>NW_028242221.1:0-344356 GCF_964263255.1 Lissotriton vulgaris | reverse complement strand
TTAGAGTCAAAAGATTAAATGTTGAAATTTCATCATTATAGACCATTTTGGTATCGTTCGACAGGTCCGGAGTCATCGTTTTTCATCCGAAAATTGATTTTTTGGACTGTACCAAAAATGATTCAAAATGTCAATTGGATCATGCGACATGTTGAATAACCACTTTTTAAACCCTCACAGTGACCAAAATTGCCATTTTTACAGAGTTTTGCTCACTCAAAAGCTTCCATTTTGACCCGTTTCAGGCACAGAAATGACTTTAAACACACTTATGACTAGTTGACAAAGTCATAATTCACATCCAACAGTCATTTAGAGTCAAAAGATTAAATGTTGAAATTTCATCATTATAGACCATTTTGGGATCGTTCGACAGGTCCGGAGTCATCGTTTTTTATCCGAAAATTGATTTTTTGGACTGTACCAAAAATGATTCAAAATGTCAAATGGATCATGCCTCATGTTGAATAACCACTTTTTAAACCCTCACAATGACCAAAATTGCCATTTTTACAGAGTTTTGCTTACTCAAAAGCTTCCATTTTGACCCGTTTCAGGCACAGAAATGACTTTAAACACACTTATTCTAGTTGACAAAGTCATAATTCACATCCAACAGTCATTTAGAGTCAAAAGATTAAATGTTGAAATTTCATCCATATTGACCATTTTGGGATCGTTCGACAGGTCCGGAGTCATCGTTTTTCATCCGAAAATTGATTTTTTGGACTGTACCAAAAATGATTCAAAATGTCAATTGGATCATGCCTCATGTTGAATAACCACTTTTTAAACCCTCACAGTGACCAAAATTGCCATTTTTACAGAGTTTTGCTTGCTCAAAAGCTTCCATTTTGACCCGTTTCAGGCACAGAAATGACTTTAAACACAATTATTCTAGTTGACAAAGTCATAATTCACATCCAACAGTAATTTAGAGTCAAAAGATTAAATGTTGAAATTTCATCATTATAGACCATTTTGGGATCGTTCGATAGGTCCGGAGTCATCGTTTTTCATCCGAAAAATGATTTTTGGACTGTACCAAAAATGATTCAAAATGTCAATTGGATCATGCCACATGTTGAATAACCACTTTTTAAACCCTCACAGTGACCAAAATTGCCATTTTTACAGAGTTTTGCTTACTCAAAAGCTTCCATTTTGACCCGTTTCAGGCACAGAAATGACTTTAAACACACTTATTCTAGTTGACAAAGTCATAATTCACATCCAACAGTAATTTAGAGTCAAAAGATTAAATGTTGAAATTTCATCCATATTGACCATTTTGGGATCGTTCGACAGGTCCGGAGTCATCGTTTCTCATCCGAAAATTGATTTTTTGGACTGTACCAAAAATGATTCAAAATGTCAATTGGATCATGCCTCATGTTGAATAACCACTTTTTAAACCCTCACAGTGACCAAAATTGCTATTTTTACAGAGTTTTGCTTACTCAAAAGCTTCCATTTTGACCCGTTTCAGGCACAGAAATGACTTTAAACACACTTATTCTAGTTGACAAAGTCATAATTCACATCCAACAGTCATTTAGAGTCAAAAGATTAAATGTTGAAATTTCATCATATTGACCATTTTGGGATCGTTCGACAGGTCCGGAGTCATCGTTTTTCATCCGAAAATTGATTTTTTGGACTGTACCAAAAATGATTCAAAATGTCAATTGGATCATGCCTCATGTTGAATAACCACTTTTTAAACCCTCACAGTGACCAAAATTGCCATTTTTACAGAGTTTTGCTTACTCAAAAGCTTCATTTTGACCCGTTTCAGGCACAGAAATGACTTTAAACACACTTATTTTAGTTGACAAAGTCATAATTCACATCCAACAGTCATTTAGAGTCATAAGATTAAATGTTGAAATTTCATCATTATTGACCATTTTGGGATCGTTCGACAGGTCCGGAGTCATCCTTTTTCATCCAAAAATAGATTTTTTGGACTGTACCAAAAATGATTCAAAATGTCAATTGGATCATGCCTCATGTTGAATAACCACTTTTTAAACCCTCACAGTGACCAAAATTGCTATTTTTACAGAGTTTTGCTTACTCAAAAGCTTCCATTTTGACCCGTTTCAGGCACAGAAATGACTTTAAACACACTTATTCTAGTTGACAAAGTCATAATTCACATCCAACAGTAATTTAGAGTCAAAAGATTAAATGTTGAAATTTCATCCATATTGACCATTTTGGGATCGTTCGACAGGTCCGGAGTCATCGTTTCTCATCCGAAAATTGATTTTTTGGACTGTACCAAAAATGATTCAAAATGTCAATTGGATCATGCCTCATGTTGAATAACCACTTTTTAAACCCTCACAGTGACCAAAATTGCCATTTTTACAGAGTTTTGCTTACTCAAAAGCTTCCATTTGACCCGTTTCAGGCACAGAAATGACTTTAAACACACTTATTCTAGTTGACAAAGTCATAATTCACATCCAACAGTAATTTAGAGTCAAAAGATTAAATGTTGAAATTTCATCATTATAGACCATTTTGGTATCGTTCGACAGGTCCGGAGTCATCGTTTTTCATCCGAAAATTGATTTTTTGGACTGTACCAAAAATGATTCAAAATGTCAATTGGATCATGCCACATGTTGAATAACCACTTTTTAAACCCTCACAGTGACCAAAATTGCCATTTTTACAGAGTTTTGCTCACTCAAAAGCTTCCATTTTGACCCGTTTCAGGCACAGAAATGACTTTAAACACACTTATGACTAGTTGACAAAGTCATAATTCACATCCAACAGTCATTTAGAGTCAAAAGATTAAATGTTGAAATTTCATCATTATAGACCATTTTGGGATCGTTCGACAGGTCCGGAGTCATCGTTTTTTATCCGAAAATTGATTTTTTGGACTGTACCAAAAATTATTCAAAATGTCAATTGGATCATGCCTCATGTTGAATAACCACTTTTTAAACCCTCACAATGACCAAAATTGCCATTTTTACAGAGTTTTGCTTACTCAAAAGCTTCCATTTTGACCCGTTTCAGGCACAGAAATGACTTTAAACACACTTATTCTAGTTGACAAAGTCATAATTCACATCCAACAGTCATTTAGAGTCAAAAGATTAAATGTTGAAATTTCATCCATATTGACCATTTTGGGATCGTTCGACAGGTCCGGAGTCATCGTTTTTCATCCGAAAATTGATTTTTTGGACTGTACCAAAAATGATTCAAAATGTCAATTGGATCATGCCTCATGTTGAATAACCACTTTTTAAACCCTCACAGTGACCAAAATTGCCATTTTTACAGAGTTTTGCTTACTCAAAAGCTTCCATTTTGACCCGTTTCAGGCACAGAAATGACTTTAAACACACTTATTCTAGTTGACAAAGTTATAATTCACATCCAACAGTCATTTAGAGTCAAAAGATTAAATGTTGAAATTTCATCATTATAGACCATTTTGGGATCGTTCGACAGGTCCGGAGTCATCGTTTTTCATCCGAAAATTGATTTTTTGGACTGTACCAAAAATGATTCAAAATGTCAATTGGATCATGCCTCATGTTGAATAACCACTTTTAAACCCTCACAGTGACCAAAATTGCCATTTTTACAGAGTTTTGCTTGCTCAAAAGCTTCCATTTTGACCCGTTTCAGGCACAGAAATGACTTTAAACACAATTATTCTAGTTGACAAAGTCATAATTCACATCCAACAGTAATTTAGAGTCAAAAGATTAAATGTTGAAATTTCATCATTATAGACCATTTTGGGATCGTTCGATAGGTCCGGAGTCATCGTTTTTCATCCGAAAAATGATTTTTTGGACTGTACCAAAAATGATTCAAAATGTCAATTGGATCATGCCTCATGTTGAATAACCACTTTTTAAACCCTCACAGTGACCAAAATTGCCATTTTTACAGAGTTTTGCTTCCTCAAAAGCTTCAATTTTGACCCGTTTCAGGCACAGAAATGACTTTAAACACACTTATTTTAGTTGACAAAGTCATAATTCACATCCAACAGTCATTTAGAGTCATAAGATTAAATGTTGAAATTTCATCATTATTGACCATTTTGGGATCGTTCGACAGGTCCGGAGTCATCCTTTTTCATCCAAAAATAGATTTTTTGGACTGTACCAAAAATGATTCAAAATGTCAATTGGATCATGCCTCATGTTGAATAACCACTTTTTAAACCCTCACAGTGACCAAAATTGCTATTTTTACAGAGTTTTGCTTACTCAAAAGCTTCCATTTTGACCCGTTTCAGGCACAGAAATGACTTTAAACACACTTATTCTAGTTGACAAAGTCATAATTCACATCCAACAGTCATTTAGAGTCAAAAGATTAAATGTTGAAATTTCATCCATATTGACCATTTTGGGATCGTTCGACAGGTCCGGAGTCATCGTTTTTCATCCGAAAATTGATTTTTTGGACTGTACCAAAAATGATTCAAAATGTCAATTGGATCATGCCTCATGTTGAATAACCACTTTTTAAACCCTCACAGTGACCAAAATTGCCATTTTTACAGAGTTTTGCTTACTCAAAAGCTTCAATTTTGACCCGTTTCAGGCACAGAAATGACTTTAAACACACTTATTTTAGTTGACAAAGTCATAATTCACATCCAACAGTCATTTAGAGTCATAAGATTAAATGTTGAAATTTCATCATTATTGACCATTTTGGGATCGTTCGACAGGTCCGGAGTCATCCTTTTTCATCCAAAAATAGATTTTTTGGACTGTACCAAAAATGATTCAAAATGTCAATTGGATCATGCCTCATGTTGAATAACCACTTTTTAAACCCTCACAGTGACCAAAATTGCTATTTTTACAGAGTTTTGCTTACTCAAAAGCTTCCATTTTGACCCGTTTCAGGCACAGAAATGACTTTAAACACACTTATTCTAGTTGACAAAGTCATAATTCACATCCAACAGTAATTTAGAGTCAAAAGATTAAATGTTGAAATTTCATCCATATTGACCATTTTGGGATCGTTCGACAGGTCCGGAGTCATCGTTTCTCATCCGAAAATTGATTTTTTGGACTGTACCAAAAATGATTCAAAATGTCAATTGGATCATGCCTCATGTTGAATAACCACTTTTTAAACCCTCACAGTGACCAAAATTGCCATTTTTACAGAGTTTTGCTTACTCAAAAGCTTCCATTTGACCCGTTTCAGGCACAGAAATGACTTTAAACACACTTATTCTAGTTGACAAAGTCATAATTCACATCCAACAGTAATTTAGAGTCAAAAGATTAAATGTTGAAATTTCATCATTATAGACCATTTTGGTATCGTTCGACAGGTCCGGAGTCATCGTTTTTCATCCGAAAATTGATTTTTTGGACTGTACCAAAAATGATTCAAAATGTCAATTGGATCATGCCACATGTTGAATAACCACTTTTTAAACCCTCACAGTGACCAAAATTGCCATTTTTACAGAGTTTTGCTCACTCAAAAGCTTCCATTTTGACCCGTTTCAGGCACAGAAATGACTTTAAACACACTTATGACTAGTTGACAAAGTCATAATTCACATCCAACAGTCATTTAGAGTCAAAAGATTAAATGTTGAAATTTCATCATTATAGACCATTTTGGGATCGTTCGACAGGTCCGGAGTCATCGTTTTTTATCCGAAAATTGATTTTTTGGACTGTACCAAAAATGATTCAAAATGTCAATTGGATCATGCCTCATGTTGAATAACCACTTTTTAAACCCTCACAATGACCAAAATTGCCATTTTTACAGAGTTTTGCTTACTCAAAAGCTTCCATTTTGACCCGTTTCAGGCACAGAAATGACTTTAAACACACTTATTCTAGTTGACAAAGTCATAATTCACATCCAACAGTCATTTAGAGTCAAAAGATTAAATGTTGAAATTTCATCCATATTGACCATTTTGGGATCGTTCGACAGGTCCGGAGTCATCGTTTTTCATCCGAAAATTGATTTTTTGGACTGTACCAAAAATGATTCAAAATGTCAATTGGATCATGCCTCATGTTGAATAACCACTTTTTAAACCCTCACAGTGACCAAAATTGCCATTTTTACAGAGTTTTGCTTACTCAAAAGCTTCCATTTTGACCCGTTTCAGGCACAGAAATGACTTTAAACACACTTATTCTAGTTGACAAAGTTATAATTCACATCCAACAGTCATTTAGAGTCAAAAGATTAAATGTTGAAATTTCATCATTATAGACCATTTTGGGATCGTTCGACAGGTCCGGAGTCATCGTTTTTCATCCGAAAATTGATTTTTTGGACTGTACCAAAAATGATTCAAAATGTCAATTGGATCATGCCTCATGTTGAATAACCACTTTTTAAACCCTCACAGTGACCAAAATTGCCATTTTTACAGAGTTTTGCTTGCTCAAAAGCTTCCATTTTGACCCGTTTCAGGCACAGAAATGACTTTAAACACAATTATTCTAGTTGACAAAGTCATAATTCACATCCAACAGTAATTTAGAGTCAAAAGATTAAATGTTGAAATTTCATCATTATAGACCATTTTGGGATCGTTCGATAGGTCCGGAGTCATCGTTTTTCATCCGAAAAATGATTTTTTGGACTGTACCAAAAATGATTCAAAATGTCAATTGGATCATGCCACATGTTGAATAACCACTTTTTAAACCCTCACAGTGACCAAAATTGCCATTTTTACAGAGTTTTGCTTACTCAAAAGCTTCCATTTTGACCCGTTTCAGGCACAGAAATGACTTTAAACACACTTATTCTAGTTGACAAAGTCATAATTCACATCCAACAGTAATTTAGAGTCAAAAGATTAAATGTTGAAATTTCATCCATATTGACCATTTTGGGATCGTTCGACAGGTCCGGAGTCATCGTTTCTCATCCGAAAATTGATTTTTTGGACTGTACCAAAAATGATTCAAAATGTCAATTGGATCATGCCTCATGTTGAATAACCACTTTTTAAACCCTCACAGTGACCAAAATTGCCATTTTTACAGAGTTTTGCTTACTCAAAAGCTTCCATTTGACCCGTTTCAGGCACAGAAATGACTTTAAACACACTTATTCTAGTTGACAAAGTCATAATTCACATCCAACAGTAATTTAGAGTCAAAAGATTAAATGTTGAAATTTCATCATTATAGACCATTTTGGTATCGTTCGACAGGTCCGGAGTCATCGTTTTTCATCCGAAAATTGATTTTTTGGACTGTACCAAAAATGATTCAAAATGTCAATTGGATCATGCCACATGTTGAATAACCACTTTTTAAACCCTCACAGTGACCAAAATTGCCATTTTTACAGAGTTTTGCTCACTCAAAAGCTTCCATTTTGACCCGTTTCAGGCACAGAAATGACTTTAAACACACTTATGACTAGTTGACAAAGTCATAATTCACATCCAACAGTCATTTAGAGTCAAAAGATTAAATGTTGAAATTTCATCATTATAGACCATTTTGGGATCGTTCGACAGGTCCGGAGTCATCGTTTTTTATCCGAAAATTGATTTTTTGGACTGTACCAAAAATGATTCAAAATGTCAATTGGATCATGCCTCATGTTGAATAACCACTTTTTAAACCCTCACAATGACCAAAATTGCCATTTTTACAGAGTTTTGCTTACTCAAAAGCTTCCATTTTGACCCGTTTCAGGCACAGAAATGACTTTAAACACACTTATTCTAGTTGACAAAGTCATAATTCACATCCAACAGTCATTTAGAGTCAAAAGATTAAATGTTGAAATTTCATCCATATTGACCATTTTGGGATCGTTCGACAGGTCCGGAGTCATCGTTTTTCATCCGAAAATTGATTATTTGGACTGTACCAAAAATGATTCAAAATGTCAATTGGATCATGCCTCATGTTGAATAACCACTTTTTAAACCCTCACAGTGACCAAAATTGCCATTTTTACAGAGTTTTGCTTACTCAAAAGCTTCCATTTTGACCCGTTTCAGGCACAGAAATGACTTTAAACACACTTATTCTAGTTGACAAAGTTATAATTCACATCCAACAGTCATTTAGAGTCAAAAGATTAAATGTTGAAATTTCATCATTATAGACCATTTTGGGATCGTTCGACAGGTCCGGAGTCATCGTTTTTCATCCGAAAATTGATTTTTTGGACTGTACCAAAAATGATTCAAAATGTCAATTGGATCATGCCTCATGTTGAATAACCACTTTTTAAACCCTCACAGTGACCAAAATTGCCATTTTTACAGAGTTTTGCTTGCTCAAAAGCTTCCATTTTGACCCGTTTCAGGCACAGAAATGACTTTAAACACAATTATTCTAGTTGACAAAGTCATAATTCACATCCAACAGTAATTTAGAGTCAAAAGATTAAATGTTGAAATTTCATCATTATAGACCATTTTGGGATCGTTCGATAGGTCCGGAGTCATCGTTTTTCATCCGAAAAATGATTTTTTGGACTGTACCAAAAATGATTCAAAATGTCAATTGGATCATGCCTCATGTTGAATAACCACTTTTTAAACCCTCACAGTGACCAAAATTGCCATTTTTACAGAGTTTTGCTTACTCAAAAGCTTCCATTTTGACCCGTTTCAGGCACAGAAATGACTTTAAACACACTTATTTTAGTTGACAAAGTCATAATTCACATCCAACAGTCATTTAGAGTCATAAGATTAAATGTTGAAATTTCATCATTATTGACCATTTTGGGATCGTTCGACAGGTCCGGAGTCATCCTTTTTCATCCAAAAATAGATTTTTTGGACTGTACCAAAAATGATTCAAAATGTCAATTGGATCATGCCTCATGTTGAATAACCACTTTTTAAACCCTCACAGTGACCAAAATTGCTATTTTTACAGAGTTTTGCTTACTCAAAAGCTTCCATTTTGACCCGTTTCAGGCACAGAAATGACTTTAAACACACTTATTCTAGTTGACAAAGTCATAATTCACATCCAACAGTCATTTAGAGTCAAAAGATTAAATGTTGAAATTTCATCCATATTGACCATTTTGGGATCGTTCGACAGGTCCGGAGTCATCGTTTTTCATCCGAAAATTGATTTTTTGGACTGTACCAAAAATGATTCAAAATGTCAATTGGATCATGCCTCATGTTGAATAACCACTTTTTAAACCCTCACAGTGACCAAAATTGCCATTTTTACAGAGTTTTGCTTACTCAAAAGCTTCAATTTTGACCCGTTTCAGGCACAGAAATGACTTTAAACACACTTATTTTAGTTGACAAAGTCATAATTCACATCCAACAGTCATTTAGAGTCATAAGATTAAATGTTGAAATTTCATCATTATTGACCATTTTGGGATCGTTCGACAGGTCCGGAGTCATCCTTTTTCATCCAAAAATAGATTTTTTGGACTGTACCAAAAATGATTCAAAATGTCAATTGGATCATGCCTCATGTTGAATAACCACTTTTTAAACCCTCACAGTGACCAAAATTGCTATTTTTACAGAGTTTTGCTTACTCAAAAGCTTCCATTTTGACCCGTTTCAGGCACAGAAATGACTTTAAACACACTTATTCTAGTTGACAAAGTCATAATTCACATCCAACAGTAATTTAGAGTCAAAAGATTAAATGTTGAAATTTCATCCATATTGACCATTTTGGGATCGTTCGACAGGTCCGGAGTCATCGTTTCTCATCCGAAAATTGATTTTTTGGACTGTACCAAAAATGATTCAAAATGTCAATTGGATCATGCCTCATGTTGAATAACCACTTTTTAAACCCTCACAGTGACCAAAATTGCCATTTTTACAGAGTTTTGCTTACTCAAAAGCTTCCATTTGACCCGTTTCAGGCACAGAAATGACTTTAAACACACTTATTCTAGTTGACAAAGTCATAATTCACATCCAACAGTAATTTAGAGTCAAAAGATTAAATGTTGAAATTTCATCATTATAGACCATTTTGGTATCGTTCGACAGGTCCGGAGTCATCGTTTTTCATCCGAAAATTGATTTTTTGGACTGTACCAAAAATGATTCAAAATGTCAATTGGATCATGCCACATGTTGAATAACCACTTTTTAAACCCTCACAGTGACCAAAATTGCCATTTTTACAGAGTTTTGCTCACTCAAAAGCTTCCATTTTGACCCGTTTCAGGCACAGAAATGACTTTAAACACACTTATGACTAGTTGACAAAGTCATAATTCACATCCAACAGTCATTTAGAGTCAAAAGATTAAATGTTGAAATTTCATCATTATAGACCATTTTGGGATCGTTCGACAGGTCCGGAGTCATCGTTTTTTATCCGAAAATTGATTTTTTGGACTGTACCAAAAATGATTCAAAATGTCAATTGGATCATGCCTCATGTTGAATAACCACTTTTTAAACCCTCACAATGACCAAAATTGCCATTTTTACAGAGTTTTGCTTACTCAAAAGCTTCCATTTTGACCCGTTTCAGGCACAGAAATGACTTTAAACACACTTATTCTAGTTGACAAAGTCATAATTCACATCCAACAGTCATTTAGAGTCAAAAGATTAAATGTTGAAATTTCATCCATATTGACCATTTTGGGATCGTTCGACAGGTCCGGAGTCATCGTTTTCCATCCGAAAATTGATTTTTTGGACTGTACCAAAAATGATTCAAAATGTCAATTGGATCATGCCTCATGTTGAATAACCACTTTTTAAACCCTCACAGTGACCAAAATTGCCATTTTTACAGAGTTTTGCTTACTCAAAAGCTTCCATTTTGACCCGTTTCAGGCACAGAAATGACTTTAAACACACTTATTCTAGTTGACAAAGTTATAATTCACATCCAACAGTCATTTAGAGTCAAAAGATTAAATGTTGAAATTTCATCATTATAGACCATTTTGGGATCGTTCGACAGGTCCGGAGTCATCGTTTTTCATCCGAAAATTGATTTTTTGGACTGTACCAAAAATGATTCAAAATGTCAATTGGATCATGCCTCATGTTGAATAACCACTTTTTAAACCCTCACAGTGACCAAAATTGCCATTTTTACAGAGTTTTGCTTGCTCAAAAGCTTCCATTTTGACCCGTTTCAGGCACAGAAATGACTTTAAACACAATTATTCTAGTTGACAAAGTCATAATTCACATCCAACAGTAATTTAGAGTCAAAAGATTAAATGTTGAAATTTCATCATTATAGACCATTTTGGGATCGTTCGATAGGTCCGGAGTCATCGTTTTTCATCCGAAAAATGATTTTTTGGACTGTACCAAAAATGATTCAAAATGTCAATTGGATCATGCCACATGTTGAATAACCACTTTTTAAACCCTCACAGTGACCAAAATTGCCATTTTTACAGAGTTTTGCTTACTCAAAAGCTTCCATTTTGACCCGTTTCAGGCACAGAAATGACTTTAAACACACTTATTCTAGTTGACAAAGTCATAATTCACATCCAACAGTAATTTAGAGTCAAAAGATTAAATGTTGAAATTTCATCCATATTGACCATTTTGGGATCGTTCGACAGGTCCGGAGTCATCGTTTCTCATCCGAAAATTGATTTTTTGGACTGTACCAAAAATGATTCAAAATGTCAATTGGATCATGCCTCATGTTGAATAACCACTTTTTAAACCCTCACAGTGACCAAAATTGCCATTTTTACAGAGTTTTGCTTACTCAAAAGCTTCCATTTGACCCGTTTCAGGCACAGAAATGACTTTAAACACACTTATTCTAGTTGACAAAGTCATAATTCACATCCAACAGTAATTTAGAGTCAAAAGATTAAATGTTGAAATTTCATCATTATAGACCATTTTGGTATCGTTCGACAGGTCCGGAGTCATCGTTTTTCATCCGAAAATTGATTTTTTGGACTGTACCAAAAATGATTCAAAATGTCAATTGGATCATGCCACATGTTGAATAACCACTTTTTAAACCCTCACAGTGACCAAAATTGCCATTTTTACAGAGTTTTGCTCACTCAAAAGCTTCCATTTTGACCCGTTTCAGGCACAGAAATGACTTTAAACACACTTATGACTAGTTGACAAAGTCATAATTCACATCCAACAGTCATTTAGAGTCAAAAGATTAAATGTTGAAATTTCATCATTATAGACCATTTTGGGATCGTTCGACAGGTCCGGAGTCATCGTTTTTTATCCGAAAATTGATTTTTTGGACTGTACCAAAAATGATTCAAAATGTCAATTGGATCATGCCTCATGTTGAATAACCACTTTTTAAACCCTCACAATGACCAAAATTGCCATTTTTACAGAGTTTTGCTTACTCAAAAGCTTCCATTTTGACCCGTTTCAGGCACAGAAATGACTTTAAACACACTTATTCTAGTTGACAAAGTCATAATTCACATCCAACAGTCATTTAGAGTCAAAAGATTAAATGTTGAAATTTCATCCATATTGACCATTTTGGGATCGTTCGACAGGTCCGGAGTCATCGTTTTTCATCCGAAAATTGATTTTTTGGACTGTACCAAAAATGATTCAAAATGTCAATTGGATCATGCCTCATGTTGAATAACCACTTTTTAAACCCTCACAGTGACCAAAATTGCCATTTTTACAGAGTTTTGCTTACTCAAAAGCTTCCATTTTGACCCGTTTCAGGCACAGAAATGACTTTAAACACACTTATTCTAGTTGACAAAGTTATAATTCACATCCAACAGTCATTTAGAGTCAAAAGATTAAATGTTGAAATTTCATCATTATAGACCATTTTGGGATCGTTCGACAGGTCCGGAGTCATCGTTTTTCATCCGAAAATTGATTTTTTGGACTGTACCAAAAATGATTCAAAATGTCAATTGGATCATGCCTCATGTTGAATAACCACTTTTTAAACCCTCACAGTGACCAAAATTGCCATTTTTACAGAGTTTTGCTTGCTCAAAAGCTTCCATTTTGACCCGTTTCAGGCACAGAAATGACTTTAAACACAATTATTCTAGTTGACAAAGTCATAATTCACATCCAACAGTAATTTAGAGTCAAAAGATTAAATGTTGAAATTTCATCATTATAGACCATTTTGGGATCGTTCGATAGGTCCGGAGTCATCGTTTTTCATCCGAAAAATGATTTTTTGGACTGTACCAAAAATGATTCAAAATGTCAATTGGATCATGCCTCATGTTGAATAACCACTTTTTAAACCCTCACAGTGACCAAAATTGCCATTTTTACAGAGTTTTGCTTCCTCAAAAGCTTCAATTTTGACCCGTTTCAGGCACAGAAATGACTTTAAACACACTTATTTTAGTTGACAAAGTCATAATTCACATCCAACAGTAATTTAGAGTCAAAAGATTAAATGTTAAAATTTCATCATTATAGACCATTTTGGGATCGTTCAACAGGTCCGGAGTCATCGTTTTTCATCCGAAATTGATTTTTTGGACTGTACCAAAAATGATTCAAAATGTCAATTGGATCATGCCTCATGTTGAATAACCACTTTTTAAACCCTCACAGTGACCAAAATTGCCATTTTTACAGAGTTTTGCTTACTCAAAAGCTTCCATTTCGACCCGTTTCAGGCACAGAAATGACTTTAAACACACTTATTCTAGTTGACAAAGTCATAATTCACATCCAACAGTTATTTAGAGTCAAAAGATTAAATGTTGAAATGTCATCATTATAGACCATTTTGGGATCGTTCGACAGGTCCGGAGTCATCGTTTTTCATCCGAAAATTGATTTTTTGGACTGTACCAAAAATGATTCAAAATGTCAATTGGATCATGCCTCATGTTGAATAACCACTTTTTAAACCCTCACAGTGACCAAAATTGCCATTTGTACAGAGTTTTGCTTGCTCAAAAGCTTCCATTTTGACCCGTTTCAGGCACAGAAATGACTTTAAACACAATTATTCTAGTTGACAAAGTCATAATTCACATCCAACAATAATTTAGAGTCAAAAGATTAAATGTTGAAATTTCATCATTATAGACCATTTTGGGATCGTTCGACAGGTCCGGAGTCATCATTTTTCATCCGAAAATTGATTTTTTGGACTGTACCAAAAATGATTCAAAATGTCAATTGGATCATGCCTCATGTTGAATAACCACTTTTTAAACCCTCACAGTGACCAAAATTGCCATTTTTACAGAGTTTTGCTTACTCAAAAGCTTCAATTTTGACCCGTTTCAGGCACAGAAATGACTTTAAACACACTTATATTAGTTGACAAAGTCATAATTCACATCCAACAGTAATTTAGAGTCAAAAGATTAAATGTTAAAATTTCATCATTATAGACCATTTTGGGATCGTTCAACAGGTCCGGAGTCATCGTTTTTCATCCAAAAATTGATTTTTTGGACTGTACCAAAAATGATTCAAAATGTCAATTGGATCATGCCTCATGTTGAATAACCACTTTTTAAACCCTCACAGTGACCAAAATTGCCATTTTTACAGAGTTTTGCTTACTCAAAAGCTTCCATTTTGACCCGTTTCAGGCACAGAAATGACTTTAAACACACTTATTCTAGTTGACAAAGTCATAATTCACATCCAACAGTCATTTAGAGTCAAAAGATTAAATGTTGAAATTTCATCATTATAGACCATTTTGGGATCGTTCGACAGGTCCGGAGTCATCGTTTTTCATCCGAAAATTGGTTTTTTCGACTGTACCAAAAATGATTCAAAATGTCAATTGGATCATGCCTCATGTTGAATAACCACTTTTTAAACCCTCACAGTGACCAAAATTGCCATTTTTACAGAGTTTTGCTTGCTCAAAAGCTTCCATTTTGACCCGTTTCAGGCACAGAAATGACTTTAAACACAATTATTCTAGTTGACAAAGTCATAATTCACATCCAACAGTAATTTAGAGTCAAAAGATTAAATGTTGAAATTTCATCCATATTGACCATTTTGGGATCGTTCGACAGGTCCGGAGTCATCGTTTTTCATCCGAAAATTGATTTTTTTGGACTGTACCAAAAATGATTAAAAATGTCAATTGGATCATGCCTCATGTTGAATAACCACTTTTTAAACCCTCACAGTGACCAAAATTGCCATTTTTACAGAGTTTTGCTTACTCAAAAGCTTCCATTTTGACCCGTTTCAGGCACAGAAATGACTTTAAACACCCTTATTTTAGTTGACAAAGTCCTAATTCACATCCAACAGTAATTTAGAGTCAAAAGATTAAATGTTTAAATTTCATCATTATAGACCATTTTGGGATCGTTCGACAGGTCCGGAGTCATCGTTTTTCATCCGAAAATTGATTTTTTGGACTGTACCAAAAATGATTCAAAATGTCAATTGGATCATGCCTCATGTTGAA
Source organism: Lissotriton vulgaris (assembly GCF_964263255.1). Taxonomy (NCBI): domain Eukaryota; kingdom Metazoa; phylum Chordata; class Amphibia; order Caudata; family Salamandridae; genus Lissotriton; species Lissotriton vulgaris. Next base: position 328,964 of record NW_028242221.1, on the reverse strand, counting down.
TAACCACTTTTTAAACCCTCACAGTGACCAAAATTGCCATTTTTACAGAGTTTTGCTTACTCAAAAGCTTCCATTTTGACCCGTTTCAGGCACAGAAATGACTTTAAACACACTTATTCTAGTTGACAAAGTCATAATTCACATCCAACAGTCAGTTAGAGTCAAAAGATTAAATGTTAAAATTTCATCATTATAGACCATTTTGGGATCGTTCGACAGGTCCGGAGTCATCGTTTTTCATCCGAAAATTGATTTTTTGGACTGTACCAAAAATGATTCAAAATGTCAATTGGATCATGCCTCATGTTGAATAACCACTTTTTGAACCCTCACAGTGACCAAAATTGCCATTTTTACAGAGTTTTGCTTACTCAAAAGCTTCCATTTTGACCCGTATCAGGCACAGAAATGACTTTAAACACATTTATTCTAGTTGACAAAGTCATAATTCACATCCAACAGTCAGTTAGAGTCAAAAGATTAAATGTTAAAATTTCATCATTATAGACCATTTTGGGATCGTTCGACAGGTCCGGAGTCATCGTTTTTCATCCGAAAATTGATTTTTTGGACTGTACCAAAAATGATTCAAAATGTCAATTGGATCATGCCTCATGTTGAATAACCACTTTTTAAACCCTCACAGTGACCAAAATTGCCATTTTTACAGAGTTTTGCTTACTCAAAAGCTTCCATTTTGACCCGTTTCAGGCACAGAAATGACTTTAAACACACTTATTCTAGTTGACAAAGTTATAATTCACATCCAACAGTCAAAAGATTAAATGTTAAAATTTCATCATTATAGACCATTTTGGGATCGTTCGATAGGTCCGGAGTCATCGTTTTTCATCCGAAAATTGATTTTTTGGACTGTACCAAAAATGATTCAAAATGTCAATTGGATCATGCCTCATGTTGAATAACCACTTTTTAAACCCTCACAGGGACCAAAATTGCCATTTTTACAGAGTTTTGCTTGCTCAAAAGCTTCAATTTTGACCCGTTTTAGGCACAGAAATGACTTCCAACACACTTATTTTAGTTGACAAAGTCCTAATTCACATCCAACAGTAATTTAGAGTCAAAAGATTAAATGTTAAAATTTCATCATTATAGACCATTTTGGGATCGTTAGACAGGTCCGGAGTCATCGTTTTTCATCTAAAAATTGATTTTTTGGACTGTACCAAAAATGATTCAAAATGTCAATTGGATCATGCCTCATGTTGAATAACCACTTTTTAAACCCTCACAGTGACCAAAATTGCCATTTTTACAGAGTTTTGCTTACTCAAAAGTTTCCATTTTGACCCGTTTCAGGCACAGAAATGACTTTAAACACACTTATTCTAGTTGACAAAGTCATAATTCACATCCAACAGTCATTTAGAGTCAAAAGATTAAATGTTGAAATTTCATCATTATAGACCATTTTGGGATCGTTCGACAGGTCCGGAGTCATCGTTTTTCATCCGAAAATTGATTTTTTGGACTGTACCAAAAATGATTCAAAATGTCAATTGGATCATGCCTCATGTTGAATAACCACTTTTTAAACCCTCACAGTGACCAAAATTGCCATTTTTACAGAGTTTTGCTTACTCAAAAGCTTCCATTTTGACCCGTTTCAGGCACAGAAATGACTTTAAACACACTTATTCTAGTTGACAAAGTCATAATTCACATCCAACAGTCATTTAGAGTCAAAAGATTAAATGTTAAAATTTCATCATTATAGACCATTTTGGGATCGTTCGACAGGTCCGGAGTCATCGTTTTTCATCCGAAAATTGATTTTTTGGACTGTACCAAAAATGATTCAAAATGTCAATTGCCTCATGTTGAATAACCACTTTTTAAACCCTCACAGTGACCAAAATTGCCATTTTTACAGAGTTTTGCTTACTCAAAAGCTTCCATTTTGACCCGTTTCAGGCACAGAAATGACTTTAAACACACTTATTTTAGTTGACAAAGTCCTAATTCACATCCAACAGTAATTTAGAGTCAAAAGATTAAATGTTAAAATTTCATCATTATAGACCATTTTGGGATCGTTCGACAGGTCCGGAGTCATCGTTTTTCATCCGAAAATTGATTTTTTGGACTGTACCAAAAATGATTCAAAATGTCAATTGGATCATGCCTCATGTTGAATAACCACTTTTTAAACCCTCACAGTGACCAAAATTGCCATTTTTACAGAGTTTTGCTTGCTCAAAAGCTTCAATTTTGACCCGTTTCAGGCACAGAAATGACTTTAAACACAATTATTCTAGTTGACAAAGTCATAATTCACATCCAACAGTAATTTAGAGTCAAAAGATTAAATGTTGAAATTTCATCCATATTGACCATTTTGGGATCGTTCGACAGGTCCGGAGTCATCGTTTTTCATCGGAAAATTGATTTTTTGGACTGTACCAAAAATGATTCAAAATGTCAATTGGATCATGCCTCATGTTGAATAACCACTTTTTAAACCCTCACAGTGACCATTGCCATTTTTACAGAGTTTTGCTTCCTCAAAAGCTTCAATTTTGACCCGTTTCAGGCACAGAAATGACTTTAAACACACTTATTTTAGTTGACAAAGTCATAATTCACATCCAACAGTAATTTAGAGCCAAAAGATTAAATGTTAAAATTTCATCATTATAGACCATTTTGGGATCGTTCGACAGGTCCGGAGTCATCGTTTTTCATCCGAAAATTGATTTTTTGGACTGTACCAAAAATGATTCAAAATGTCAATTGGATCATGCTCATGTTGAATAACCACTTTTTAAACCCTCACAGTGACCAAAATTGCCATTTTTACAGAGTTTTGCTTACTCAAAAGCTTCCATTTTGACCCGTTTCAGGCACAGAAATGACTTTAAACACACTTATTTTAGTTGACAAAGTCCTAATTCACATCCAACAGTAATTTAGAGTCAAAAGATTAAATGTTAAAATTTCATCATTATAGACCATTTTGGGATCGTTCGACAGGTCCGGAGTCATCGTTTTTCATCCGAAAATTGATTTTTTGGACTGTACCAAAAATGATTCAAAATGTCAATTGGATCATGCCTCATGTTGAATAACCACTTTTTAAACCCTCACAGTGACCAAAATTGCCATTTTTACAGAGTTTTGCTTACTCAAAAGCTTCCATTTTGACCTGTTTCAGGCACAGAAATGACTTTAAACACACTTATTTTAGTTGACAAAGTCATAATTCACATCCAACAGTAATTTAGAGTCAAAAGATTAAATGTTAAAATTTCATCATTATAGACTATTTTGGGATCGTTCGACAGGTCCGGAGTCATCGTTTTTCATCCGAAAATTGATTTTTTGGACTGTACAAAAAATGATTCAAAATGTCAATTGGATCATGCCTCATGTTGAATAACCACTTTTTAAACCCTCACAGTGACCAAAATTGCCATTTTTACAGAGTTTTGCTTACTCAAAAGCTTCCATTTTGACCCGTTTCAGGCACAGAAATGACTTTAAACACACTTATTTTAGTTGACAAAGTCCTAATTCACATCCAACAGTAATTTAGAGTCAAAAGATTAAATGTTAAAATTTCATCATTATAGACCATTTTGGGATCGTTCGACAGGTCCGGAGTCATCGTTTTTCATCCGAAAATTGATTTTTTGGACTGTACCAAAAATGATTCAAAATGTCAATTGGATCATGCCTCATGTTGAATAACCACTTTTTAAACCCTCACAGTGACCAAAATTGCCATTTTTACAGAGTTTTGCTTACTCAAAAGCTTCCATTTTGACCCGTTTCAGGCACAGAAATGACTTTAAACACACTTATTCTAGTTGACAAAGTCATAATTCACATCCAACAGTCATTTAGAGTCAAAAGATTAAATGTTGAAATTTCATCATTATAGACCATTTTGGGATCGTTCGACAGGTCCGGAGTCATCGTTTTTCATCCGAAAATTGATTTTTTGGACTGTACCAAAAATGATTCAAAATGTCAATTGGATCATGCCTCATGTTGAATAACCACTTTTTAAACCCTCACAGTGACCAAAATTGCCATTTTTACAGAGTATTGCTTGCTCAAAAGCTTCCATTTTGACCCGTTTAAGGAACAGAAATGACTTTAAACACAATTATTCTAGTTGACAAAGTCATAATTCACATCCAACAATAATTTAGAGTCAAAAGATTAAATGTTAAAATTTCATCATTATAGACCATTTTGGGATCGTTCGACAGGTCCGGAGTCATCGTTTTTCATCCGAAAATTGATTTTTTGGACTGTACCAAAAATGATTCAAAATGTCAATTGGATCATGCCTCATGTTGAATAACCACTTTTTAAACCCTCACAGTGACCAAAATTGCCATTTTTACAGAGTTTTGCTTACTCAAAAGCTTCCATTTTGACCCGTTTCAGGCACAGAAATGACTTTAAACACACTTATTCTAGTTGACAAAGTCATAATTCACATCCAACAGTCATTTAGAGTCAAAAGATTAAATGTTAAAATTTCATCATTATAGACCATTTTGGGATCGTTCGACAGGTCCGGAGTCATCGTTTTTCATCCGAAAATTGATTTTTTGGACTGTACCAAAAATGATTCAAAATGTCAATTGCCTCATGTTGAATAACCACTTTTTAAACCCTCACAGTGACCAAAATTGCCATTTTTACAGAGTTTTGCTTACTCAAAAGCTTCCATTTTGACCCGTTTCAGGCACAGAAATGACTTTAAACACACTTATTTTAGTTGACAAAGTCCTAATTCACATCCAACAGTAATTTAGAGTCAAAAGATTAAATGTTAAAATTTCATCATTATAGACCATTTTGGGATCGTTCGACAGGTCCGGAGTCATCGTTTTTCATCCGAAAATTTATTTTTTTGGACTGTACCAAAAATGATTCAAAATGTCAATTGGATCATGCCTCATGTTGAATAACCACTTTTTAAACCCTCACAGTGACCAAAATTGCCATTTTTACAGAGTTTTGCTTGCTCAAAAGCTTCCATTTTGACCCGTTTCAGGCACAGAAATGACTTTAAACACAATTATTCTAGTTGACAAAGTCATAATTCACATCCAACAGTAATTTAGAGTCAAAAGATTAAATGTTGAAATTTCATCCATATTGACCATTTTGGGATCGTTCGACAGGTCCGGAGTCATCGTTTTTCATCGGAAAATTGATTTTTTGGACTGTACCAAAAATGATTCAAAATGTCAATTGGATCATGCCTCATGTTGAATAACCACTTTTTAAACCCTCACAGTGACCAAAATTGCCATTTTTACAGAGTTTTGCTTCCTCAAAAGCTTCAATTTTGACCCGTTTCAGGCACAGAAATGACTTTAAACACACTTATTTTAGTTGACAAAGTCATAATTCACATCCAACAGTAATTTAGAGTCAAAAGATTAAATGTTAAAATTTCATCATTATAGACCATTTTGGGATCGTTCGACAGGTCCGGAGTCATCGTTTTTCATCCGAAAATTGATTTTTTGGACTGTACCAAAAATTATTCAAAATGTCAATTGGATCATGCTCATGTTGAATAACCACTTTTTAAACCCTCACAGTGACCAAAATTGCCATTTTTACAGAGTTTTGCTTACTCAAAAGCTTCCATTTTGACCCGTTTCAGGCACAGAAATGACTTTAAACACACTTATTCTAGTTGACAAAGTCATAATTCACATCCAACAGTCATTTAGAGTCAAAAGATTAAATGTTAAAATTTCATCATTATAGACCATTTTGGGATCGTTCGACAGGTCCGGAGTCATCGTTTTTCATCCGAAAATTGATTTTTTGGACTGTACCAAAAATGATTCAAAATGTCAATTGCCTCATGTTGAATAACCACTTTTTAAACCCTCACAGTGACCAAAATTGCCATTTTTACAGAGTTTTGCTTACTCAAAAGCTTCCATTTTGACCCGTTTCAGGCACAGAAATGACTTTAAACACACTTATTTTAGTTGACAAAGTCCTAATTCACATCCAACAGTAATTTAGAGTCAAAAGATTAAATGTTAAAATTTCATCATTATAGACCATTTTGGGATCGTTCGACAGGTCCGGAGTCATCGTTTTTCATCCGAAAATTGATTTTTTGGACTGTACCAAAAATGATTCAAAATGTCAATTGGATCATGCCTCATGTTGAATAACCACTTTTTAAACCCTCACAGTGACCAAAATTGCTATTTTTACAGAGTTTTGCTTACTCAAAAGCTTCCATTTTGACCCGTTTCAGGCACAGAAATGACTTTAAACACACTTATTCTAGTTGACAAAGTCATAATTCACATCCAACAGTCATTTAGAGTCAAAAGATTAAATGTTGAAATTTCATCCATATTGACCATTTTGGGATCGTTCGACAGGTCCGGAGTCATCGTTTTTCATCCGAAAATTGATTTTTTGGACTGTACCAAAAATGATTCAAAATGTCAATTGGATCATGCCTCATGTTGAATAACCACTTTTTAAACCCTCACAGTGACCAAAATTGCCATTTTTACAGAGTTTTGCTTACTCAAAAGCTTCAATTTTGACCCGTTTCAGGCACAGAAATGACTTTAAACACACTTATTTTAGTTGACAAAGTCATAATTCACATCCAACAGTCATTTAGAGTCATAAGATTAAATGTTGAAATTTCATCATTATTGACCATTTTGGGATCGTTCGACAGGTCCGGAGTCATCCTTTTTCATCCAAAAATAGATTTTTTGGACTGTACCAAAAATGATTCAAAATGTCAATTGGATCATGCCTCATGTTGAATAACCACTTTTTAAACCCTCACAGTGACCAAAATTGCTATTTTTACAGAGTTTTGCTTACTCAAAAGCTTCCATTTTGACCCGTTTCAGGCACAGAAATGACTTTAAACACACTTATTCTAGTTGACAAAGTCATAATTCACATCCAACAGTAATTTAGAGTCAAAAGATTAAATGTTGAAATTTCATCCATATTGACCATTTTGGGATCGTTCGACAGGTCCGGAGTCATCGTTTCTCATCCGAAAATTGATTTTTTGGACTGTACCAAAAATGATTCAAAATGTCAATTGGATCATGCCTCATGTTGAATAACCACTTTTTAAACCCTCACAGTGACCAAAATTGCCATTTTTACAGAGTTTTGCTTACTCAAAAGCTTCCATTTGACCCGTTTCAGGCACAGAAATGACTTTAAACACACTTATTCTAGTTGACAAAGTCATAATTCACATCCAACAGTAATTTAGAGTCAAAAGATTAAATGTTGAAATTTCATCATTATAGACCATTTTGGTATCGTTCGACAGGTCCGGAGTCATCGTTTTTCATCCGAAAATTGATTTTTTGGACTGTACCAAAAATGATTCAAAATGTCAATTGGATCATGCCACATGTTGAATAACCACTTTTTAAACCCTCACAGTGACCAAAATTGCCATTTTTACAGAGTTTTGCTCACTCAAAAGCTTCCATTTTGACCCGTTTCAGGCACAGAAATGACTTTAAACACACTTATGACTAGTTGACAAAGTCATAATTCACATCCAACAGTCATTTAGAGTCAAAAGATTAAATGTTGAAATTTCATCATTATAGACCATTTTGGGATCGTTCGACAGGTCCGGAGTCATCGTTTTTTATCCGAAAATTGATTTTTTGGACTGTACCAAAAATGATTCAAAATGTCAATTGGATCATGCCTCATGTTGAATAACCACTTTTTAAACCCTCACAATGACCAAAATTGCCATTTTTACAGAGTTTTGCTTACTCAAAAGCTTCCATTTTGACCCGTTTCAGGCACAGAAATGACTTTAAACACACTTATTCTAGTTGACAAAGTCATAATTCACATCCAACAGTCATTTAGAGTCAAAAGATTAAATGTTGAAATTTCATCCATATTGACCATTTTGGGATCGTTCGACAGGTCCGGAGTCATCGTTTTTCATCCGAAAATTGATTTTTTGGACTGTACCAAAAATGATTCAAAATGTCAATTGGATCATGCCTCATGTTGAATAACCACTTTTTAAACCCTCACAGTGACCAAAATTGCCATTTTTACAGAGTTTTGCTTACTCAAAAGCTTCCATTTTGACCCGTTTCAGGCACAGAAATGACTTTAAACACACTTATTCTAGTTGACAAAGTTATAATTCACATCCAACAGTCATTTAGAGTCAAAAGATTAAATGTTGAAATTTCATCATTATAGACCATTTTGGGATCGTTCGACAGGTCCGGAGTCATCGTTTTTCATCCGAAAATTGATTTTTTGGACTGTACCAAAAATGATTCAAAATGTCAATTGGATCATGCCTCATGTTGAATAACCACTTTTTAAACCCTCACAGTGACCAAAATTGCCATTTTTACAGAGTTTTGCTTGCTCAAAAGCTTCCATTTTGACCCGTTTCAGGCACAGAAATGACTTTAAACACAATTATTCTAGTTGACAAAGTCATAATTCACATCCAACAGTAATTTAGAGTCAAAAGATTAAATGTTGAAATTTCATCATTATAGACCATTTTGGGATCGTTCGATAGGTCCGGAGTCATCGTTTTTCATCCGAAAAATGATTTTTTGGACTGTACCAAAAATGATTCAAAATGTCAATTGGATCATGCCACATGTTGAATAACCACTTTTTAAACCCTCACAGTGACCAAAATTGCCATTTTTACAGAGTTTTGCTTACTCAAAAGCTTCCATTTTGACCCGTTTCAGGCACAGAAATGACTTTAAACACACTTATTCTAGTTGACAAAGTCATAATTCACATCCAACAGTAATTTAGAGTCAAAAGATTAAATGTTGAAATTTCATCCATATTGACCATTTTGGGATCGTTCGACAGGTCCGGAGTCATCGTTTCTCATCCGAAAATTGATTTTTTGGACTGTACCAAAAATGATTCAAAATGTCAATTGGATCATGCCTCATGTTGAATAACCACTTTTTAAACCCTCACAGTGACCAAAATTGCCATTTTTACAGAGTTTTGCTCACTCAAAAGCTTCCATTTTGACCCGTTTCAGGCACAGAAATGACTTTAAACACACTTATGACTAGTTGACAAAGTCATAATTCACATCCAACAGTCATTTAGAGTCAAAAGATTAAATGTTGAAATTTCATCATTATAGACCATTTTGGGATCGTTCGACAGGTCCGGAGTCATCGTTTTTTATCCGAAAATTGATTTTTTGGACTGTACCAAAAATGATTCAAAATGTCAATTGGATCATGCCTCATGTTGAATAACCACTTTTTAAACCCTCACAATGACCAAAATTGCCATTTTTACAGAGTTTTGCTTACTCAAAAGCTTCCATTTTGACCCGTTTCAGGCACAGAAATGACTTTAAACACACTTATTCTAGTTGACAAAGTCATAATTCACATCCAACAGTCATTTAGAGTCAAAAGATTAAATGTTGAAATTTCATCCATATTGACCATTTTGGGATCGTTCGACAGGTCCGGAGTCATCGTTTTTCATCCGAAAATTGATTTTTTGGACTGTACCAAAAATGATTCAAAATGTCAATTGGATCATGCCTCATGTTGAATAACCACTTTTTAAACCCTCACAGTGACCAAAATTGCCATTTTTACAGAGTTTTGCTTACTCAAAAGCTTCCATTTTGACCCGTTTCAGGCACAGAAATGACTTTAAACACACTTATTCTAGTTGACAAAGTTATAATTCACATCCAACAGTCATTTAGAGTCAAAAGATTAAATGTTGAAATTTCATCATTATAGACCATTTTGGGATCGTTCGACAGGTCCGGAGTCATCGTTTTTCATCCGAAAATTGATTTTTTGGACTGTACCAAAAATGATTCAAAATGTCAATTGGATCATGCCTCATGTTGAATAACCACTTTTTAAACCCTCACAGTGACCAAAATTGCCATTTTTACAGAGTTTTGCTTGCTCAAAAGCTTCCATTTTGACCCGTTTCAGGCACAGAAATGACTTTAAACACAATTATTCTAGTTGACAAAGTCATAATTCACATCCAACAGTAATTTAGAGTCAAAAGATTAAATGTTGAAATTTCATCATTATAGACCATTTTGGGATCGTTCGATAGGTCCGGAGTCATCGTTTTTCATCCGAAAAATGATTTTTTGGACTGTACCAAAAATGATTCAAAATGTCAATTGGATCATGCCACATGTTGAATAACCACTTTTTAAACCCTCACAGTGACCAAAATTGCCATTTTTACAGAGTTTTGCTTACTCAAAAGCTTCCATTTTGACCCGTTTCAGGCACAGAAATGACTTTAAACACACTTATTCTAGTTGACAAAGTCATAATTCACATCCAACAGTAATTTAGAGTCAAAAGATTAAATGTTGAAATTTCATCCATATTGACCATTTTGGGATCGTTCGACAGGTCCGGAGTCATCGTTTCTCATCCGAAAATGGATTTTTTGGACTGTACCAAAAATGATTCAAAATGTCAATTGGATCATGCCTCATGTTGAATAACCACTTTTTAAACCCTCACAGTGACCAAAATTGCCATTTTTACAGAGTTTTGCTTACTCAAAAGCTTCCATTTGACCCGTTTCAGGCACAGAAATGACTTTAAACACACTTATTCTAGTTGACAAAGTCATAATTCACATCCAACAGTAATTTAGAGTCAAAAGATTAAATGTTGAAATTTCATCATTATAGACCATTTTGGTATCGTTCGACAGGTCCGGAGTCATCGTTTTTCATCCGAAAATTGATTTTTTGGACTGTACCAAAAATGATTCAAAATGTCAATTGGATCATGCCACATGTTGAATAACCACTTTTTAAACCCTCACAGTGACCAAAATTGCCATTTTTACAGAGTTTTGCTCACTCAAAAGCTTCCATTTTGACCCGTTTCAGGCACAGAAATGACTTTAAACACACTTATGACTAGTTGACAAAGTCATAATTCACATCCAACAGTCATTTAGAGTCAAAAGATTAAATGTTGAAATTTCATCATTATAGACCATTTTGGGATCGTTCGACAGGTCCGGAGTCATCGTTTTTTATCCGAAAATTGATTTTTTGGACTGTACCAAAAATGATTCAAAATGTCAATTGGATCATGCCTCATGTTGAATAACCACTTTTTAAACCCTCACAATGACCAAAATTGCCATTTTTACAGAGTTTTGCTTACTCAAAAGCTTCCATTTTGACCCGTTTCAGGCACAGAAATGACTTTAAACACACTTATTCTAGTTGACAAAGTCATAATTCACATCCAACAGTCATTTAGAGTCAAAAGATTAAATGTTGAAATTTCATCCATATTGACCATTTTGGGATCGTTCGACAGGTCCGGAGTCATCGTTTTTCATCCGAAAATTGATTTTTTGGACTGTACCAAAAATGATTCAAAATGTCAATTGGATCATGCCTCATGTTGAATAACCACTTTTTAAACCCTCACAGTGACCAAAATTGCCATTTGTACAGAGTTTTGCTTGCTCAAAAGCTTCCATTTTGACCCGTTTCAGGCACAGAAATGACTTTAAACACAATTATTCTAGTTGACAAAGTCATAATTCACATCCAACAATAATTTAGAGTCAAAAGATTAAATGTTGAAATTTCATCATTATAGACCATTTTGGGATCGTTCGACAGGTCCGGAGTCATCATTTTTCATCCGAAAATTGATTTTTTGGACTGTACCAAAAATGATTCAAAATGTCAATTGGATCATGCCTCATGTTGAATAACCACTTTTTAAACCCTCACAGTGACCAAAATTGCCATTTTTACAGAGTTTTGCTTACTCAAAAGCTTCAATTTTGACCCGTTTCAGGCACAGAAATGACTTTAAACACACTTATATTAGTTGACAAAGTCATAATTCACATCCAACAGTAATTTAGAGTCAAAAGATTAAATGTTAAAATTTCATCATTATAGACCATTTTGGGATCGTTCAACAGGTCCGGAGTCATCGTTTTTCATCCAAAAATTGATTTTTTGGACTGTACCAAAAATGATTCAAAATGTCAATTGGATCATGCCTCATGTTGAATAACCACTTTTTAAACCCTCACAGTGACCAAAATTGCCATTTTTACAGAGTTTTGCTTACTCAAAAGCTTCCATTTTGACCCGTTTCAGGCACAGAAATGACTTTAAACACACTTATTCTAGTTGACAAAGTCATAATTCACATCCAACAGTCATTTAGAGTCAAAAGATTAAATGTTGAAATTTCATCATTATAGACCATTTTGGGATCGTTCGACAGGTCCGGAGTCATCGTTTTTCATCCGAAAATTGGTTTTTTGGACTGTACCAAAAATGATTCAAAATGTCAATTGGATCATGCCTCATGTTGAATAACCACTTTTTAAACCCTCACAGTGACCAAAATTGCCATTTTTACAGAGTTTTGCTTGCTCAAAAGCTTCCATTTTGACCCGTTTCAGGCACAGAAATGACTTTAAACACAATTATTCTAGTTGACAAAGTCATAATTCACATCCAACAGTAATTTAGAGTCAAAAGATTAAATGTTGAAATTTCATCCATATTGACCATTTTGGGATCGTTCGACAGGTCCGGAGTCATCGTTTTTCATCCGAAAATTGATTTTTTTGGACTGTACCAAAAATGATTAAAAATGTCAATTGGATCATGCCTCATGTTGAATAACCACTTTTTAAACCCTCACAGTGACCAAAATTGCCATTTTTACAGAGTTTTGCTTACTCAAAAGCTTCCATTTTGACCCGTTTCAGGCACAGAAATGACTTTAAACACCCTTATTTTAGTTGACAAAGTCCTAATTCACATCCAACAGTAATTTAGAGTCAAAAGATTAAATGTTTAAATTTCATCATTATAGACCATTTTGGGATCGTTCGACAGGTCCGGAGTCATCGTTTTTCATCCGAAAATTGATTTTTTGGACTGTACCAAAAATGATTCAAAATGTCAATTGGATCATGCCTCATGTTGAATAACCACTTTTTAAACCCTCACAGTGACCAAAATTGCCATTTTTACAGAGTTTTGCTTACTCAAAAGCTTCCATTTTGACCCGTTTCAGGCACAGAAATGACTTTAAACACACTTATTCTAGTTGACAAAGTCATAATTCACATCCAACAGTCAGTTAGAGTCAAAAGATTAAATGTTAAAATTTCATCATTATAGACCATTTTGGGATCGTTCGACAGGTCCGGAGTCATCGTTTTTCATCCGAAAATTGATTTTTTGGACTGTACCAAAAATAATTCAAAATGTCAATTGGATCATGCCTCATGTTGAATAACCACTTTTTGAACCCTCACAGTGACCAAAATTGCCATTTTTACAGAGTTTTGCTTACTCAAAAGCTTCCATTTTGACCCGTATCAGGCACAGAAATGACTTTAAACACATTTATTCTAGTTGACAAAGTCATAATTCACATCCAACAGTCAGTTAGAGTCAAAAGATTAAATGTTAAAATTTCATCATTATAGACCATTTTGGGATCGTTCGACAGGTCCGGAGTCATCGTTTTTCATCCGAAAATTGATTTTTTGGACTGTACCAAAAATGATTCAAAATGTCAATTGGATCATGCCTCATGTTGAATAACCACTTTTTAAACCCTCACAGTGACCAAAATTGCCATTTTTACAGAGTTTTGCTTACTCAAAAGCTTCCATTTTGACCCGTTTCAGGCACAGAAATGACTTTAAACACACTTATTCTAGTTGACAAAGTTATAATTCACATCCAACAGTCAAAAGATTAAATGTTAAAATTTCATCATTATAGACCATTTTGGGATCGTTCGATAGGTCCGGAGTCATCGTTTTTCATCCGAAAATTGATTTTTTGGACTGTACCAAAAATGATTCAAAATGTCAATTGGATCATGCCTCATGTTGAATAACCACTTTTTAAACCCTCACAGGGACCAAAATTGCCATTTTTACAGAGTTTTGCTTGCTCAAAAGCTTCAATTTTGACCCGTTTCAGGCACAGAAATGACTTCCAACACACTTATTTTAGTTGACAAAGTCCTAATTCACATCCAACAGTAATTTAGAGTCAAAAGATTAAATGTTAAAATTTCATCATTATAGACCATTTTGGGATCGTTAGACAGGTCCGGAGTCATCGTTTTTCATCCGAAAATTGATTTTTTGGACTGTACCAAAAATGATTCAAAATGTCAATTGGATCATGCCTCATGTTGAATAACCACTTTTTAAACCCTCACAGTGACCAAAATTGCCATTTTTACAGAGTTTTGCTTACTCAAAAGCTTCCATTTTGACCCGTTTCAGGCACAGAAATGACTTTAAACACACTTATTCTAGTTGACAAAGTCATAATTCACATCCAACAGTCATTTAGAGTCAAAAGATTAAATGTTAAAATTTCATCATTATAGACCATTTTGGGATCGTTCGACAGGTCCGGAGTCATCGTTTTTCATCCGAAAATTGATTTTTTGGACTGTACCAAAAATGATTCAAAATGTCAATTGCCTCATGTTGAATAACCACTTTTTAAACCCTCACAGTGACCAAAATTGCCATTTTTACAGAGTTTTGCTTACTCAAAAGCTTCCATTTTGACCCGTTTCAGGCACAGAAATGACTTTAAACACACTTATTTTAGTTGACAAAGTCCTAATTCACATCCAACAGTAATTTAGAGTCAAAAGATTAAATGTTAAAATTTCATCATTATAGACCATTTTGGGATCGTTCGACAGGTCCGGAGTCATCGTTTTTCATCCGAAAATTGATTTTTTGGACTGTACCAAAAATGATTCAAAATGTCAATTGGATCATGCCTCATGTTGAATAACCACTTTTTAAACCCTCACAGTGACCAAAATTGCCATTTTTACAGAGTTTTGCTTGCTCAAAAGCTTCAATTTTGACCCGTTTCAGGCACAGAAATGACTTTAAACACAATTATTCTAGTTGACAAAGTCATAATTCACATCCAACAGTAATTTAGAGTCAAAAGATTAAATGTTGAAATTTCATCCATATTGACCATTTTGGGATCGTTCGACAGGTCCGGAGTCATCGTTTTTCATCGGAAAATTGATTTTTTGGACTGTACCAAAAATGATTCAAAATGTCAATTGGATCATGCCTCATGTTGAATAACCACTTTTTAAACCCTCACAGTGACCATTGCCATTTTTACAGAGTTTTGCTTCCTCAAAAGCTTCAATTTTGACCCGTTTCAGGCACAGAAATGACTTTAAACACACTTATTTTAGTTGACAAAGTCATAATTCACATCCAACAGTAATTTAGAGTCAAAAGATTAAATGTTAAAATTTCATCATTATAGACCATTTTGGGATCGTTCGACAGGTCCGGAGTCATCGTTTTTCATCCGAAAATTGATTTTTTGGACTGTACCAAAAATGATTCAAAATGTCAATTGGATCATGCTCATGTTGAATAACCACTTTTTAAACCCTCACAGTGACCAAAATTGCCATTTTTACAGAGTTTTGCTTACTCAAAAGCTTCCATTTTGACCCGTTTCAGGCACAGAAATGACTTTAAACACACTTATTTTAGTTGACAAAGTCCTAATTCACATCCAACAGTAATTTAGAGTCAAAAGATTAAATGTTAAAATTTCATCATTATAGACCATTTTGGGATCGTTCGACAGGTCCGGAGTCATCGTTTTTCATCCGAAAATTGATTTTTTGGACTGTACCAAAAATGATTCAAAATGTCAATTGGATCATGCCTCATGTTGAATAACCACTTTTTAAACCCTCACAATGACCAAAATTGCCATTTTTACAGAGTTTTGCTTACTCAAAAGCTTCCATTTTGACCCGTTTCAGGCACAGAAATGACTTTAAACACACTTATTCTAGTTGACAAAGTCATAATTCACATCCAACAGTCATTTAGAGTCAAAAGATTAAATGTTGAAATTTCATCCATATTGACCATTTTGGGATCGTTCGACAGGTCCGGAGTCATCGTTTTTCATCCGAAAATTGATTTTTTGGACTGTACCAAAAATGATTCAAAATGTCAATTGGATCATGCCTCATGTTGAATAACCACTTTTTAAACCCTCACAGTGACCAAAATTGCCATTTGTACAGAGTTTTGCTTGCTCAAAAGCTTCCATTTTGACCCGTTTCAGGCACAGAAATGACTTTAAACACAATTATTCTAGTTGACAAAGTCATAATTCACATCCAACAATAATTTAGAGTCAAAAGATTAAATGTTGAAATTTCATCATTATAGACCATTTTGGGATCGTTCGACAGGTCCGGAGTCATCATTTTTCATCCGAAAATTGATTTTTTGGACTGTACCAAAAATGATTCAAAATGTCAATTGGATCATGCCTCATGTTGAATAACCACTTTTTAAACCCTCACAGTGACCAAAATTGCCATTTTTACAGAGTTTTGCTTACTCAAAAGCTTCAATTTTGACCCGTTTCAGGCACAGAAATGACTTTAAACACACTTATATTAGTTGACAAAGTCATAATTCACATCCAACAGTAATTTAGAGTCAAAAGATTAAATGTTAAAATTTCATCATTATAGACCATTTTGGGATCGTTCAACAGGTCCGGAGTCATCGTTTTTCATCCAAAAATTGATTTTTTGGACTGTACCAAAAATGATTCAAAATGTCAATTGGATCATGCCTCATGTTGAATAACCACTTTTTAAACCCTCACAGTGACCAAAATTGCCATTTTTACAGAGTTTTGCTTACTCAAAAGCTTCCATTTTGACCCGTTTCAGGCACAGAAATGACTTTAAACACACTTATTCTAGTTGACAAAGTCATAATTCACATCCAACAGTCATTTAGAGTCAAAAGATTAAATGTTGAAATTTCATCATTATAGACCATTTTGGGATCGTTCGACAGGTCCGGAGTCATCGTTTTTCATCCGAAAATTGGTTTTTTGGACTGTACCAAAAATGATTCAAAATGTCAATTGGATCATGCCTCATGTTGAATAACCACTTTTTAAACCCTCACAGTGACCAAAATTGCCATTTTTACAGAGTTTTGCTTGCTCAAAAGCTTCCATTTTGACCCGTTTCAGGCACAGAAATGACTTTAAACACAATTATTCTAGTTGACAAAGTCATAATTCACATCCAACAGTAATTTAGAGTCAAAAGATTAAATGTTGAAATTTCATCCATATTGACCATTTTGGGATCGTTCGACAGGTCCGGAGTCATCGTTTTTCATCCGAAAATTGATTTTTTTGGACTGTACCAAAAATGATTAAAAATGTCAATTGGATCATGCCTCATGTTGAATAACCACTTTTTAAACCCTCACAGTGACCAAAATTGCCATTTTTACAGAGTTTTGCTTACTCAAAAGCTTCCATTTTGACCCGTTTCAGGCACAGAAATGACTTTAAACACCCTTATTTTAGTTGACAAAGTCCTAATTCACATCCAACAGTAATTTAGAGTCAAAAGATTAAATGTTTAAATTTCATCATTATAGACCATTTTGGGATCGTTCGACAGGTCCGGAGTCATCGTTTTTCATCCGAAAATTGATTTTTTGGACTGTACCAAAAATGATTCAAAATGTCAATTGGATCATGCCTCATGTTGAATAACCACTTTTTAAACCCTCACAGTGACCAAAATTGCCATTTTTACAGAGTTTTGCTTACTCAAAAGCTTCCATTTTGACCCGTTTCAGGCACAGAAATGACTTTAAACACACTTATTCTAGTTGACAAAGTCATAATTCACATCCAACAGTCAGTTAGAGTCAAAAGATTAAATGTTAAAATTTCATCATTATAGACCATTTTGGGATCGTTCGACAGGTCCGGAGTCATCGTTTTTCATCCGAAAATTGATTTTTTGGACTGTACCAAAAATGATTCAAAATGTCAATTGGATCATGCCTCATGTTGAATAACCACTTTTTGAACCCTCACAGTGACCAAAATTGCCATTTTTACAGAGTTTTGCTTACTCAAAAGCTTCCATTTTGACCCGTATCAGGCACAGAAATGACTTTAAACACATTTATTCTAGTTGACAAAGTCATAATTCACATCCAACAGTCAGTTAGAGTCAAAAGATTAAATGTTAAAATTTCATCATTATAGACCATTTTGGGATCGTTCGACAGGTCTGGAGTCATCGTTTTTCATCCGAAAATTGATTTTTTGGACTGTACCAAAAATGATTCAAAATGTCAATTGGATCATGCCTCATGTTGAATAACCACTTTTTAAACCCTCACAGTGACCAAAATTGCCATTTTTACAGAGTTTTGCTTACTCAAAAGCTTCCATTTTGACCCGTTTCAGGCACAGAAATGACTTTAAACACACTTATTCTAGTTGACAAAGTTATAATTCACATCCAACAGTCAAAAGATTAAATGTTAAAATTTCATCATTATAGACCATTTTGGGATCGTTCGATAGGTCCGGAGTCATCGTTTTTCATCCGAAAATTGATTTTTTGGACTGTACCAAAAATGATTCAAAATGTCAATTGGATCATGCCTCATGTTGAATAACCACTTTTTAAACCCTCACAGGGACCAAAATTGCCATTTTTACAGAGTTTTGCTTGCTCAAAAGCTTCAATTTTGACCCGTTTCAGGCACAGAAATGACTTCCAACACACTTATTTTAGTTGACAAAGTCCTAATTCACATCCAACAGTAATTTAGAGTCAAAAGATTAAATGTTAAAATTTCATCATTATAGACCATTTTGGGATCGTTAGACAGGTCCGGAGTCATCGTTTTTCATCTAAAAATTGATTTTTTGGACTGTACCAAAAATGATTCAAAATGTCAATTGGATCATGCCTCATGTTGAATAACCACTTTTTAAACCCTCACAGTGACCAAAATTGCCATTTTTACAGAGTTTTGCTTACTCAAAAGTTTCCATTTTGACCCGTTTCAGGCACAGAAATGACTTTAAACACACTTATTCTAGTTGACAAAGTCATAATTCACATCCAACAGTCATTTAGAGTCAAAAGATTAAATGTTGAAATTTCATCATTATAGACCATTTTGGGATCGTTCGACAGGTCCGGAGTCATCGTTTTTCATCCGAAAATTGATTTTTTGGACTGTACCAAAAATGATTCAAAATGTCAATTGGATCATGCCTCATGTTGAATAACCACTTTTTAAACCCTCACAGTGACCAAAATTGCCATTTTTACAGAGTTTTGCTTACTCAAAAGCTTCCATTTTGACCCGTTTCAGGCACAGAAATGACTTTAAACACACTTATTCTAGTTGACAAAGTCATAATTCACATCCAACAGTCATTTAGAGTCAAAAGATTAAATGTTAAAATTTCATCATTATAGACCATTTTGGGATCGTTCGACAGGTCCGGAGTCATCGTTTTTCATCCGAAAATTGATTTTTTGGACTGTACCAAAAATGATTCAAAATGTCAATTGCCTCATGTTGAATAACCACTTTTTAAACCCTCACAGTGACCAAAATTGCCATTTTTACAGAGTTTTGCTTACTCAAAAGCTTCCATTTTGACCCGTTTCAGGCACAGAAATGACTTTAAACACACTTATTTTAGTTGACAAAGTCCTAATTCACATCCAACAGTAATTTAGAGTCAAAAGATTAAATGTTAAAATTTCATCATTATAGACCATTTTGGGATCGTTCGACAGGTCCGGAGTCATCGTTTTTCATCCGAAAATTGATTTTTTGGACTGTACCAAAAATGATTCAAAATGTCAATTGGATCATGCCTCATGTTGAATAACCACTTTTTAAACCCTCACAGTGACCAAAATTGCCATTTTTACAGAGTTTTGCTTGCTCAAAAGCTTCAATTTTGACCCGTTTCAGGCACAGAAATGACTTTAAACACAATTATTCTAGTTGACAAAGTCATAATTCACATCCAACAGTAATTTAGAGTCAAAAGATTAAATGTTGAAATTTCATCCATATTGACCATTTTGGGATCGTTCGACAGGTCCGGAGTCATCGTTTTTCATCGGAAAATTGATTTTTTGGACTGTACCAAAAATGATTCAAAATGTCAATTGGATCATGCCTCATGTTGAATAACCACTTTTTAAACCCTCACAGTGACCATTGCCATTTTTACAGAGTTTTGCTTCCTCAAAAGCTTCAATTTTGACCCGTTTCAGGCACAGAAATGACTTTAAACACACTTATTTTAGTTGACAAAGTCATAATTCACATCCAACAGTAATTTAGAGTCAAAAGATTAAATGTTAAAATTTCATCATTATAGACCATTTTGGGATCGTTCGACAGGTCCGGAGTCATCGTTTTTCATCCGAAAATTGATTTTTTGGACTGTACCAAAAATGATTCAAAATGTCAATTGGATCATGCTCATGTTGAATAACCACTTTTTAAACCCTCACAGTGACCAAAATTGCCATTTTTACAGAGTTTTGCTTACTCAAAAGCTTCCATTTTGACCCGTTTCAGGCACAGAAATGACTTTAAACACACTTATTCTAGTTGACAAAGTTATAATTCACATCCAACAGTCAAAAGATTAAATGTTAAAATTTCATCATTATAGACCATTTTGGGATCGTTCGATAGGTCCGGAGTCATCGTTTTTCATCCGAAAATTGATTTTTTGGACTGTACCAAAAATGATTCAAAATGTCAATTGGATCATGCCTCATGTTGAATAACCACTTTTTAAACCCTCACAGGGACCAAAATTGCCATTTTTACAGAGTTTTGCTTGCTCAAAAGCTTCAATTTTGACCCGTTTCAGGCACAGAAATGACTTCCAACACACTTATTTTAGTTGACAAAGTCCTAATTCACATCCAACAGTAATTTAGAGTCAAAAGATTAAATGTTAAAATTTCATCATTATAGACCATTTTGGGATCGTTAGACAGGTCCGGAGTCATCGTTTTTCATCTAAAAATTGATTTTTTGGACTGTACCAAAAATGATTCAAAATGTCAATTGGATCATGCCTCATGTTGAATAACCACTTTTTAAACCCTCACAGTGACCAAAATTGCCATTTTTACAGAGTTTTGCTTACTCAAAAGTTTCCATTTTGACCCGTTTCAGGCACAGAAATGACTTTAAACACACTTATTCTAGTTGACAAAGTCATAATTCACATCCAACAGTCATTTAGAGTCAAAAGATTAAATGTTGAAATTTCATCATTATAGACCATTTTGGGATCGTTCGACAGGTCCGGAGTCATCGTTTTTCATCCGAAAATTGATTTTTTGGACTGTACCAAAAATGATTCAAAATGTCAATTGGATCATGCCTCATGTTGAATAACCACTTTTTAAACCCTCACAGTGACCAAAATTGCCATTTTTACAGAGTTTTGCTTACTCAAAAGCTTCCATTTTGACCCGTTTCAGGCACAGAAATGACTTTAAACACACTTATTCTAGTTGACAAAGTCATAATTCACATCCAACAGTCATTTAGAGTCAAAAGATTAAATGTTAAAATTTCATCATTATAGACCATTTTGGGATCGTTCGACAGGTCCGGAGTCATCGTTTTTCATCCGAAAATTGATTTTTTGGACTGTACCAAAAATGATTCAAAATGTCAATTGCCTCATGTTGAATAACCACTTTTTAAACCCTCACAGTGACCAAAATTGCCATTTTTACAGAGTTTTGCTTACTCAAAAGCTTCCATTTTGACCCGTTTCAGGCACAGAAATGACTTTAAACACACTTATTTTAGTTGACAAAGTCCTAATTCACATCCAACAGTAATTTAGAGTCAAAAGATTAAATGTTAAAATTTCATCATTATAGACCATTTTGGGATCGTTCGACAGGTCCGGAGTCATCGTTTTTCATCCGAAAATTGATTTTTTGGACTGTACCAAAAATGATTCAAAATGTCAATTGGATCATGCCTCATGTTGAATAACCACTTTTTAAACCCTCACAGTGACCAAAATTGCCATTTTTACAGAGTTTTGCTTGCTCAAAAGCTTCAATTTTGACCCGTTTCAGGCACAGAAATGACTTTAAACACAATTATTCTAGTTGACAAAGTCATAATTCACATCCAACAGTAATTTAGAGTCAAAAGATTAAATGTTGAAATTTCATCCATATTGACCATTTTGGGATCGTTCGACAGGTCCGGAGTCATCGTTTTTCATCGGAAAATTGATTTTTTGGACTGTACCAAAAATGATTCAAAATGTCAATTGGATCATGCCTCATGTTGAATAACCACTTTTTAAACCCTCACAGTGACCATTGCCATTTTTACAGAGTTTTGCTTCCTCAAAAGCTTCAATTTTGACCCGTTTCAGGCACAGAAATGACTTTAAACACACTTATTTTAGTTGACAAAGTCATAATTCACATCCAACAGTAATTTAGAGTCAAAAGATTAAATGTTAAAATTTCATCATTATAGACCATTTTGGGATCGTTCGACAGGTCCGGAGTCATCGTTTTTCATCCGAAAATTGATTTTTTGGACTGTACCAAAAATGATTCAAAATGTCAATTGGATCATGCTCATGTTGAATAACCACTTTTTAAACCCTCACAGTGACCAAAATTGCCATTTTTACAGAGTTTTGCTTACTCAAAAGCTTCCATTTTGACCCGTTTCAGGCACAGAAATGACTTTAAACACACTTATTTTAGTTGACAAAGTCCTAATTCACATCCAACAGTAATTTAGAGTCAAAAGATTAAATGTTAAAATTTCATCATTATAGACCATTTTGGGATCGTTCGACAGGTCCGGAGTCATCGTTTTTCATCCGAAAATTGATTTTTTGGACTGTACCAAAAATGATTCAAAATGTCAATTGGATCATGCCTCATGTTGAATAACCACTTTTTAAACCCTCACAGTGACCAAAATTGCCATTTTTACAGAGTTTTGCTTACTCAAAAGCTTCCATTTTGACCTGTTTCAGGCACAGAAATGACTTTAAACACACTTATTTTAGTTGACAAAGTCATAATTCACATCCAACAGTAATTTAGAGTCAAAAGATTAAATGTTAAAATTTCATCATTATAGACTATTTTGGGATCGTTCGACAGGTCCGGAGTCATCGTTTTTCATCCGAAAATTGATTTTTTGGACTGTACAAAAAATGATTCAAAATGTCAATTGGATCATGCCTCATGTTGAATAACCACTTTTTAAACCCTCACAGTGACCAAAATTGCCATTTTTACAGAGTTTTGCTTACTCAAAAGCTTCCATTTTGACCCGTTTCAGGCACAGAAATGACTTTAAACACACTTATTTTAGTTGACAAAGTCCTAATTCACATCCAACAGTAATTTAGAGTCAAAAGATTAAATGTTAAAATTTCATCATTATAGACCATTTTGGGATCGTTCGACAGGTCCGGAGTCATCGTTTTTCATCCGAAAATTGATTTTTTGGACTGTACCAAAAATGATTCAAAATGTCAATTGGATCATGCCTCATGTTGAATAACCACTTTTTAAACCCTCACAGTGACCAAAATTGCCATTTTTACAGAGTTTTGCTTACTCAAAAGCTTCCATTTTGACCCGTTTCAGGCACAGAAATGACTTTAAACACACTTATTCTAGTTGACAAAGTCATAATTCACATCCAACAGTCATTTAGAGTCAAAAGATTAAATGTTGAAATTTCATCATTATAGACCATTTTGGGATCGTTCGACAGGTCCGGAGTCATCGTTTTTCATCCGAAAATTGATTTTTTGGACTGTACCAAAAATGATTCAAAATGTCAATTGGATCATGCCTCATGTTGAATAACCACTTTTTAAACCCTCACAGTGACCAAAATTGCCATTTTTACAGAGTATTGCTTGCTCAAAAGCTTCCATTTTGACCCGTTTAAGGAACAGAAATGACTTTAAACACAATTATTCTAGTTGACAAAGTCATAATTCACATCCAACAATAATTTAGAGTCAAAAGATTAAATGTTAAAATTTCATCATTATAGACCATTTTGGGATCGTTCGACAGGTCCGGAGTCATCGTTTTTCATCCGAAAATTGATTTTTTGGACTGTACCAAAAATGATTCAAAATGTCAATTGGATCATGCCTCATGTTGAATAACCACTTTTTAAACCCTCACAGTGACCAAAATTGCCATTTTTACAGAGTTTTGCTTGCTCAAAAGCTTCAATTTTGACCCGTTTCAGGCACAGAAATGACTTTAAACACAATTATTCTAGTTGACAAAGTCATAATTCACATCCAACAGTAATTTAGAGTCAAAAGATTAAATGTTGAAATTTCATCCATATTGACCATTTTGGGATCGTTCGACAGGTCCGGAGTCATCGTTTTTCATCGGAAAATTGATTTTTTGGACTGTACCAAAAATGATTCAAAATGTCAATTGGATCATGCCTCATGTTGAATAACCACTTTTTAAACCCTCACAGTGACCATTGCCATTTTTACAGAGTTTTGCTTCCTCAAAAGCTTCAATTTTGACCCGTTTAAGGCACAGAAATGACTTTAAACACACTTATTTTAGTTGACAAAGTCATAATTCACATCCAACAGTAATTTAGAGTCAAAAGATTAAATGTTAAAATTTCATCATTATAGACCATTTTGGGATCGTTCGACAGGTCCGGAGTCATCGTTTTTCATCCGAAAATTGATTTTTTGGACTGTACCAAAAATGATTCAAAATGTCAATTGGATCATGCTCATGTTGAATAACCACTTTTTAAACCCTCACAGTGACCAAAATTGCCATTTTTACAGAGTTTTGCTTACTCAAAAGCTTCCATTTTGACCCGTTTCAGGCACAGAAATGACTTTAAACACACTTATTTTAGTTGACAAAGTCCTAATTCACATCCAACAGTAATTTAGAGTCAAAAGATTAAATGTTAAAATTTCATCATTATAGACCATTTTGGGATCGTTCGACAGGTCCGGAGTCATCGTTTTTCATCCGAAAATTGATTTTTTGGACTGTACCAAAAATGATTCAAAATGTCAATTGGATCATGCCTCATGTTGAATAACCACTTTTTAAACCCTCACAGTGACCAAAATTGCCATTTTTACAGAGTTTTGCTTACTCAAAAGCTTCCATTTTGACCTGTTTCAGGCACAGAAATGACTTTAAACACACTTATTTTAGTTGACAAAGTCATAATTCACATCCAACAGTAATTTAGAGTCAAAAGATTAAATGTTAAAATTTCATCATTATAGACTATTTTGGGATCGTTCGACAGGTCCGGAGTCATCGTTTTTCATCCGAAAATTGATTTTTTGGACTGTACAAAAAATGATTCAAAATGTCAATTGGATCATGCCTCATGTTGAATAACCACTTTTTAAACCCTCACAGTGACCAAAATTGCCATTTTTACAGAGTTTTGCTTACTCAAAAGCTTCCATTTTGACCCGTTTCAGGCACAGAAATTACTTTAAACACACTTATTTTAGTTGACAAAGTCCTAATTCACATCCAACAGTAATTTAGAGTCAAAAGATTAAATGTTAAAATTTCATCATTATAGACCATTTTGGGATCGTTCGACAGGTCCGGAGTCATCGTTTTTCATCCGAAAATTGATTTTTTGGACTGTACCAAAAATGATTCAAAATGTCAATTGGATCATGCCTCATGTTGAATAACCACTTTTTAAACCCTCACAGTGACCAAAATTGCCATTTTTACAGAGTTTTGCTTACTCAAAAGCTTCCATTTTGACCCGTTTCAGGCACAGAAATGACTTTAAACACACTTATTCTAGTTGACAAAGTCATAATTCACATCCAACAGTCATTTAGAGTCAAAAGATTAAATGTTGAAATTTCATCATTATAGACCATTTTGGGATCGTTCGACAGGTCCGGAGTCATCGTTTTTCATCCGAAAATTGATTTTTTGGACTGTACCAAAAATGATTCAAAATGTCAATTGGATCATGCCTCATGTTGAATAACCACTTTTTAAACCCTCACAGTGACCAAAATTGCCATTTTTACAGAGTATTGCTTGCTCAAAAGCTTCCATTTTGACCCGTTTAAGGAACAGAAATGACTTTAAACACAATTATTCTAGTTGACAAAGTCATAATTCACATCCAACAATAATTTAGAGTCAAAAGATTAAATGTTAAAATTTCATCATTATAGACCATTTTGGGATCGTTCGACAGGTCCGGAGTCATCGTTTTTCATCCGAAAATTGATTTTTTGGACTGTACCAAAAATGATTCAAAATGTCAATTGGATCATGCCTCATGTTGAATAACCACTTTTTAAACCCTCACAGTGACCAAAATTGCCATTTTTACAGAGTTTTGCATACTCAAAAGCTTCCATTTTGACCCGTTTCAGGCACAGAAATGACTTTAAACACACTTATTCTAGTTGACAAAGTCATAATTCACATCCAACAGTCATTTAGAGTCAAAAGATTAAATGTTAAAATTTCATCATTATAGACCATTTTGGGATCGTTCGACAGGTCCGGAGTCATCGTTTTTCATCCGAAAATTGATTTTTTGGACTGTACCAAAAATGATTCAAAATGTCAATTGCCTCATGTTGAATAACCACTTTTTAAACCCTCACAGTGACCAAAATTGCCATTTTTACAGAGTTTTGCTTACTCAAAAGCTTCCATTTTGACCCGTTTCAGGCACAGAAATGACTTTAAACACACTTATTTTAGTTGACAAAGTCCTAATTCACATCCAACAGTAATTTAGAGTCAAAAGATTAAATGTTAAAATTTCATCATTATAGACCATTTTGGGATCGTTCGACAGGTCCGGAGTCATCGTTTTTCATCCGAAAATTGATTTTTTTGGACTGTACCAAAAATGATTCAAAATGTCAATTGGATCATGCCTCATGTTGAATAACCACTTTTTAAACCCTCACAGTGACCAAAATTGCCATTTTTACAGAGTTTTGCTTGCTCAAAAGCTTCCATTTTGACCCGTTTCAGGCACAGAAATGACTTTAAACACAATTATTCTAGTTGACAAAGTCATAATTCACATCCAACAGTAATTTAGAGTCAAAAGATTAAATGTTGAAATTTCATCCATATTGACCATTTTGGGATCGTTCGACAGGTCCGGAGTCATCGTTTTTCATCGGAAAATTGATTTTTTGGACTGTACCAAAAATGATTCAAAATGTCAATTGGATCATGCCTCATGTTGAATAACCACTTTTTAAACCCTCACAGTGACCAAAGTTGCCATTTTTACAGAGTTTTGCTTCCTCAAAAGCTTCAATTTTGACCCGTTTCAGGCACAGAAATGACTTTAAACACACTTATTTTAGTTGACAAAGTCATAATTCACATCCAACAGTAATTTAGAGTCAAAAGATTAAATGTTAAAATTTCATCATTATAGACCATTTTGGGATCGTTCGACAGGTCCGGAGTCATCGTTTTTCATCCGAAAATTGATTTTTTGGACTGTACCAAAAATGATTCAAAATGTCAATTGGATCATGCTCATGTTGAATAACCACTTTTTAAACCCTCACAGTGACCAAAATTGCCATTTTTACAGAGTTTTGCTTACTCAAAAGCTTCCATTTTGACCCGTTTCAGGCACAGAAATGACTTTAAACACACTTATTTTAGTTGACAAAGTCCTAATTCACATCCAACAGTAATTTAGAGTCAAAAGATTAAATGTTAAAATTTCATCATTATAGACCATTTTGGGATCGTTCGACAGGTCCGGAGTCATCGTTTTTCATCCGAAAATTGATTTTTTGGACTGTACCAAAAATGATTCAAAATGTCAATTGGATCATGCCTCATGTTGAATAACCACTTTTTAAACCCTCACAGTGACCAAAATTGCTATTTTTACAGAGTTTTGCTTACTCAAAAGCTTCCATTTTGACCCGTTTCAGGCACAGAAATGACTTTAAACACACTTATTCTAGTTGACAAAGTCATAATTCACATCCAACAGTCATTTAGAGTCAAAAGATTAAATGTTGAAATTTCATCCATATTGACCATTTTGGGATCGTTCGACAGGTCCGGAGTCATCGTTTTTCATCCGAAAATTGATTTTTTGGACTGTACCAAAAATGATTCAAAATGTCAATTGGATCATGCCTCATGTTGAATAACCACTTTTTAAACCCTCACAGTGACCAAAATTGCCATTTTTACAGAGTTTTGCTTACTCAAAAGCTTCAATTTTGACCCGTTTCAGGCACAGAAATGACTTTAAACACACTTATTTTAGTTGACAAAGTCATAATTCACATCCAACAGTCATTTAGAGTCATAAGATTAAATGTTGAAATTTCATCATTATTGACCATTTTGGGATCGTTCGACAGGTCCGGAGTCATCCTTTTTCATCCAAAAATAGATTTTTTGGACTGTACCAAAAATGATTCAAAATGTCAATTGGATCATGCCTCATGTTGAATAACCACTTTTTAAACCCTCACAGTGACCAAAATTGCTATTTTTACAGAGTTTTGCTTACTCAAAAGCTTCCATTTTGACCCGTTTCAGGCACAGAAATGACTTTAAACACACTTATTCTAGTTGACAAAGTCATAATTCACATCCAACAGTAATTTAGAGTCAAAAGATTAAATGTTGAAATTTCATCCATATTGACCATTTTGGGATCGTTCGACAGGTCCGGAGTCATCGTTTCTCATCCGAAAATTGATTTTTTGGACTGTACCAAAAATGATTCAAAATGTCAATTGGATCATGCCTCATGTTGAATAACCACTTTTTAAACCCTCACAGTGACCAAAATTGCCATTTTTACAGAGTTTTGCTTACTCAAAAGCTTCCATTTGACCCGTTTCAGGCACAGAAATGACTTTAAACACACTTATTCTAGTTGACAAAGTCATAATTCACATCCAACAGTAATTTAGAGTCAAAAGATTAAATGTTGAAATTTCATCATTATAGACCATTTTGGTATCGTTCGACAGGTCCGGAGTCATCGTTTTTCATCCGAAAATTGATTTTTTGGACTGTACCAAAAATGATTCAAAATGTCAATTGGATCATGCCACATGTTGAATAACCACTTTTTAAACCCTCACAGTGACCAAAATTGCCATTTTTACAGAGTTTTGCTCACTCAAAAGCTTCCATTTTGACCCGTTTCAGGCACAGAAATGACTTTAAACACACTTATGACTAGTTGACAAAGTCATAATTCACATCCAACAGTCATTTAGAGTCAAAAGATTAAATGTTGAAATTTCATCATTATAGACCATTTTGGGATCGTTCGACAGGTCCGGAGTCATCGTTTTTTATCCGAAAATTGATTTTTTGGACTGTACCAAAAATGATTCAAAATGTCAATTGGATCATGCCTCATGTTGAATAACCACTTTTTAAACCCTCACAATGACCAAAATTGCCATTTTTACAGAGTTTTGCTTACTCAAAAGCTTCCATTTTGACCCGTTTCAGGCACAGAAATGACTTTAAACACACTTATTCTAGTTGACAAAGTCATAATTCACATCCAACAGTCATTTAGAGTCAAAAGATTAAATGTTGAAATTTCATCCATATTGACCATTTTGGGATCGTTCGACAGGTCCGGAGTCATCGTTTTTCATCCGAAAATTGATTTTTTGGACTGTACCAAAAATGATTCAAAATGTCAATTGGATCATGCCTCATGTTGAATAACCACTTTTTAAACCCTCACAGTGACCAAAATTGCCATTTTTACAGAGTTTTGCTTACTCAAAAGCTTCCATTTTGACCCGTTTCAGGCACAGAAATGACTTTAAACACACTTATTCTAGTTGACAAAGTTATAATTCACATCCAACAGTCATTTAGAGTCAAAAGATTAAATGTTGAAATTTCATCATTATAGACCATTTTGGGATCGTTCGACAGGTCCGGAGTCATCGTTTTTCATCCGAAAATTGATTTTTTGGACTGTACCAAAAATGATTCAAAATGTCAATTGGATCATGCCTCATGTTGAATAACCACTTTTTAAACCCTCACAGTGACCAAAATTGCCATTTTTACAGAGTTTTGCTTGCTCAAAAGCTTCCATTTTGACCCGTTTCAGGCACAGAAATGACTTTAAACACAATTATTCTAGTTGACAAAGTCATAATTCACATCCAACAGTAATTTAGAGTCAAAAGATTAAATGTTGAAATTTCATCATTATAGACCATTTTGGGATCGTTCGATAGGTCCGGAGTCATCGTTTTTCATCCGAAAAATGATTTTTTGGACTGTACCAAAAATGATTCAAAATGTCAATTGGATCATGCCACATGTTGAATAACCACTTTTTAAACCCTCACAGTGACCAAAATTGCCATTTTTACAGAGTTTTGCTTACTCAAAAGCTTCCATTTTGACCCGTTTCAGGCACAGAAATGACTTTAAACACACTTATTCTAGTTGACAAAGTCATAATTCACATCCAACAGTAATTTAGAGTCAAAAGATTAAATGTTGAAATTTCATCCATATTGACCATTTTGGGATCGTTCGACAGGTCCGGAGTCATCGTTTCTCATCCGAAAATTGATTTTTTGGACTGTACCAAAAATGATTCAAAATGTCAATTGGATCATGCCTCATGTTGAATAACCACTTTTTAAACCCTCACAGTGACCAAAATTGCCATTTTTACAGAGTTTTGCTTACTCAAAAGCTTCCATTTGACCCGTTTCAGGCACAGAAATGACTTTAAACACACTTATTCTAGTTGACAAAGTCATAATTCACATCCAACAGTAATTTAGAGTCAAAAGATTAAATGTTGAAATTTCATCATTATAGACCATTTTGGTATCGTTCGACAGGTCCGGAGTCATCGTTTTTCATCCGAAAATTGATTTTTTGGACTGTACCAAAAATGATTCAAAATGTCAATTGGATCATGCCACATGTTGAATAACCACTTTTTAAACCCTCACAGTGACCAAAATTGCCATTTTTACAGAGTTTTGCTCACTCAAAAGCTTCCATTTTGACCCGTTTCAGGCACAGAAATGACTTTAAACACACTTATGACTAGTTGACAAAGTCATAATTCACATCCAACAGTCATTTAGAGTCAAAAGATTAAATGTTGAAATTTCATCATTATAGACCATTTTGGGATCGTTCGACAGGTCCGGAGTCATCGTTTTTTATCCGAAAATTGATTTTTTGGACTGTACCAAAAATGATTCAAAATGTCAATTGGATCATGCCTCATGTTGAATAACCACTTTTTAAACCCTCACAATGACCAAAATTGCCATTTTTACAGAGTTTTGCTTACTCAAAAGCTTCCATTTTGACCCGTTTCAGGCACAGAAATGACTTTAAACACACTTATTCTAGTTGACAAAGTCATAATTCACATCCAACAGTCATTTAGAGTCAAAAGATTAAATGTTGAAATTTCATCCATATTGACCATTTTGGGATCGTTCGACAGGTCCGGAGTCATCGTTTTTCATCCGAAAATTGATTTTTTGGACTGTACCAAAAATGATTCAAAATGTCAATTGGATCATGCCTCATGTTGAATAACCACTTTTTAAACCCTCACAGTGACCAAATTGCCATTTTTACAGAGTTTTGCTTACTCAAAAGCTTCCATTTTGACCCGTTTCAGGCACAGAAATGACTTTAAACACACTTATTCTAGTTGACAAAGTTATAATTCACATCCAACAGTCATTTAGAGTCAAAAGATTAAATGTTGAAATTTCATCATTATAGACCATTTTGGGATCGTTCGACAGGTCCGGAGTCATCGTTTTTCATCCGAAAATTGATTTTTTGGACTGTACCAAAAATGATTCAAAATGTCAATTGGATCATGCCTCATGTTGAATAACCACTTTTTAAACCCTCACAGTGACCAAAATTGCCATTTTTACAGAGTTTTGCTTGCTCAAAAGCTTCCATTTTGACCCGTTTCAGGCACAGAAATGACTTTAAACACAATTATTCTAGTTGACAAAGTCATAATTCACATCCAACAGTAATTTAGAGTCAAAAGATTAAATGTTGAAATTTCATCATTATAGACCATTTTGGGATCGTTCGATAGGTCCGGAGTCATCGTTTTACATCCGAAAAATGATTTTTTGGACTGTACCAAAAATGATTCAAAATGTCAATTGGATCATGCCTCATGTTGAATAACCACTTTTTAAACCCTCACAGTGACCAAAATTGCCATTTTTACAGAGTTTTGCTTCCTCAAAAGCTTCAATTTTGACCCGTTTCAGGCACAGAAATGACTTTAAACACACTTATTTTAGTTGACAAAGTCATAATTCACATCCAACAGTAATTTAGAGTCAAAAGATTAAATGTTAAAATTTCATCATTATAGACCATTTTGGGATCGTTCAACAGGTCCGGAGTCATCGTTTTTCATCCGAAAATTGATTTTTTGGACTGTACCAAAAATGATTCAAAATGTCAATTGGATCATGCCTCATGTTGAATAACCACTTTTTAAACCCTCACAGTGACCAAAATTGCCATTTTCACAGAGTTTTGCTTACTCAAAAGCTTCCATTTTGACCCGTTTCAGGCACAGAAATGACTTTAAACACACTTATTCTAGTTGACAAAGTCATAATTCACATCCAACAGTTATTTAGAGTCAAAAGATTAAATGTTGAAACGTCATCATTATAGACCATTTTGGGATCGTTCGACAGGTCCGGAGTCATCGTTTTTCATCCGAAAATTGATTTTTTGGACTGTACCAAAAATGATTCAAAATGTCAATTGGATCATGCCTCATGTTGAATAACCACTTTTTAAACCCTCACAGTGACCAAAATTGCCATTTGTACAGAGTTTTGCTTGCTCAAAAGCTTCCATTTTGACCCGTTTCAGGCACAGAAATGACTTTAAACACAATTATTCTAGTTGACAAAGTCATAATTCACATCCAACAATAATTTAGAGTCAAAAGATTAAATGTTGAAATTTCATCATTATAGACCATTTTGGGATCGTTCGACAGGTCCGGAGTCATCATTTTTCATCCGAAAATTGATTTTTTGGACTGTACCAAAAATGATTCAAAATGTCAATTGGATCATGCCTCATGTTGAATAACCACTTTTTAAACCCTCACAGTGACCAAAATTGCCATTTTTACAGAGTTTTGCTTACTCAAAAGCTTCAATTTTGACCCGTTTCAGGCACAGAAATGACTTTAAACACACTTATATTAGTTGACAAAGTCATAATTCACATCCAACAGTAATTTAGAGTCAAAAGATTAAATGTTAAAATTTCATCATTATAGACCATTTTGGGATCGTTCAACAGGTCCGGAGTCATCGTTTTTCATCCAAAAATTGATTTTTTGGACTGTACCAAAAATGATTCAAAATGTCAATTGGATCATGCCTCATGTTGAATAACCACTTTTTAAACCCTCACAGTGACCAAAATTGCCATTTTTACAGAGTTTTGCTTACTCAAAACCTTCCATTTTGACCCGTTTCAGGCACAGAAATGACTTTAAACACACTTATTCTAGTTGACAAAGTCATAATTCACATCCAACAGTCATTTAGAGTCAAAAGATTAAATGTTGAAATTTCATCATTATAGACCATTTTGGGATCGTTCGACAGGTCCGGAGTCATCGTTTTTCATCCGAAAATTGGTTTTTTGGACTGTACCAAAAATGATTCAAAATGTCAATTGGATCATGCCTCATGTTGAATAACCACTTTTTAAACCCTCACAGTGACCAAAATTGCCATTTTTACAGAGTTTTGCTTGCTCAAAAGCTTCCATTTTGACCCGTTTCAGGCACAGAAATGACTTTAAACACAATTATTCTAGTTGACAAAGTCATAATTCACATCCAACAGTAATTTAGAGTCAAAAGATTAAATGTTGAAATTTCATCCATATTGACCATTTTGGGATCGTTCGACAGGTCCGGAGTCATCGTTTTTCATCCGAAAATTGATTTTTTTGGACTGTACCAAAAATGATTAAAAATGTCAATTGGATCATGCCTCATGTTGAATAACCACTTTTTAAACCCTCACAGTGACCAAAATTGCCATTTTTACAGAGTTTTGCTTACTCAAAAGCTTCCATTTTGACCCGTTTCAGGCACAGAAATGACTTTAAACACACTTATTTTAGTTGACAAAGTCATAATTCACATCCAACAGTAATTTAGAGTCAAAAGATTAAATGTTAAAATTTCATCATTATAGACCATTTTGGGATCGTTCAACAGGTCCGGAGTCATCGTTTTTCATCCGAAAATTGATTTTTTGGACTGTACCAAAAATGATTCAAAATGTCAATTGGATCATGCCTCATGTTGAATAACCACTTTTTAAACCCTCACAGTGACCAAAATTGCCATTTTCACAGAGTTTTGCTTACTCAAAAGCTTCCATTTTGACCCGTTTCAGGCACAGAAATGACTTTAAACACACTTATTCTAGTTGACAAAGTCATAATTCACATCCAACAGTTATTTAGAGTCAAAAGATTAAATGTTGAAATGTCATCATTATAGACCATTTTGGGATCGTTCGACAGGTCCGGAGTCATCGTTTTTCATCCGAAAATTGATTTTTTGGACTGTACCAAAAATGATTCAAAATGTCAATTGGATCATGCCTCATGTTGAATAACCACTTTTTAAACCCTCACAGTGACCAAAATTGCCATTTGTACAGAGTTTTGCTTGCTCAAAAGCTTCCATTTTGACCCGTTTCAGGCACAGAAATGACTTTAAACACAATTATTCTAGTTGACAAAGTCATAATTCACATCCAACAATAATTTAGAGTCAAAAGATTAAATGTTGAAATTTCATCATTATAGACCATTTTGGGATCGTTCGACAGGTCCGGAGTCATCATTTTTCATCCGAAAATTGATTTTTTGGACTGTACCAAAAATGATTCAAAATGTCAATTGGATCATGCCTCATGTTGAATAACCACTTTTTAAACCCTCACAGTGACCAAAATTGCCATTTTTACAGAGTTTTGCTTACTCAAAAGCTTCAATTTTGACCCGTTTCAGGCACAGAAATGACTTTAAACACACTTATATTAGTTGACAAAGTCATAATTCACATCCAACAGTAATTTAGAGTCAAAAGATTAAATGTTAAAATTTCATCATTATAGACCATTTTGGGATCGTTCAACAGGTCCGGAGTCATCGTTTTTCATCCAAAAATTGATTTTTTGGTCTGTACCAACAATGATTCAAAATGTCAATTGGATCATGCCTCATGTTGAATAACCACTTTTTAAACCCTCACAGTGACCAAAATTGCCATTTTTACAGAGTTTTGCTTACTCAAAAGCTTCCATTTTGACCCGTTTCAGGCACAGAAATGACTTTAAACACACTTATTCTAGTTGACAAAGTCATAATTCACATCCAACAGTCATTTAGAGTCAAAAGATTAAATGTTGAAATTTCATCATTATAGACCATTTTGGGATCGTTCGACAGGTCCGGAGTCATCGTTTTTCATCCGAAAATTGGTTTTTTGGACTGTACCAAAAATGATTCAAAATGTCAATTGGATCATGCCTCATGTTGAATAACCACTTTTTAAACCCTCACAGTGACCAAAATTGCCATTTTTACAGAGTTTTGCTTGCTCAAAAGCTTCCATTTTGACCCGTTTCAGGCACAGAAATGACTTTAAACACAATTATTCTAGTTGACAAAGTCATAATTCACATCCAACAGTAATTTAGAGTCAAAAGATTAAATGTTGAAATTTCATCCATATTGACCATTTTGGGATCGTTCGACAGGTCCGGAGTCATCGTTTTTCATCCGAAAATTGATTTTTTTGGACTGTACCAAAAATGATTAAAAATGTCAATTGGATCATGCCTCATGTTGAATAACCACTTTTTAAACCCTCACAGTGACCAAAATTGCCATTTTTACAGAGT
Source organism: Lissotriton vulgaris (assembly GCF_964263255.1). Lineage (NCBI taxonomy): Eukaryota > Metazoa > Chordata > Amphibia > Caudata > Salamandridae > Lissotriton > Lissotriton vulgaris. The sequence goes on along the minus strand of NW_028242221.1, from coordinate 292,942 downwards.
TTTGCTTACTCAAAAGCTTCCATTTTGACCCGTTTCAGGCACAGAAATGACTTTAAACACCCTTATTTTAGTTGACAAAGTCCTAATTCACATCCAACAGTAATTTAGAGTCAAAAGATTAAATGTTTAAATTTCATCATTATAGACCATTTTGGGATCGTTCGACAGGTCCGGAGTCATCGTTTTTCATCCGAAAATTGATTTTTTGGACTGTACCAAAAATGATTCAAAATGTCAATTGGATCATGCCTCATGTTGAATAACCACTTTTTAAACCCTCACAGTGACCAAAATTGCCATTTTTACAGAGTTTTGCTTACTCAAAAGCTTCCATTTTGACCCGTTTCAGGCACAGAAATGACTTTAAACACACTTATTCTAGTTGACAAAGTCATAATTCACATCCAACAGTCAGTTAGAGTCAAAAGATTAAATGTTAAAATTTCATCATTATAGACCATTTTGGGATCGTTCGACAGGTCCGGAGTCATCGTTTTTCATCCGAAAATTGATTTTTTGGACTGTACCAAAAATGATTCAAAATGTCAATTGGATCATGCCTCATGTTGAATAACCACTTTTTGAACCCTCACAGTGACCAAAATTGCCATTTTTACAGAGTTTTGCTTACTCAAAAGCTTCCATTTTGACCCGTATCAGGCACAGAAATGACTTTAAACACATTTATTCTAGTTGACAAAGTCATAATTCACATCCAACAGTCAGTTAGAGTCAAAAGATTAAATGTTAAAATTTCATCATTATAGACCATTTTGGGATCGTTCGACAGGTCCGGAGTCATCGTTTTTCATCCGAAAATTGATTTTTTGGACTGTACCAAAAATGATTCAAAATGTCAATTGGATCATGCCTCATGTTGAATAACCACTTTTTAAACCCTCACAGTGACCAAAATTGCCATTTTTACAGAGTTTTGCTTACTCAAAAGCTTCCATTTTGACCCGTTTCAGGCACAGAAATGACTTTAAACACACTTATTCTAGTTGACAAAGTTATAATTCACATCCAACAGTCAAAAGATTAAATGTTAAAATTTCATCATTATAGACCATTTTGGGATCGTTCGACAGGTCCGGAGTCATCGTTTTTCATCCGAAAATTGATTTTTTGGACTGTACCAAAAACGATTCAAAATGTCAATTGCCTCATGTTGAATAACCACTTTTTAAACCCTCACAGTGACCAAAATTGCCATTTTTACAGAGTTTTGCTTACTCAAAAGCTTCCATTTTGACCCGTTTCAGGCACAGAAATGACTTTAAACACACTTATTTTAGTTGACAAAGTCCTAATTCACATCCAACAGTAATTTAGAGTCAAAAGATTAAATGTTAAAATTTCATCATTATAGACCATTTTGGGATCGTTCGACAGGTCCGGAGTCATCGTTTTTCATCCGAAAATTGATTTTTTGGACTGTACCAAAAATGATTCAAAATGTCAATTGGATCATGCCTCATGTTGAATAACCACTTTTTAAACCCTCACAGTGACCAAAATTGCCATTTTTACAGAGTTTTGCTTGCTCAAAAGCTTCAATTTTGACCCGTTTCAGGCACAGAAATGACTTTAAACACAATTATTCTAGTTGACAAAGTCATAATTCACATCCAACAGTAATTTAGAGTCAAAAGATTAAATGTTGAAATTTCATCCATATTGACCATTTTGGGATCGTTCGACAGGTCCGGAGTCATCGTTTTTCATCGGAAAATTGATTTTTTGGACTGTACCAAAAATGATTCAAAATGTCAATTGGATCATGCCTCATGTTGAATAACCACTTTTTAAACCCTCACAGTGACCATTGCCATTTTTACAGAGTTTTGCTTCCTCAAAAGCTTCAATTTTGACCCGTTTCAGGCACAGAAATGACTTTAAACACACTTATTTTAGTTGACAAAGTCATAATTCACATCCAACAGTAATTTAGAGTCAAAAGATTAAATGTTAAAATTTCATCATTATAGACCATTTTGGGATCGTTCGACAGGTCCGGAGTCATCGTTTTTCATCCGAAAATTGATTTTTTGGACTGTACCAAAAATGATTCAAAATGTCAATTGGATCATGCTCATGTTGAATAACCACTTTTTAAACCCTCACAGTGACCAAAATTGCCATTTTTACAGAGTTTTGCTTACTCAAAAGCTTCCATTTTGACCCGTTTCAGGCACAGAAATGACTTTAAACACACTTATTTTAGTTGACAAAGTCCTAATTCACATCCAACAGTAATTTAGAGTCAAAAGATTAAATGTTAAAATTTCATCATTATAGACCATTTTGGGATCGTTCGACAGGTCCGGAGTCATCGTTTTTCATCCGAAAATTGATTTTTTGGACTGTACCAAAAATGATTCAAAATGTCAATTGGATCATGCCTCATGTTGAATAACCACTTTTTAAACCCTCACAGTGACCAAAATTGCCATTTTTACAGAGTTTTGCTTACTCAAAAGCTTCCATTTTGACCTGTTTCAGGCACAGAAATGACTTTAAACACACTTATTTTAGTTGACAAAGTCATAATTCACATCCAACAGTAATTTAGAGTCAAAAGATTAAATGTTAAAATTTCATCATTATAGACTATTTTGGGATCGTTCGACAGGTCCGGAGTCATCGTTTTTCATCCGAAAATTGATTTTTTGGACTGTACAAAAAATGATTCAAAATGTCAATTGGATCATGCCTCATGTTGAATAACCACTTTTTAAACCCTCACAGTGACCAAAATTGCCATTTTTACAGAGTTTTGCTTACTCAAAAGCTTCCATTTTGACCCGTTTCAGGCACAGAAATGACTTTAAACACACTTATTTTAGTTGACAAAGTCCTAATTCACATCCAACAGTAATTTAGAGTCAAAAGATTAAATGTTAAAATTTCATCATTATAGACCATTTTGGGATCGTTCGACAGGTCCGGAGTCATCGTTTTTCATCCGAAAATTGATTTTTTGGACTGTACCAAAAATGATTCAAAATGTCAATTGGAACATGCCTCATGTTGAATAACCACTTTTTAAACCCTCACAGTGACCAAAATTGCCATTTTTACAGAGTTTTGCTTACTCAAAAGCTTCCATTTTGACCCGTTTCAGGCACAGAAATGACTTTAAACACACTTATTCTAGTTGACAAAGTCATAATTCACATCCAACAGTCATTTAGAGTCAAAAGATTAAATGTTGAAATTTCATCATTATAGACCATTTTGGGATCGTTCGACAGGTCCGGAGTCATCGTTTTTCATCCGAAAATTGATTTTTTTGGACTGTACCAAAAATGATTCAAAATGTCAATTGGATCATGCCTCATGTTGAATAACCACTTTTTAAACCCTCACAGTGACCAAAATTGCCATTTTTACAGAGTATTGCTTGCTCAAAAGCTTCCATTTTGACCCGTTTAAGGAACAGAAATGACTTTAAACACAATTATTCTAGTTGACAAAGTCATAATTCACATCCAACAATAATTTAGAGTCAAAAGATTAAATGTTAAAATTTCATCATTATAGACCATTTTGGGATCGTTCGACAGGTCCGGAGTCATCGTTTTTCATCCGAAAATTGATTTTTTGGACTGTACCAAAAATGATTCAAAATGTCAATTGGATCATGCCTCATGTTGAATAACCACTTTTTAAACCCTCACAGTGACCAAAATTGCCATTTTTACAGAGTTTTGCTTACTCAAAAGCTTCCATTTTGACCCGTTTCAGGCACAGAAATGACTTTAAACACACTTATTCTAGTTGACAAAGTCATAATTCACATCCAACAGTCATTTAGAGTCAAAAGATTAAATGTTAAAATTTCATCATTATAGACCATTTTGGGATCGTTCGACAGGTCCGGAGTCATCGTTTTTCATCCGAAAATTGATTTTTTGGACTGTACCAAAAATGATTCAAAATGTCAATTGCCTCATGTTGAATAACCACTTTTTAAACCCTCACAGTGACCAAAATTGCCATTTTTACAGAGTTTTGCTTACTCAAAAGCTTCCATTTTGACCCGTTTCAGGCACAGAAATGACTTTAAACACACTTATTTTAGTTGACAAAGTCCTAATTCACATCCAACAGTAATTTAGAGTCAAAAGATTAAATGTTAAAATTTCATCATTATAGACCATTTTGGGATCGTTCGACAGGTCCGGAGTCATCGTTTTTCATCCGAAAATTGATTTTTTTGGACTGTACCAAAAATGATTCAAAATGTCAATTGGATCATGCCTCATGTTGAATAACCACTTTTTAAACCCTCACAGTGACCAAAATTGCCATTTTTACAGAGTTTTGCTTGCTCAAAAGCTTCCATTTTGACCCGTTTCAGGCACAGAAATGACTTTAAACACAATTATTCTAGTTGACAAAGTCATAATTCACATCCAACAGTAATTTAGAGTCAAAAGATTAAATGTTGAAATTTCATCCATATTGACCATTTTGGGATCGTTCGACAGGTCCGGAGTCATCGTTTTTCATCGGAAAATTGATTTTTTGGACTGTACCAAAAATGATTCAAAATGTCAATTGGATCATGCCTCATGTTGAATAACCACTTTTTAAACCCTCACAGTGACCAAAATTGCCATTTTTACAGAGTTTTGCTTCCTCAAAAGCTTCAATTTTGACCCGTTTCAGGCACAGAAATGACTTTAAACACACTTATTTTAGTTGACAAAGTCATAATTCACATCCAACAGTAATTTAGAGTCAAAAGATTAAATGTTAAAATTTCATCATTATAGACCATTTTGGGATCGTTCGACAGGTCCGGAGTCATCGTTTTTCATCCGAAAATTGATTTTTTGGACTGTACCAAAAATGATTCAAAATGTCAATTGGATCATGCTCATGTTGAATAACCACTTTTTAAACCCTCACAGTGACCAAAATTGCCATTTTTACAGAGTTTTGCTTACTCAAAAGCTTCCATTTTGACCCGTTTCAGGCACAGAAATGACTTTAAACACACTTATTCTAGTTGACAAAGTCATAATTCACATCCAACAGTCATTTAGAGTCAAAAGATTAAATGTTAAAATTTCATCATTATAGACCATTTTGGGATTGTTCGACAGGTCCGGAGTCATCGTTTTTCATCCGAAAATTGATTTTTTGGACTGTACCAAAAATGATTCAAAATGTCAATTGCCTCATGTTGAATAACCACTTTTTAAACCCTCACAGTGACCAAAATTGCCATTTTTACAGAGTTTTGCTTACTCAAAAGCTTCCATTTTGACCCGTTTCAGGCACAGAAATGACTTTAAACACACTTATTTTAGTTGACAAAGTCCTAATTCACATCCAACAGTAATTTAGAGTCAAAAGATTAAATGTTAAAATTTCATCATTATAGACCATTTTGGGATCGTTCGACAGGTCCGGAGTCATCGTTTTTCATCCGAAAATTGATTTTTTGGACTGTACCAAAAATGATTCAAAATGTCAATTGGATCATGCCTCATGTTGAATAACCACTTTTTAAACCCTCACAGTGACCAAAATTGCCATTTTTACAGAGTTTTGCTTGCTCAAAAGCTTCCATTTTGACCCGTTTCAGGCACAGAAATGACTTTAAACACAATTATTCTAGTTGACAAAGTCATAATTCACATCCAACAGTAATTTAGAGTCAAAAGATTAAATGTTGAAATTTCATCCATATTGACCATTTTGGGATCGTTCGACAGGTCCGGAGTCATCGTTTTTCATCGGAAAATTGATTTTTTGGACTGTACCAAAAATGATTCAAAATGTCAATTGGATCATGCCTCATGTTGAATAACCACTTTTTAAACCCTCACAGTGACCAAAATTGCCATTTTTACAGAGTTTTGCTTACTCAAAAGCTTCCATTTTGACCCGTTTCAGGCACAGAAATGACTTTAAACACACTTATTCTAGTTGACAAAGTCATAATTCACATCCAACAGTCATTTAGAGTCAAAAGATTAAATGTTGAAATTTCATCATTATAGACCATTTTGGGATCGTTCGACAGGTCCGGAGTCATCGTTTTTCATCCGAAAATTGATTTTTTGGACTGTACCAAAAATGATTCAAAATGTCAATTGGATCATGCCTCATGTTGAATAACCACTTTTTAAACCCTCACAGTGACCAAAATTGCCATTTTTACAGAGTTTTGCTTACTCAAAAGCTTCCATTTTGACCCGTTTCAGGCACAGAAATGACTTTAAACACACTTATTCTAGTTGACAAAGTCATAATTCACATCCAACAGTCATTTAGAGTCAAAAGATTAAATGTTAAAATTTCATCATTATAGACCATTTTGGGATCGTTCGACAGGTCCGGAGTCATCGTTTTTCATCCGAAAATTGATTTTTTGGACTGTACCAAAAATGATTCAAAATGTCAATTGCCTCATGTTGAATAACCACTTTTTAAACCCTCACAGTGACCAAAATTGCCATTTTTACAGAGTTTTGCTTACTCAAAAGCTTCCATTTTGACCCGTTTCAGGCACAGAAATGACTTTAAACACACTTATTTTAGTTGACAAAGTCCTAATTCACATCCAACAGTAATTTAGAGTCAAAAGATTAAATGTTAAAATTTCATCATTATAGACCATTTTGGGATCGTTCGACAGGTCCGGAGTCATCGTTTTTCATCCGAAAATTGATTTTTTTGGACTGTACCAAAAATGATTCAAAATGTCAATTGGATCATGCCTCATGTTGAATAACCACTTTTTAAACCCTCACAGTGACCAAAATTGCCATTTTTACAGAGTTTTGCTTGCTCAAAAGCTTCCATTTTGACCCGTTTCAGGCACAGAAATGACTTTAAACACAATTATTCTAGTTGACAAAGTCATAATTCACATCCAACAGTAATTTAGAGTCAAAAGATTAAATGTTGAAATTTCATCCATATTGACCATTTTGGGATCGTTCGACAGGTCCGGAGTCATCGTTTTTCATCGGAAAATTGATTTTTTGGACTGTACCAAAAATGATTCAAAATGTCAATTGGATCATGCCTCATGTTGAATAACCACTTTTTAAACCCTCACAGTGACCAAAATTGCCATTTTTACAGAGTTTTGCTTCCTCAAAAGCTTCAATTTTGACCCGTTTCAGGCACAGAAATGACTTTAAACACACTTATTTTAGTTGACAAAGTCATAATTCACATCCAACAGTAATTTAGAGTCAAAAGATTAAATGTTAAAATTTCATCATTATAGACCATTTTGGGATCGTTCGACAGGTCCGGAGTCATCGTTTTTCATCCGAAAATTGATTTTTTGGACTGTACCAAAAATGATTCAAAATGTCAATTGGATCATGCTCATGTTGAATAACCACTTTTTAAACCCTCACAGTGACCAAAATTGCCATTTTTACAGAGTTTTGCTTACTCAAAAGCTTCCATTTTGACCCGTTTCAGGCACAGAAATGACTTTAAACACACTTATTCTAGTTGACAAAGTCATAATTCACATCCAACAGTCATTTAGAGTCAAAAGATTAAATGTTAAAATTTCATCATTATAGACCATTTTGGGATCGTTCGACAGGTCCGGAGTCATCGTTTTTCATCCGAAAATTGATTTTTTGGACTGTACCAAAAATGATTCAAAATGTCAATTGCCTCATGTTGAATAACCACTTTTTAAACCCTCACAGTGACCAAAATTGCCATTTTTACAGAGTTTTGCTTACTCAAAAGCTTCCATTTTGACCCGTTTCAGGCACAGAAATGACTTTAAACACACTTATTTTAGTTGACAAAGTCCTAATTCACATCCAACAGTAATTTAGAGTCAAAAGATTAAATGTTAAAATTTCATCATTATAGACCATTTTGGGATCGTTCGACAGGTCCGGAGTCATCGTTTTTCATCCGAAAATTGATTTTTTGGACTGTACCAAAAATGATTCAAAATGTCAATTGGATCATGCCTCATGTTGAATAACCACTTTTTAAACCCTCACAGTGACCAAAATTGCCATTTTTACAGAGTTTTGCTTGCTCAAAAGCTTCCATTTTGACCCGTTTCAGGCACAGAAATGACTTTAAACACAATTATTCTAGTTGACAAAGTCATAATTCACATCCAACAGTAATTTAGAGTCAAAAGATTAAATGTTGAAATTTCATCCATATTGACCATTTTGGGATCGTTCGACAGGTCCGGAGTCATCGTTTTTCATCGGAAAATTGATTTTTTGGACTGTACCAAAAATGATTCAAAATGTCAATTGGATCATGCCTCATGTTGAATAACCACTTTTTAAACCCTCACAGTGACCAACATTGCCATTTTTACAGAGTTTTGCTTCCTCAAAAGCTTCAATTTTGACCCGTTTCAGGCACAGAAATGACTTTAAACACACTTATTTTAGTTGACAAAGTCATAATTCACATCCAACAGTAATTTAGAGTCAAAAGATTAAATGTTAAAATTTCATCATTATAGACTATTTTGGGATCGTTCGACAGGTCCGGAGTCATCGTTTTTCATCCGAAAATTGATTTTTTGGACTGTACAAAAAATGATTCAAAATGTCAATTGGATCATGCCTCATGTTGAATAACCACTTTTTAAACCCTCACAGTGACCAAAATTGCCATTTTTACAGAGTTTTGCTTACTCAAAAGCTTCCATTTTGACCCGTTTCAGGCACAGAAATGACTTTAAACACACTTATTCTAGTTGACAAAGTCATAATTCACATCCAACAGTCATTTAGAGTCAAAAGATTAAATGTTGAAATTTCATCATTATAGACCATTTTGGGATCGTTCGACAGGTCCGGAGTCATCGTTTTTCATCCGAAAATTGATTTTTTGGACTGTACCAAAAATGATTCAAAATGTCAATTGGATCATGCCTCATGTTGAATAACCACTTTTTAAACCCTCACAGTGACCAAAATTGCCATTTTTACAGAGTTTTGCTTACTCAAAAGCTTCCATTTTGACCTGTTTCAGGCACAGAAATGACTTTAAACACACTTATTTTAGTTGACAAAGTCATAATTCACATCCAACAGTCATTTAGAGTCAAAAGATTAAATGTTGAAATTTCATCATTATAGACCATTTTGGGATCGTTCGACAGGTCCGGAGTCATCGTTTTTCATCCGAAAATTGATTTTTTGGACTGTACCAAAAATGATTCAAAATGTCAATTGGATCATGCCTCATGTTGAATAACCACTTTTTAAACCCTCACAGTGACCAAAATTGCCATTTTTACAGAGTTTTGCTTGCTCAAAAGCTTCCATTTTGACCCGTTTCAGGAACAGAAATGACGTTAAACACAATTATTCTAGTTGACAAAGTCATAATTCACATCCAACAATAATTTAGAGTCAAAAGATTAAATGTTAAAATTTCATCATTATAGACCATTTTGGGATCGTTCGACAGGTCCGGAGTCATCGTTTTTCATCCGAAAATTGATTTTTTGGACTGTACCAAAAATGATTCAAAATGTCAATTGGATCATGCCTCATGTTGAATAACCACTTTTTAAACCCTCACAGTGACCAAAATTGCCATTTTTACAGAGTTTTGCTTACTCAAAAGCTTCCATTTTGACCCGTTTCAGGCACAGAAATGACTTTAAACACACTTATTCTAGTTGACAAAGTCATAATTCACATCCAACAGTCATTTAGAGTCAAAAGATTAAATGTTAAAATTTCATCATTATAGACCATTTTGGGATCGTTCGACAGGTCCGGAGTCATCGTTTTTCATCCGAAAATTGATTTTTTGGACTGTACCAAAAATGATTCAAAATGTCAATTGCCTCATGTTGAATAACCACTTTTTAAACCCTCACAGTGACCAAAATTGCCATTTTTACAGAGTTTTGCTTACTCAAAAGCTTCCATTTTGACCCGTTTCAGGCACAGAAATGACTTTAAACACACTTATTCTAGTTGACAAAGTCATAATTCACATCCAACAGTCATTTAGAGTCAAAAGATTAAATGTTGAAATTTCATCATTATAGACCATTTTGGGATCGTTCGACAGGTCCGGAGTCATCGTTTTTCATCCGAAAATTGATTTTTTGGACTGTACCAAAAATGATTCAAAATGTCAATTGGATCATGCCTCATGTTGAATAACCACTTTTTAAACCCTCACAGTGACCAAAATTGCCATTTTTACAGAGTTTTGCTTGCTCAAAAGCTTCCATTTTGACCCGTTTCAGGAACAGAAATGACGTTAAACACAATTATTCTAGTTGACAAAGTCATAATTCACATCCAACAATAATTTAGAGTCAAAAGATTAAATGTTAAAATTTCATCATTATAGACCATTTTGGGATCGTTCGACAGGTCCGGAGTCATCGTTTTTCATCCGAAAATTGATTTTTTGGACTGTACCAAAAATGATTCAAAATGTCAATTGGATCATGCCTCATGTTGAATAACCACTTTTTAAACCCTCACAGTGACCAAAATTGCCATTTTTACAGAGTTTTGCTTACTCAAAAGCTTCCATTTTGACCCGTTTCAGGCACAGAAATGACTTTAAACACACTTATTCTAGTTGACAAAGTCATAATTCACATCCAACAGTCATTTAGAGTCAAAAGATTAAATGTTAAAATTTCATCATTATAGACCATTTTGGGATCGTTCGACAGGTCCGGAGTCATCGTTTTTCATCCGAAAATTGATTTTTTGGACTGTACCAAAAATGATTCAAAATGTCAATTGCCTCATGTTGAATAACCACTTTTTAAACCCTCACAGTGACCAAAATTGCAATTTTTACAGAGTTTTGCTTACTCAAAAGCTTCCATTTTGACCCGTTTCAGGCACAGAAATGACTTTAAACACACTTATTTTAGTTGACAAAGTCATAATTCACATCCAACAGTAATTTAGAGTCAAAAGATTAAATGTTAAAATTTCATCATTATAGACCATTTTGGGATCGTTCGACAGGTCCGGAGTCATCGTTTTTCATCCGAAAATTGATTTTTTGGACTGTACCAAAAATGATTCAAAATGTCAATTGGATCATGCCTCATGTTGAATAACCACTTTTTAAACCCTCACAGTGACCAAAATTGCCATTTTTACAGAGTTTTGCTTGCTCAAAAGCTTCCATTTTGACCCGTTTCAGGCACAGAAATGACTTTAAACACAATTATTCTAGTTGACAAAGTCATAATTCACATCCAACAGTAATTTAGAGTCAAAAGATTAAATGTTGAAATTTCATCCATATTGACCATTTTGGGATCGTTCGACAGGTCCGGAGTCATCGTTTTTCATCGGAAAATTGATTTTTTGGACTGTACCAAAAATGATTCAAAATGTCAATTGGATCATGCCTCGTGTTGAATAACCACTATTTAAACCCTCACAGTGACCAAAATTGCCATTTTTACAGAGTTTTGCTTCCTCAAAAGCTTCCATTTTGACCCGTTTCAGGCACAGAAATGACTTTAAACACACTTATTTTAGTTGACAAAGTCATAATTCACATCCAACAGTAATTTAGAGTCAAAAGATTAAATGTTAAAATTTCATCATTATAGACCATTTTGGGATCGTTCGACAGGTCCGGAGTCATCGTTTTTCATCCGAAAATTGATTTTTTGGACTGTACCAAAAATGATTCAAAATGTCAATTGGATCATGCCTCATGTTGAATAACCACTTTTTAAACCCTCACAGTGACCAAAATTGCCATTTTTACAGAGTTTTGCTTACTCAAAAGCTTCCATTTTGACCTGTTTCAGGCACAGAAATGACTTTAAACACACTTATTTTAGTTGACAAAGTCATAATTCACATCCAACAGTAATTTAGAGTCAAAAGATTAAATGTTAAAATTTCATCATTATAGACCATTTTGGGATCGTTCGACAGGTCCGGAGTCATCGTTTTTCATCCGAAAATTGATTTTTTGGACTGTACAAAAAATGATTCAAAATGTCAATTGGATCATGCCTCATGTTGAATAACCACTTTTTAAACCCTCACAGTGACCAAAATTGCCATTTTTACAGAGTTTTGCTTACTCAAAAGCTTCCATTTTGACCCGTTTCAGGCACAGAAATGACTTTAAACACACTTATTTTAGTTGACAAAGTCCTAATTCACATCCAACAGTAATTTAGAGTCAAAAGATTAAATGTTAAAATTTCATCATTATAGACCATTTTGGGATCTTCGACAGGTCCGGAGTCATCGTTTTTCATCCGAAAATTGATTTTTTGGACTGTACAAAAAATGATTCAAAATGTCAATTGGATCATGCCTCATGTTGAATAACCACTTTTTAAACCCTCACAGTGACCAAAATTGCCATTTTTACAGAGTTTTGCTTACTCAAAAGCTTCCATTTTGACCCGTTTCAGGCACAGAAATGACTTTAAACACACTTATTTTAGTTGACAAAGTCCTAATTCACATCCAACAGTAATTTAGAGTCAAAAGATTAAATGTTAACATTTCATCATTATAGACCATTTTGGGATCGTTCGACAGGTCCGGAGTCATCGTTTTTCATCCGAAAATTGATTTTTTGGACTGTACCAAAAATGATTCAAAATGTCAATTGGATCATGCCTCATGTTGAATAACCACTTTTTAAACCCTCACAGTGACCAAAATTGCCATTTTTACAGAGTTTTGCTTACTCAAAAGCTTCCATTTTGACCCGTTTCAGGCACAGAAATGACTTTAAACACCCTTATTTTAGTTGACAAAGTCCTAATTCACATCCAACAGTAATTTAGAGTCAAAAGATTAAATGTTTAAATTTCATCATTATAGACCATTTTGGGATCGTTCGACAGGTCCGGAGTCATCGTTTTTCATCCGAAAATTGATTTTTTGGACTGTACCAAAAATGATTCAAAATGTCAATTGGATCATGCCTCATGTTGAATAACCACTTTTTAAACCCTCACAGTGACCAAAATTGCCATTTTTACAGAGTTTTGCTTACTCAAAAGCTTCCATTTTGACCCGTTTCAGGCACAGAAATGACTTTAAACACACTTATTCTAGTTGACAAAGTCATAATTCACATCCAACAGTCAGTTAGAGTCAAAAGATTAAATGTTAAAATTTCATCATTATAGACCATTTTGGGATCGTTCGACAGGTCCGGAGTCATCGTTTTTCATCCGAAAATTGATTTTTTGGACTGTACCAAAAATGATTCAAAATGTCAATTGGATCATGCCTCATGTTGAATAACCACTTTTTGAACCCTCACAGTGACCAAAATTGCCATTTTTACAGAGTTTTGCTTACTCAAAAGCTTCCATTTTGACCCGTATCAGGCACAGAAATGACTTTAAACACATTTATTCTAGTTGACAAAGTCATAATTCACATCCAACAGTCAGTTAGAGTCAAAAGATTAAATGTTAAAATTTCATCATTATAGACCATTTTGGGATCGTTCGACAGGTCCGGAGTCATCGTTTTTCATCCGAAAATTGATTTTTTGGACTGTACCAAAAATGATTCAAAATGTCAATTGGATCATGCCTCATGTTGAATAACCACTTTTTAAACCCTCACAGTGACCAAAATTGCCATTTTTACAGAGTTTTGCTTACTCAAAAGCTTCCATTTTGACCCGTTTCAGGCACAGAAATGACTTTAAACACACTTATTCTAGTTGACAAAGTTATAATTCACATCCAACAGTCAAAAGATTAAATGTTAAAATTTCATCATTATAGACCATTTTGGGATCGTTCGACAGGTCCGGAGTCATCGTTTTTCATCCGAAAATTGATTTTTTGGACTGTACCAAAAATGATTCAAAATGTCAATTGCCTCATGTTGAATAACCACTTTTTAAACCCTCACAGTGACCAAAATTGCCATTTTTACAGAGTTTTGCTTACTCAAAAGCTTCCATTTTGACCCGTTTCAGGCACAGAAATGACTTTAAACACACTTATTTTAGTTGACAAAGTCCTAATTCACATCCAACAGTAATTTAGAGTCAAAAGATTAAATGTTAAAATTTCATCATTATAGACCATTTTGGGATCGTTCGACAGGTCCGGAGTCACCGTTTTTCATCCGAAAATTGATTTTTTGGACTGTACCAAAAATGATTCAAAATGTCAATTGGATCATGCCTCATGTTGAATAACCACTTTTTAAACCCTCACAGTGACCAAAATTGCCATTTTTACAGAGTTTTGCTTGCTCAAAAGCTTCAATTTTGACCCGTTTCAGGCACAGAAATGACTTTAAACACAATTATTCTAGTTGACAAAGTCATAATTCACATCCAACAGTAATTTAGAGTCAAAAGATTAAATGTTGACATTTCATCCATATTGACCATTTTGGGATCGTTCGACAGGTCCGGAGTCATCGTTTTTCATCGGAAAATTGATTTTTTGGACTGTACCAAAAATGATTCAAAATGTCAATTGGATCATGCCTCATGTTGAATAACCACTTTTTAAACCCTCACAGTGACCATTGCCATTTTTACAGAGTTTTGCTTCCTCAAAAGCTTCAATTTTGACCCGTTTCAGGCACAGAAATTACTTTAAACACACTTATTTTAGTTGACAAAGTCATAATTCACATCCAACAGTAATTTAGAGTCAAAAGATTAAATGTTAAAATTTCATCATTATAGACCATTTTGGGATCGTTCGACAGGTCCGGAGTCATCGTTTTTCATCCGAAAATTGATTTTTTGGACTGTACCAAAAATGATTCAAAATGTCAATTGGATCATGCTCATGTTGAATAACCACTTTTTAAACCCTCACAGTGACCAAAATTGCCATTTTTACAGAGTTTTGCTTACTCAAAAGCTTCCATTTTGACCCGTTTCAGGCACAGAAATGACTTTAAACACACTTATTTTAGTTGACAAAGTCCTAATTCACATCCAACAGTAATTTAGAGTCAAAAGATTAAATGTTAAAATTTCATCATTATAGACCATTTTGGGATCGTTCGACAGGTCCGGAGTCATCGTTTTTCATCCGAAAATTGATTTTTTGGACTGTACCAAAAATGATTCAAAATGTCAATTGGATCATGCCTCATGTTGAATAACCACTTTTTAAACCCTCACAGTGACCAAAATTGCCATTTTTACAGAGTTTTGCTTACTCAAAAGCTTCCATTTTGACCTGTTTCAGGCACAGAAATGACTTTAAACACACTTATTTTAGTTGACAAAGTCATAATTCACATCCAACAGTAATTTAGAGTCAAAAGATTAAATGTTAAAATTTCATCATTATAGACTATTTTGGGATCGTTCGACAGGTCCGGAGTCATCGTTTTTCATCCGAAAATTGATTTTTTGGACTGTACAAAAAATGATTCAAAATGTCAATTGGATCATGCCTCATGTTGAATAACCACTTTTTAAACCCTCACAGTGACCAAAATTGCCATTTTTACAGAGTTTTGCTTACTCAAAAGCTTCCATTTTGACCCGTTTCAGGCACAGAAATGACTTTAAACACACGTATTTTAGTTGACAAAGTCCTAATTCACATCCAACAGTAATTTAGAGTCAAAAGATTAAATGTTAAAATTTCATCATTATAGACCATTTTGGGATCGTTCGACAGGTCCGGAGTCATCGTTTTTCATCCGAAAATTGATTTTTTGGACTGTACCAAAAATGATTCAAAATGTCAATTGGATCATGCCTCATGTTGAATAACCACTTTTTAAACCCTCACAGTGACCAAAATTGCCATTTTTACAGAGTTTTGCTTACTCAAAAGCTTCCATTTTGACCCGTTTCAGGCACAGAAATGACTTTAAACACACTTATTCTAGTTGACAAAGTCATAATTCACATCCAACAGTCATTTAGAGTCAAAAGATTAAATGTTGAAATTTCATCATTATAGACCATTTTGGGATCGTTCGACAGGTCCGGAGTCATCGTTTTTCATCCGAAAATTGATTTTTTGGACTGTACCAAAAATGATTCAAAATGTCAATTGGATCATGCCTCAAGTTGAATAACCACTTTTTAAACCCTCACAGTGACCAAAATTGCCATTTTTACAGAGTATTGCTTGCTCAAAAGCTTCCATTTTGACCCGTTTAAGGAACAGAAATGACTTTAAACACAATTATTCTAGTTGACAAAGTCATAATTCACATCCAACAATAATTTAGAGTCAAAAGCTTAAATGTTAAAATTTCATCATTATAGACCATTTTGGGATCGTTCGACAGGTCCGGAGTCATCGTTTTTCATCCGAAAATTGATTTTTTGGACTGTACCAAAAATGATTCAAAATGTCAATTGGATCATGCCTCATGTTGAATAACCACTTTTTAAACCCTCACAGTGACCAAAATTGCCATTTTTACAGAGTTTTGCTTACTCAAAAGCTTCCATTTTGACCCGTTTCAGGCACAGAAATGACTTTAAACACACTTATTCTAGTTGACAAAGTCATAATTCACATCCAACAGTCATTTAGAGTCAAAAGATTAAATGTTAAAATTTCATCATTATAGACCATTTTGGGATCGTTCGACAGGTCCGGAGTCATCGTTTTTCATCCGAAAATTGATTTTTTGGACTGTACCAAAAATGATTCAAAATGTCAATTGCCTCATGTTGAATAACCACTTTTTAAACCCTCACAGTGACCAAAATTGCCATTTTTACAGAGTTTTGCTTACTCAAAAGCTTCCATTTTGACCCGTTTCAGGCACAGAAATGACTTTAAACACACTTATTTTAGTTGACAAAGTCCTAATTCACATCCAACAGTAATTTAGAGTCAAAAGATTAAATGTTAAAATTTCATCATTATAGACCATTTTGGGATCGTTCGACAGGTCCGGAGTCATCGTTTTTCATCCGAAAATTGATTTTTTTGGACTGTACCAAAAATGATTCAAAATGTCAATTGGATCATGCCTCATGTTGAATAACCACTTTTTAAACCCTCACAGTGACCAAAATTGCCATTTTTACAGAGTTTTGCTTGCTCAAAAGCTTCCATTTTGACCCGTTTCAGGCACAGAAATGACTTTAAACACAATTATTCTAGTTGACAAAGTCATAATTCACATCCAACAGTAATTTAGAGTCAAAAGATTAAATGTTGAAATTTCATCCATATTGACCATTTTGGGATCGTTCGACAGGTCCGGAGTCATCGTTTTTCATCGGAAAATTGATTTTTTGGACTGTACCAAAAATGATTCAAAATGTCAATTGGATCATGCCTCATGTTGAATAACCACTTTTTAAACCCTCACAGTGACCAAAATTGCCATTTTTACAGAGTTTTGCTTCCTCAAAAGCTTCAATTTTGACCCGTTTCAGGCACAGAAATGACTTTAAACACACTTATTTTAGTTGACAAAGTCATAATTCACATCCAACAGTAATTTAGAGTCAAAAGATTAAATGTTAAAATTTCATCATTATAGACCATTTTGGGATCGTTCGACAGGTCCGGAGTCATCGTTTTTCATCCGAAAATTGATTTTTTGGACTGTACCAAAAATGATTCAAAATGTCAATTGGATCATGCTCATGTTGAATAACCACTTTTTAAACCCTCACAGTGACCAAAATTGCCATTTTTACAGAGTTTTGCTTACTCAAAAGCTTCCATTTTGACCCGTTTCAGGCACAGAAATGACTTTAAACACACTTATTCTAGTTGACAAAGTCATAATTCACATCCAACAGTCATTTAGAGTCAAAAGATTAAATGTTAAAATTTCATCATTATAGACCATTTTGGGATCGTTCGACAGGTCCGGAGTCATCGTTTTTCATCCGAAAATTGATTTTTTGGACTGTACCAAAAATGATTCAAAATGTCAATTGCCTCATGTTGAATAACCACTTTTTAAACCCTCACAGTGACCAAAATTGCCATTTTTACAGAGTTTTGCTTACTCAAAAGCTTCCATTTTGACCCGTTTCAGGCACAGAAATGACTTTAAACACACTTATTTTAGTTGACAAAGTCCTAATTCACATCCAACAGTAATTTAGAGTCAAAAGATTAAATGTTAAAATTTCATCATTATAGACCATTTTGGGATCGTTCGACAGGTCCGGAGTCATCGTTTTTCATCCGAAAATTGATTTTTTGGACTGTACCAAAAATGATTCAAAATGTCAATTGGATCATGCCTCATGTTGAATAACCACTTTTTAAACCCTCACAGTGACCAAAATTGCCATTTTTACAGAGTTTTGCTTGCTCAAAAGCTTCCATTTTGACCCGTTTCAGGCACAGAAATGACTTTAAACACAATTATTCTAGTTGACAAAGTCATAATTCACATCCAACAGTAATTTAGAGTCAAAAGATTAAATGTTGAAATTTCATCCATATTGACCATTTTGGGATCGTTCGACAGGTCCGGAGTCATCGTTTTTCATCGGAAAATTGATTTTTTGGACTGTACCAAAAATGATTCAAAATGTCAATTGGATCATGCCTCATGTTGAATAACCACTTTTTAAACCCTCACAGTGACCAACATTGCCATTTTTACAGAGTTTTGCTTCCTCAAAAGCTTCAATTTTGACCCGTTTCAGGCACAGAAATGACTTTAAACACACTTATTTTAGTTGACAAAGTCATAATTCACATCCAACAGTAATTTAGAGTCAAAAGATTAAATGTTAAAATTTCATCATTATAGACTATTTTGGGATCGTTCGACAGGTCCGGAGTCATCGTTTTTCATCCGAAAATTGATTTTTTGGACTGTACAAAAAATGATTCAAAATGTCAATTGGATCATGCCTCATGTTGAATAACCACTTTTTAAACCCTCACAGTGACCAAAATTGCCATTTTTACAGAGTTTTGCTTACTCAAAAGCTTCCATTTTGACCCGTTTCAGGCACAGAAATGACTTTAAACACACTTATTCTAGTTGACAAAGTCATAATTCACATCCAACAGTCATTTAGAGTCAAAAGATTAAATGTTGAAATTTCATCATTATAGACCATTTTGGGATCGTTCGACAGGTCCGGAGTCATCGTTTTTCATCCGAAAATTGATTTTTTGGACTGTACCAAAAATGATTCAAAATGTCAATTGGATCATGCCTCATGTTGAATAACCACTTTTTAAACCCTCACAGTGACCAAAATTGCCATTTTTACAGAGTTTTGCTTACTCAAAAGCTTCCATTTTGACCTGTTTCAGGCACAGAAATGACTTTAAACACACTTATTTTAGTTGACAAAGTCATAATTCACATCCAACAGTAATTTAGAGTCAAAAGATTAAATGTTAAAATTTCATCATTATAGACTATTTTGGGATCGTTCGACAGGTCCGGAGTCATCGTTTTTCATCCGAAAATTGATTTTTTGGACTGTACAAAAAATGATTCAAAATGTCAATTGGATCATGCCTCATGTTGAATAACCACTTTTTAAACCCTCACAGTGACCAAAATTGCCATTTTTACAGAGTTTTGCTTACTCAAAAGCTTCCATTTTGACCCGTTTCAGGCACAGAAATGACTTTAAACACACTTATTCTAGTTGACAAAGTCATAATTCACATCCAACAGTCATTTAGAGTCAAAAGATTAAATGTTGAAATTTCATCATTATAGACCATTTTGGGATCGTTCGACAGGTCCGGAGTCATCGTTTTTCATCCGAAAATTGATTTTTTGGACTGTACCAAAAATGATTCAAAATGTCAATTGGATCATGCCTCATGTTGAATAACCACTTTTTAAACCCTCACAGTGACCAAAATTGCCATTTTTACAGAGTTTTGCTTGCTCAAAAGCTTCCATTTTGACCCGTTTCAGGAACAGAAATGACGTTAAACACAATTATTCTAGTTGACAAAGTCATAATTCACATCCAACAATAATTTAGAGTCAAAAGATTAAATGTTAAAATTTCATCATTATAGACCATTTTGGGATCGTTCGACAGGTCCGGAGTCATCGTTTTTCATCCGAAAATTGATTTTTTGGACTGTACCAAAAATGATTCAAAATGTCAATTGGATCATGCCTCATGTTGAATAACCACTTTTTAAACCCTCACAGTGACCAAAATTGCCATTTTTACAGAGTTTTGCTTACTCAAAAGCTTCCATTTTGACCCGTTTCAGGCACAGAAATGACTTTAAACACACTTATTCTAGTTGACAAAGTCATAATTCACATCCAACAGTCATTTAGAGTCAAAAGATTAAATGTTGAAATTTCATCATTATAGACCATTTTGGGATCGTTCGACAGGTCCGGAGTCATCGTTTTTCATCCGAAAATTGATTTTTTGGACTGTACCAAAAATGATTCAAAATGTCAATTGGATCATGCCTCATGTTGAATAACCACTTTTTAAACCCTCACAGTGACCAAAATTGCCATTTTTACAGAGTATTGCTTGCTCAAAAGCTTCCATTTTGACCCGTTTAAGGAACAGAAATGACTTTAAACACAATTATTCTAGTTGACAAAGTCATAATTCACATCCAACAATAATTTAGAGTCAAAAGATTAAATGTTAAAATTTCATCATTATAGACCATTTTGGGATCGTTCGACAGGTCCGGAGTCATCGTTTTTCATCCGAAAATTGATTTTTTGGACTGTACCAAAAATGATTCAAAATGTCAATTGGATCATGCCTCATGTTGAATAACCACTTTTTAAACCCTCACAGTGACCAAAATTGCCATTTTTACAGAGTTTTGCTTACTCAAAAGCTTCCATTTTGACCCGTTTCAGGCACAGAAATGACTTTAAACACACTTATTCTAGTTGACAAAGTCATAATTCACATCCAACAGTCATTTAGAGTCAAAAGATTAAATGTTAAAATTTCATCATTATAGACCATTTTGGGATCGTTCGACAGGTCCGGAGTCATCGTTTTTCATCCGAAAATTGATTTTTTGGACTGTACCAAAAATGATTCAAAATGTCAATTGCCTCATGTTGAATAACCACTTTTTAAACCCTCACAGTGACCAAAATTGCCATTTTTACAGAGTTTTGCTTACTCAAAAGCTTCCATTTTGACCCGTTTCAGGCACAGAAATGACTTTAAACACACTTATTTTAGTTGACAAAGTCCTAATTCACATCCAACAGTAATTTAGAGTCAAAAGATTAAATGTTAAAATTTCATCATTATAGACCATTTTGGGATCGTTCGACAGGTCCGGAGTCATCGTTTTTCATCCGAAAATTGATTTTTTTGGACTGTACCAAAAATGATTCAAAATGTCAATTGGATCATGCCTCATGTTGAATAACCACTTTTTAAACCCTCACAGTGACCAAAATTGCCATTTTTACAGAGTTTTGCTTGCTCAAAAGCTTCCATTTTGACCCGTTTCAGGCACAGAAATGACTTTAAACACAATTATTCTAGTTGACAAAGTCATAATTCACATCCAACAGTAATTTAGAGTCAAAAGATTAAATGTTGAAATTTCATCCATATTGACCATTTTGGGATCGTTCGACAGGTCCGGAGTCATCGTTTTTCATCGGAAAATTGATTTTTTGGACTGTACCAAAAATGATTCAAAATGTCAATTGGATCATGCCTCATGTTGAATAACCACTTTTTAAACCCTCACAGTGACCAAAATTGCCATTTTTACAGAGTTTTGCTTCCTCAAAAGCTTCAATTTTGACCCGTTTCAGGCACAGAAATGACTTTAAACACACTTATTTTAGTTGACAAAGTCATAATTCACATCCAACAGTAATTTAGAGTCAAAAGATTAAATGTTAAAATTTCATCATTATAGACCATTTTGGGATCGTTCGACAGGTCCGGAGTCATCGTTTTTCATCCGAAAATTGATTTTTTGGACTGTACCAAAAATGATTCAAAATGTCAATTGGATCATGCTCATGTTGAATAACCACTTTTTAAACCCTCACAGTGACCAAAATTGCCATTTTTACAGAGTTTTGCTTACTCAAAAGCTTCCATTTTGACCCGTTTCAGGCACAGAAATGACTTTAAACACACTTATTCTAGTTGACAAAGTCATAATTCACATCCAACAGTCATTTAGAGTCAAAAGATTAAATGTTAAAATTTCATCATTATAGACCATTTTGGGATCGTTCGACAGGTCCGGAGTCATCGTTTTTCATCCGAAAATTGATTTTTTGGACTGTACCAAAAATGATTCAAAATGTCAATTGCCTCATGTTGAATAACCACTTTTTAAACCCTCACAGTGACCAAAATTGCCATTTTTACAGAGTTTTGCTTACTCAAAAGCTTCCATTTTGACCCGTTTCAGGCACAGAAATGACTTTAAACACACTTATTTTAGTTGACAAAGTCCTAATTCACATCCAACAGTAATTTAGAGTCAAAAGATTAAATGTTAAAATTTCATCATTATAGACCATTTTGGGATCGTTCGACAGGTCCGGAGTCATCGTTTTTCATCTGAAAATTGATTTTTTGGACTGTACCAAAAATGATTCAAAATGTCAATTGGATCATGCCTCATGTTGAATAACCACTTTTTAAACCCTCACAGTGACCAAAATTGCCATTTTTACAGAGTTTTGCTTGCTCAAAAGCTTCCATTTTGACCCGTTTCAGGCACAGAAATGACTTTAAACACAATTATTCTAGTTGACAAAGTCATAATTCACATCCAACAGTAATTTAGAGTCAAAAGATTAAATGTTGAAATTTCATCCATATTGACCATTTTGGGATCGTTCGACAGGTCCGGAGTCATCGTTTTTCATCGGAAAATTGATTTTTTGGACTGTACCAAAAATGATTCAAAATGTCAATTGGATCATGCCTCATGTTGAATAACCACTTTTTAAACCCTCACAGTGACCAACATTGCCATTTTTACAGAGTTTTGCTTCCTCAAAAGCTTCAATTTTGACCCGTTTCAGGCACAGAAATGACTTTAAACACACTTATTTTAGTTGACAAAGTCATAATTCACATCCAACAGTAATTTAGAGTCAAAAGATTAAATGTTAAAATTTCATCATTATAGACTATTTTGGGATCGTTCGACAGGTCCGGAGTCATCGTTTTTCATCCGAAAATTGATTTTTTGGACTGTACAAAAAATGATTCAAAATGTCAATTGGATCATGCCTCATGTTGAATAACCACTTTTTAAACCCTCACAGTGACCAAAATTGCCATTTTTACAGAGTTTTGCTTACTCAAAAGCTTCCATTTTGACCCGTTTCAGGCACAGAAATGACTTTAAACACACTTATTCTAGTTGACAAAGTCATAATTCACATCCAACAGTCATTTAGAGTCAAAAGATTAAATGTTGAAATTTCATCATTATAGACCATTTTGGGATCGTTCGACAGGTCCGGAGTCATCGTTTTTCATCCGAAAATTGATTTTTTGGACTGTACCAAAAATGATTCAAAATGTCAATTGGATCATGCCTCATGTTGAATAACCACTTTTTAAACCCTCACAGTGACCAAAATTGCCATTTTTACAGAGTTTTGCTTACTCAAAAGCTTCCATTTTGACCTGTTTCAGGCACAGAAATGACTTTAAACACACTTATTTTAGTTGACAAAGTCATAATTCACATCCAACAGTAATTTAGAGTCAAAAGATTAAATGTTAAAATTTCATCATTATAGACTATTTTGGGATCGTTCGACAGGTCCGGAGTCATCGTTTTTCATCCGAAAATTGATTTTTTGGACTGTACAAAAAATGATTCAAAATGTCAATTGGATCATGCCTCATGTTGAATAACCACTTTTTAAACCCTCACAGTGACCAAAATTGCCATTTTTACAGAGTTTTGCTTACTCAAAAGCTTCCATTTTGACCCGTTTCAGGCACAGAAATGACTTTAAACACACTTATTCTAGTTGACAAAGTCATAATTCACATCCAACAGTCATTTAGAGTCAAAAGATTAAATGTTGAAATTTCATCATTATAGACCATTTTGGGATCGTTCGACAGGTCCGGAGTCATCGTTTTTCATCCGAAAATTGATTTTTTGGACTGTACCAAAAATGATTCAAAATGTCAATTGGATCATGCCTCATGTTGAATAACCACTTTTTAAACCCTCACAGTGACCAAAATTGCCATTTTTACAGAGTTTTGCTTGCTCAAAAGCTTCCATTTTGACCCGTTTCAGGAACAGAAATGACGTTAAACACAATTATTCTAGTTGACAAAGTCATAATTCACATCCAACAATAATTTAGAGTCAAAAGATTAAATGTTAAAATTTCATCATTATAGACCATTTTGGGATCGTTCGACAGGTCCGGAGTCATCGTTTTTCATCCGAAAATTGATTTTTTGGACTGTACCAAAAATGATTCAAAATGTCAATTGGATCATGCCTCATGTTGAATAACCACTTTTTAAACCCTCACAGTGACCAAAATTGCCATTTTTACAGAGTTTTGCTTACTCAAAAGCTTCCATTTTGACCCGTTTCAGGCACAGAAATGACTTTAAACACACTTATTCTAGTTGACAAAGTCATAATTCACATCCAACAGTCATTTAGAGTCAAAAGATTAAATGTTAAAATTTCATCATTATAGACCATTTTGGGATCGTTCGACAGGTCCGGAGTCATCGTTTTTCATCCGAAAATTGATTTTTTGGACTGTACCAAAAATGATTCAAAATGTCAATTGCCTCATGTTGAATAACCACTTTTTAAACCCTCACAGTGACCAAAATTGCAATTTTTACAGAGTTTTGCTTACTCAAAAGCTTCCATTTTGACCCGTTTCAGGCACAGAAATGACTTTAAACACACTTATTTTAGTTGACAAAGTCATAATTCACATCCAACAGTAATTTAGAGTCAAAAGATTAAATGTTAAAATTTCATCATTATAGACCATTTTGGGATCGTTCGACAGGTCCGGAGTCATCGTTTTTCATCCGAAAATTTATTTTTTGGACTGTACCAAAAATGATTCAAAATGTCAATTGGATCATGCCTCATGTTGAATAACCACTTTTTAAACCCTCACAGTGACCAAAATTGCCATTTTTACAGAGTTTTGCTTGCTCAAAAGCTTCCATTTTGACCCGTTTCAGGCACAGAAATGACTTTAAACACAATTATTCTAGTTGACAAAGTCATAATTCACATCCAACAGTAATTTAGAGTCAAAAGATTAAATGTTGAAATTTCATCCATATTGACCATTTTGGGATCGTTCGACAGGTCCGGAGTCATCGTTTTTCATCGGAAAATTGATTTTTTGGACTGTACCAAAAATGATTCAAAATGTCAATTGGATCATGCCTCGTGTTGAATAACCACTATTTAAACCCTCACAGTGACCAAAATTGCCATTTTTACAGAGTTTTGCTTCCTCAAAAGCTTCCATTTTGACCCGTTTCAGGCACAGAAATGACTTTAAACACACTTATTTTAGTTGACAAAGTCATAATTCACATCCAACAGTAATTTAGAGTCAAAAGATTAAATGTTAAAATTTCATCATTATAGACCATTTTGGGATCGTTCGACAGGTCCGGAGTCATCGTTTTTCATCCGAAAATTGATTTTTTGGACTGTACCAAAAATGATTCAAAATGTCAATTGGATCATGCCTCATGTTGAATAACCACTTTTTAAACCCTCACAGTGACCAAAATTGCCATTTTTACAGAGTTTTGCTTACTCAAAAGCTTCCATTTTGACCTGTTTCAGGCACAGAAATGACTTTAAACACACTTATTTTAGTTGACAAAGTCATAATTCACATCCAACAGTAATTTAGAGTCAAAAGATTAAATGTTAAAATTTCATCATTATAGACCATTTTGGGATCGTTCGACAGGTCCGGAGTCATCGTTTTTCATCCGAAAATTGATTTTTTGGACTGTACAAAAAATGATTCAAAATGTCAATTGGATCATGCCTCATGTTGAATAACCACTTTTTAAACCCTCACAGTGACCAAAATTGCCATTTTTACAGAGTTTTGCTTACTCAAAAGCTTCCATTTTGACCCGTTTCAGGCACAGAAATGACTTTAAACACACTTATTTTAGTTGACAAAGTCCTAATTCACATCCAACAGTAATTTAGAGTCAAAAGATTAAATGTTAAAATTTCATCATTATAGACCATTTTGGGATCTTCGACAGGTCCGGAGTCATCGTTTTTCATCCGAAAATTGATTTTTTGGACTGTACAAAAAATGATTCAAAATGTCAATTGGATCATGCCTCATGTTGAATAACCACTTTTTAAACCCTCACAGTGACCAAAATTGCCATTTTTACAGAGTTTTGCTTACTCAAAAGCTTCCATTTTGACCCGTTTCAGGCACAGAAATGACTTTAAACACACTTATTTTAGTTGACAAAGTCCTAATTCACATCCAACAGTAATTTAGAGTCAAAAGATTAAATGTTAACATTTCATCATTATAGACCATTTTGGGATCGTTCGACAGGTCCGGAGTCATCGTTTTTCATCCGAAAATTGATTTTTTGGACTGTACCAAAAATGATTCAAAATGTCAATTGGATCATGCCTCATGTTGAATAACCACTTTTTAAACCCTCACAGTGACCAAAATTGCCATTTTTACAGAGTTTTGCTTACTCAAAAGCTTCCATTTTGACCCGTTTCAGGCACAGAAATGACTTTAAACACACTTATTCTAGTTGACAAAGTTATAATTCACATCCAACAGTCATTTAGAGTCAAAAGATTAAATGTTGAAATTTCATCATTATAGACCATTTTGGGATCGTTCGACAGGTCCGGAGTCATCGTTTTTCATCCGAAAATTGATTTTTTGGACTGTACCAAAAATGATTCAAAATTTCAATTGTATCATGCCTCATGTTGAATAACCACTTTTTAAACCCTCACAGTGACCAAAATTGCCATTTTTACAGAGTTTTGCTTGCTCAAAAGCTTCCATTTTGACCCGTTTCAGGCACAGAAATGACTTTAAACACAATTATTCTAGTTGACAAAGTCATAATTCACATCCAACAGTAATTTAGAGTCAAAAGATTAAATGTTGAAATTTCATCATTATAGACCATTTTGGGATCGTTCGACAGGTCCAGAGTCATCGTTTTTCATCCGAAAATTGATTTTTTGGACTGTACCAAAAATGATTCAAAATGTCAATTGGATCATGCTCATGTTGAATAACCACTTTTTAAACCCTCACAGTGACCAAAATTGCCATTTTTACAGAGTTTTGCTTACTCAAAAGCTTCCATTTTGACCCGTTTCAGGCACAGAAATGACTTTAAACACACTTATTCTAGTTGACAAAGTCATAATTCACATCCAACAGTCATTTAGAGTCAAAAGATTAAATGTTGAAATTTTATCATTATAGACTATTTTGGGATCGTTCGACTGGTCCGGAGTCATCGTTTTTCATCCGAAAATTGATTTTTTGGACTGTACCAAAAATGATTCAAAATGTCAATTGGATCATGCCTCATGTTGAATAACCACTTTTTAAACCCTCACAGTGACCAAAATTGCCATTTTTACAGAGTTTTGCTTGCTCAAAAGCTTCCATTTTGACCCGTTTAAGGAACAGAAATGACTTTAAACACAATTATTCTAGTTGACAAAGTCATAATTCACATCCAACAGTAATTTAGAGTCAAAAGATTAAATGTTAAAATTTCATCATTATAGACCATTTTGGGATCGTTCGACAGGTCCGAAATCATCGTTTTTCATCCGAAAATGGATTTTTTGGACTGTACCAAAA
Organism: Lissotriton vulgaris; assembly: GCF_964263255.1. Classification (NCBI taxonomy): domain Eukaryota; kingdom Metazoa; phylum Chordata; class Amphibia; order Caudata; family Salamandridae; genus Lissotriton; species Lissotriton vulgaris. Next base: position 265,163 of record NW_028242221.1, on the reverse strand, counting down.
ATGATTCAAAATGTCAATTGGATCATGCCTCATGTTGAATAACCACTTTTTAAACACTCACAGTGACCAAAATTGCCATTTTTACAGAGTTTTGCTTACTCAAAAGCTTCCATTTTGACCCGTTTCAGGCACAGAAATGACTTTAAACACACTTATTCTAGTTGACAAAGTTATAATTCACATCCAACAGTCATTTAGAGTCAAAAGATTAAATGTTGAAATTTCATCATTATAGACCATTTTGGGATCGTTCGACAGGTCCGGAGTCATCGTTTTTCATCCGAAAATTGATTTTTTGGACTGTACCAAAAATGATTCAAAATGTCAATTGCCTCATGTTGAATAACCACTTTTTAAACCCTCACAGTGACCAAAATTGCCATTTTTACAGAGTTTTGCTTGCTCAAAAGCTTCCATTTTGACCCGTTTCAGGCACAGAAATGACTTTAAACACAATTATTCTAGTTGACAAAGTCATAATTCACATCCAACAGTAATTTAGAGTCAAAAGATTAAATGTTGAAATTTCATCATTATAGACCATTTTGGGATCGTTCGACAGGTCCAGAGTCATCGTTTTTCATCCGAAAATTGATTTTTTGGACTGTACCAAAAATGATTCAAAATGTCAATTGGATCATGCTCATGTTGAATAACCACTTTTTAAACCCTCACAGTGACCAAAATTGCCATTTTTACAGAGTTTTGCTTACTCAAAAGCTTCCATTTTGACCCGTTTCAGGCACAGAAATGACTTTAAACACACTTATTCTAGTTGACAAAGTCATAATTCACATCCAACAGTCATTTAGAGTCAAAAGATTAAATGTTGAAATTTCATCATTATAGACTATTTTGGGATCGTTCGACTGGTCCGGAGTCATCGTTTTTCATCCGAAAATTGATTTTTTGGACTGTACCAAAAATGATTCAAAATGTCAATTGGATCATGCCTCATGTTGAATAACCACTTTTTAAACCCTCACAGTGACCAAAATTGCCATTTTTACAGAGTTTTGCTTGCTCAAAAGCTTCCATTTTGACCCGTTTCAGGCACAGAAATGACTTTAAACACAATTATTCTAGTTGACAAAGTCATAATTCACATCCAACAGTAATTTAGAGTCAAAAGATTAAATGTTGAAATTTCATCCATATTGACCATTTTGGGATCGTTCGACAGGTCCGGAGTCATCGTTTTTCATCGGAAAATTGATTTTTTGGACTGTACCAAAAATGATTCAAAATGTCAATTGGATCATGCCTCATGTTGAATAACCACTTTTTAAACCCTCACAGTGACCAAAATTGCCATTTTTACAGAGTTTTGCTTCCTCAAAAGCTTCAATTTTGACCCGTTTCAGGCACAGAAATGACTTTAAACACACTTATTTTAGTTGACAAAGTCATAATTCACATCCAACAGTAATTTAGAGTCAAAAGATTAAATGTTAAAATTTCATCATTATAGACCATTTTGGGATCGTTCGACAGGTCCGGAGTCATCGTTTTTCATCCGAAAATTGATTTTTTGGACTGTACCAAAAATGATTCAAAATGTCAATTGGATCATGCTCATGTTGAATAACCACTTTTTAAACCCTCACAGTGACCAAAATTGCCATTTTTACAGAGTTTTGCTTACTCAAAAGCTTCCATTTTGACCCGTTTCAGGCACAGAAATGACTTTAAACACACTTATTTTAGTTGACAAAGTCCTAATTCACATCCAACAGTCATTTAGAGTCAAAAGATTAAATGTTAAAATTTCATCATTATAGACCATTTTGGGATCGTTCGACAGGTCCGGAGTCATAGTTTTTCATCCGAAAATTGATTTTTTGGACTGTACCAAAAATGATTCAAAATGTCAATTGGATCATGCCTCATGTTGAATAACCACTTTTTAAACCCTCACAGTGACCAAAATTGCCATTTTTACAGAGTTTTGCTTGGTCAAAAGCTTCCATTTTGACCCGTTTCAGGCACAGAAATGACTTTAAACACAATTATTCTAGTTGACAAAGTCATAATTCACATCCAACAGTAATTTAGAGTCAAAAGATTAAATGTTGAAATTTCATCCATATTGACCATTTTGGGATCGTTCGACAGGTCCGGAGTCATTGTTTTTCATCGGAAAATTGATTTTTTGGACTGTACCAAAAATGATTCAAAATGTCAATTGGATCATGCTCATGTTGAATAACCACTTTTTAAACCCTCACAGTGACCAAAATTGCCATTTTTACAGAGTTTTGCTTACTCAAAAGCTTCCATTTTGACCCGTTTCAGGCACAGAAATGACTTTAAACACACTTATTTTAGTTGACAAAGTCCTAATTCACATCCAACAGTAATTTAGAGTCAAAAGATTAAATGTTAAAATTTCATCATTATAGACTATTTTGGGATCGTTCGACAGGTCCGGAGTCATCGTTTTTCATCCGAAAATTGATTTTTTGGACTGTACAAAAAATGATTCAAAATGTCAATTGGATCATGCCTCGTGTTGAATAACCACTTTTTAAACCCTCACAGTGACCAAAATTGCCATTTTTACAGAGTTTTGCTTACTCAAAAGCTTCCATTTTGACCCGTTTCAGGCACAGAAATGACTTTAAACACACTTATTTTAGTTGACAAAGTCCTAATTCACATCCAACAGTAATTTAGAGTCAAAAGATTAAATGTTAAAATTTCATCATTATAGACCATTTTGGGATCGTTCGACAGGTCCGGAGTCATCGTTTTTCATCCGAAAATTGATTTTTTGGACTGTACAAAAAATGATTCAAAATGTCAATTGGATCATGCCTCATGTTGAATAACCACTTTTTAAACCCTCACAGTGACCAAAATTGCCATTTTTACAGAGTTTTGCTTACTCAAAAGCTTCCATTTTGACCCGTTTCAGGCACAGAAATGACTTTAAACACACTTATTTTAGTTGACAAAGTCCTAATTCACATCCAACAGTAATTTAGAGTCAAAAGATTAAATGTTAAAATTTCATCATTATAGACCATTTTGGGATCGTTCGACAGGTCCGGAGTCATCGTTTTTCATCCGAAAATTGATTTTTTGGACTGTACCAAAAATGATTCAAAATGTCAATTGGATCATGCCTCATGTTGAATAACCACTTTTTAAACCCTCACAGTGACCAAAATTGCCATTTTTACAGAGTTTTGCTTACTCAAAAGCTTCCATTTTGACCCGTTTCAGGCACAGAAATGACTTTAAACACACTTATTCTAGTTGACAAAGTCATAATTCACATCCAACAGTCATTTAGAGTCAAAAGATTAAATGTTGAAATTTCATCATTATAGACCATTTTGGGATCGTTCGACAGGTCCGGAGTCATCGTTTTTCATCCGAAAATTGATTTTTTGGACTGTACCAAAAATGATTCAAAATGTCAATTGGATCATGCCTCATGTTGAATAACCACTTTTTAAACCCTCACAGTGACCAAAATTGCCATTTTTACAGAGTTTTGCTTGCTCAAAAGCTTCCATTTTGACCCGTTTCAGGAACAGAAATGACGTTAAACACAATTATTCTAGTTGACAAAGTCATAATTCACATCCAACAATAATTTAGAGTCAAAAGATTAAATGTTAAAATTTCATCATTATAGACCATTTTGGGATCGTTCGACAGGTCCGGAGTCATCGTTTTTCATCCGAAAATTGATTTTTTGGACTGTACCAAAAATGATTCAAAATGTCAATTGGATCATGCCTCATGTTGAATAACCACTTTTTAAACCCTCACAGTGACCAAAATTGCCATTTTTACAGAGTTTTGCTTACTCAAAAGCTTCCATTTTGACCCGTTTCAGGCACAGAAATGACTTTAAACACACTTATTCTAGTTGACAAAGTCATAATTCACATCCAACAGTCATTTAGAGTCAAAAGATTAAATGTTAAAATTTCATCATTATAGACCATTTTGGGATCGTTCGACAGGTCCGGAGTCATCGTTTTTCATCCGAAAATTGATTTTTTGGACTGTACCAAAAATGATTCAAAATGTCAATTGCCTCATGTTGAATAACCACTTTTTAAACCCTCACAGTGACCAAAATTGCCATTTTTACAGAGTTTTGCTTACTCAAAAGCTTCCATTTTGACCCGTTTCAGGCACAGAAATGACTTTAAACACACTTATCTTAGTTGACAAAGTCCTAATTCACATCCAACAGTAATTTAGAGTCAAAAGATTAAATGTTAAAATTTCATCATTATAGACCATTTTGGGATCTTCGACAGGTCCGGAGTCATCGTTTTTCATCCGAAAATTGATTTTTTGGACTGTACAAAAAATGATTCAAAATGTCAATTGGATCATGCCTCATGTTGAATAACCACTTTTTAAACCCTCACAGTGACCAAAATTGCCATTTTTACAGAGTTTTGCTTACTCAAAAGCTTCCATTTTGACCCGTTTCAGGCACAGAAATGACTTTAAACACACTTATTTTAGTTGACAAAGTCCTAATTCACATCCAACAGTAATTTAGAGTCAAAAGATTAAATGTTAACATTTCATCATTATAGACCATTTTGGGATCGTTCGACAGGTCCGGAGTCATCGTTTTTCATCCGAAAATTGATTTTTTGGACTGTACCAAAAATTATTCAAAATGTCAATTGGATCATGCCTCATGTTGAATAACCACTTTTTAAACCCTCACAGTGACCAAAATTGCCATTTTTACAGAGTTTTGCTTACTCAAAAGCTTCCATTTTGACCCGTTTCAGGCACAGAAATGACTTTAAACACACTTATTCTAGTTGACAAAGTTATAATTCACATCCAACAGTCATTTAGAGTCAAAAGATTAAATGTTGAAATTTCATCATTATAGACCATTTTGGGATCGTTCGACAGGTCCGGAGTCATCGTTTTTCATCCGAAAATTGATTTTTTGGACTGTACCAAAAATGATTCAAAATTTCAATTGTATCATGCCTCATGTTGAATAACCACTTTTTAAACCCTCACAGTGACCAAAATTGCCATTTTTACAGAGTTTTGCTTGCTCAAAAGCTTCCATTTTGACCCGTTTCAGGCACAGAAATGACTTTAAACACAATTATTCTAGTTGACAAAGTCATAATTCACATCCAACAGTAATTTAGAGTCAAAAGATTAAATGTTGAAATTTCATCATTATAGACCATTTTGGGATCGTTCGACAGGTCCAGAGTCATCGTTTTTCATCCGAAAATTGATTTTTTGGACTGTACCAAAAATGATTCAAAATGTCAATTGGATCATGCTCATGTTGAATAACCACTTTTTAAACCCTCACAGTGACCAAAATTGCCATTTTTACAGAGTTTTGCTTACTCAAAAGCTTCCATTTTGACCCGTTTCAGGCACAGAAATGACTTTAAACACACTTATTCTAGTTGACAAAGTCATAATTCACATCCAACAGTCATTTAGAGTCAAAAGATTAAATGTTGAAATTTCATCATTATAGACTATTTTGGGATCGTTCGACTGGTCCGGAGTCATCGTTTTTCATCCGAAAATTGATTTTTTGGACTGTACCAAAAATGATTCAAAATGTCAATTGGATCATGCCTCATGTTGAATAACCACTTTTTAAACCCTCACAGTGACCAAAATTGCCATTTTTACAGAGTTTTGCTTGCTCAAAAGCTTCCATTTTGACCCGTTTAAGGAACAGAAATGACTTTAAACACAATTATTCTAGTTGACAAAGTCATAATTCACATCCAACAGTAATTTAGAGTCAAAAGATTAAATGTTAAAATTTCATCATTATAGACCATTTTGGGATCGTTCGACAGGTCCGAAATCATCGTTTTTCATCCGAAAATTGATTTTTTGGACTGTACCAAAAATGATTCAAAATGTCAATTGGATCATGCCTCATGTTGAATAACCACTTTTTAAACACTCACAGTGACCAAAATTGCCATTTTTACAGAGTTTTGCTTACTCAAAAGCTTCCATTTTGACCCGTTTCAGGCACAGAAATGACTTTAAACACACTTATTCTAGTTGACAAAGTTATAATTCACATCCAACAGTCATTTAGAGTCAAAAGATTAAATGTTGAAATTTCATCATTATAGACCATTTTGGGATCGTTCGACAGGTCTGGAGTCATCGTTTTTCATCCGAAAATTGATTTTTTGGACTGTACCAAAAATGATTCAAAATGTCAATTGCCTCATGTTGAATAACCACTTTTTAAACCCTCACAGTGACCAAAATTGCCATTTTTACAGAGTTTTGCTTACTCAAAAGCTTCCATTTTGACCCGTTTCATGCACAGAAATGACTTTAAACACACTTATTTTAGTTGACAAAGTCATAATTCACATCCAACAGTAATTTAGAGTCAAAAGATTAAATGTTAAAATTTCATCATTATAGACCATTTTGGGATCGTTTGACAGGTCCGGAGTCATCGTTTTTCATCCGAAAATTGATTTTTTGGACTGTACCAAAAATGATTCAAAATTTCAATTGTATCATGCCTCATGTTGAATAACCACTTTTTAAACCCTCACAGTGACCAAAATTGCCATTTTTACAGAGTTTTGCTTGCTCAAAAGCTTCCATTTTGACCCGTTTCAGGCACAGAAATGACTTTAAACACAATTATTCTAGTTGACAAAGTCATAATTCATATCCAACAGTAATTTAGAGTCAAAAGATTAAATGTTGAAATTTCATCATTATAGACCATTTTGGGATCGTTCGACAGGTCCAGAGTCATCGTTTTTCATCCGAAAATTGATTTTTTGGACTGTACCAAAAATGATTCAAAATGTCAATTGGATCATGCTCATGTTGAATAACCACTTTTTAAACCCTCACAGTGACCAAAATTGCCATTTTTACAGAGTTTTGCTTACTCAAAAGCTTCCATTTTGACCCGTTTCAGGCACAGAAATGACTTTAAACACACTTATTCTAGTTGACAAAGTCATAATTCACATCCAACAGTCATTTAGAGTCAAAAGAATAAATGTTGAAATTTCATCATTATAGACTATTTTGGGATCGTTCGACTGGTCCGGAGTCATCGTTTTTCATCCGAAAATTGATTTTTTGGACTGTACCAAAAATGATTCAAAATGTCAATTGGATCATGCCTCATGTTGAATAACCACTTTTTAAACCCTCACAGTGACCAAAATTGCCATTTTTACAGAGTTTTGCTTGCTCAAAAGCTTCCATTTTGACCCGTTTCAGGCACAGAAATGACTTTAAACACAATTATTCTAGTTGACAAAGTCATAATTCACATCCAACAGTAATTTAGAGTCAAAAGATTAAATGTTGAAATTTCATCCATATTGACCATTTTGGGATCGTTCGACAGGTCCGGAGTCATCGTTTTTCATCGGAAAATTGATTTTTTGGACTGTACCAAAAATGATTCAAAATGTCAATTGGATCATGCCTCATGTTGAATACCCACTTTTTAAACCCTCACAGTGACCAAAATTGCCATTTTTACAGAGTTTTGCTTCCTCAAAAGCTTCAATTTTGACCCGTTTCAGGCACAGAAATGACTTTAAACACACTTATTTTAGTTGACAAAGTCATAATTCACATCCAACAGTAATTTAGAGTCAAAAGATTAAATGTTAAAATTTCATCATTATAGACCATTTTGGGATCGTTCGACAGGTCCGGAGTCATCGTTTTTCATCCGAAAATTGATTTTTTGGACTGTACCAAAAATGATTCAAAATGTCAATTGGATCATGCTCATGTTGAATAACCACTTTTTAAACCCTCACAGTGACCAAAATTGCCATTTTTACAGAGTTTTGCTTACTCAAAAGCTTCCATTTTGACCCGTTTCAGGCACAGAAATGACTTTAAACACACTTATTTTAGTTGACAAAGTCCTAATTCACATCCAACAGTAATTTAGAGTCAAAAGATTAAATGTTAAAATTTCATCATTATAGACCATTTTGGGATCGTTCGACAGGTCCGGAGTCATCGTTTTTCATCCGAAAATTGATTTTTTGGACTGTACCAAAAATGATTCAAAATGTCAATTGGATCATGCCTCATGTTGAATAACCACTTTTAAACCCTCACAGTGACCAAAATTGCCATTTTTACAGAGTTTTGCTTACTCAAAAGCTTCCATTTTGACCCGTTTCAGGCACAGAAATGACTTTAAACACACTTATTCTAGTTGACAAAGTCATAATTCACATCCAACAGTCATTTAGAGTCAAAAGATTAAATGTTAAAATTTCATCATTATAGACCATTTTGGGATCGTTCGACAGGTCCGGAGTCATCGTTTTTCATCCGAAAATTGATTTTTTGGACTGTACCAAAAATGATTCAAAATGTCAATTGCCTCATGTTGAATAACCACTTTTTAAACCCTCACAGTGACCAAAATTGCCATTTTTACAGAGTTTTGCTTACTCAAAAGCTTCCATTTTGACCCGTTTCAGGCACAGAAATGACTTTAAACACACTTATTTTAGTTGACAAAGTCCTAATTCACATCCAACAGTAATTTAGAGTCAAAAGATTAAATGTTAAAATTTCATCATTATAGACCATTTTGGGATCGTTCGACAGGTCCGGAGTCATCGTTTTTCATCGGAAAATTGATTTTTTGGACTGTACCAAAAATGATTCAAAATGTCAATTGGATCATGCCTCATGTTGAATAACCACTTTTTAAACCCTCACAGTGACCAACATTGCCATTTTTACAGAGTTTTGCTTCCTCAAAAGCTTCAATTTTGACCCGTTTCAGGCACAGAAATGACTTTAAACACACTTATTTTAGTTGACAAAGTCATAATTCACATCCAACAGTAATTTAGAGTCAAAAGATTAAATGTTGAAATTTCATCCATATTGACCATTTTGGGATCGTTCGACAGGTCCGGAGTCATCGTTTTTCATCGGAAAATTGATTTTTTGGACTGTACCAAAAATGATTCAAAATGTCAATTGGATCATGCCTCATGTTGAATAACCACTTTTTAAACCCTCACAGTGACCAACATTGCCATTTTTACAGAGTTTTGCTTCCTCAAAAGCTTCAATTTTGACCCGTTTCAGGCACAGAAATGACTTTAAACACACTTATTTTAGTTGACAAAGTCATAATTCACATCCAACAGTAATTTAGAGTCAAAAGATTAAATGTTAAAATTTCATCATTATAGACCATTTTGGGATCGTTCGACAGGTCCGGAGTCATCGTTTTTCATCCGAAAATTGATTTTTTGGACTGTACCAAAAATGATTCAAAATGTCAATTGGATCATGCTCATGTTGAATAACCACTTTTTAAACCCTCACAGTGACCAAAATTGCCATTTTTACAGAGTTTTGCTTACTCAAAAGCTTCCATTTTGACCCGTTTCAGGCACAGAAATGACTTTAAACACACTTATTTTAGTTGACAAAGTCCTAATTCACATCCAACAGTAATTTAGAGTCAAAAGATTAAATGTTAAAATTTCATCATTATAGACCATTTTGGGATCGTTCGACAGGTCCGGAGTCATCGTTTTTCATCCGAAAATTTATTTTTTGGACTGTACCAAAAATGATTCAAAATGTCAATTGGATCATGCCTCATGTTGAATAACCACTTTTTAAACCCTCACAGTGACCAAAATTGCCATTTTTACAGAGTTTTGCTTACTCAAAAGCTTCCATTTTGACCTGTTTCAGGCACAGAAATGACTTTAAACACACTTATTTTAGTTGACAAAGTCCTAATTCACATCCAACAGTAATTTAGAGTCAAAAGATTAAATGTTAAAATTTCATCATTATAGACCATTTTGGGATCGTTCGACAGGTCCGGAGTCATCGTTTTTCATCCGAAAATTTATTTTTTGGACTGTACCAAAAATGATTCAAAATGTCAATTGGATCATGCCTCATGTTGAATAACCACTTTTTAAACCCTCACAGTGACCAAAATTGCCATTTTTACAGAGTTTTGCTTACTCAAAAGCTTCCATTTTGACCCGTTTCAGGCACAGAAATGACTTTAAACACACTTATTTTAGTTGACAAAGTCCTAATTCACATCCAACAGTAATTTAGAGTCAAAAGATTAAATGTTAAAATTTCATCATTATAGACCATTTTGGGATCGTTCGACAGGTCCGGAGTCATCGTTTTTCATCCGAAAATTGATTTTTTGGACTGTACCAAAAATGATTCAAAATGTCAATTGGATCATGCCTCATGTTGAATAACCACTTTTTAAACCCTCACAGTGACCAAAATTGCCATTTTTACAGAGTTTTGCTTACTCAAAAGCTTCCATTTTGACCCGTTTCAGGCACAGAAATGACTTTAAACACACTTATTCTAGTTGACAAAGTCATAATTCACATCCAACAATAATTTAGAGTCAAAAGATTAAATGTTAAAATTTCATCATTATAGACCATTTTGGGATCGTTCGACAGGTCCGGAGTCATCGTTTTTCATCCGAAAATTGATTTTTTGGACTGTACCAAAAATGATTCAAAATGTCAATTGGATCATGCCTCATGTTGAATAACCACTTTTTAAACCCTCACAGTGACCAAAATTGCCATTTTTACAGAGTTTTGCTTACTCAAAAGCTTCCATTTTGACCCGTTTCAGGCACAGAAATGACTTTAAACACACTTATTCTAGTTGACAAAGTCATAATTCACATCCAACAGTAATTTAGAGTCAAAAGATTAAATGTTGAAATTTCATCATTATAGACCATTTTGGGATCGTTCGACAGGTCCGGAGTCATCGTTTTTCATCCGAAAATTGATTTTTTGGACTGTACCAAAAATGATTCAAAATGTCAATTGCCTCATGTTGAATAACCACTTTTTAAACCCTCACAGTGACCAAAATTGCAATTTTTACAGAGTTTTGCTTACTCAAAAGCTTCCATTTTGACCCGTTTCAGGCACAGAAATGACTTTAAACACACTTATTTTAGTTGACAAAGTCATAATTCACATCCAACAGTATTTTGGAGTCAAAAGATTAAATGTTAACATTTCATCATTATAGACCATTTTGGGATCGTTCGACAGGTCCGGAGTCATCGTTTTTCATCCGAAAATTGATTTTTTGGACTGTACCAAAAATGATTCAAAATGTCAATTGGATCATGCCTCATGTTGAATAACCACTTTTTAAACCCTCACAGTGACCAAAATTGCCATTTTTACAGAGTTTTGCTTGCTCAAAAGCTTCCATTTTGACCCGTTTCAGGCACAGAAATGACTTTAAACACAATTATTCTAGTTGACAAAGTCATAATTCACATCCAACAGTAATTTAGAGTCAAAAGATTAAATGTTGAAATTTCATCCATATTGACCATTTTGGGATCGTTCGACAGGTCCGGAGTCATCGTTTTTCATCGGAAAATTGATTTTTTTGAACTGTACCAAAAATTATTCAAAATGTCAATTGGATCATGCCTCATGTTGAATAACCACTTTTTAAACCCTCACAGTGACCAAAATTGCCATTTTTACAGAGTTTTGCTTCCTCAAAAGCTTCCATTTTGACCCGTTTCAGGCACAGAAATGACTTTAAACACACTTATTTTAGTTGACAAAGTCATAATTCACATCCAACAGTAATTTAGAGTCAAAAGATTAAATGTTAAAATGTCATCATTATAGACCATTTTGGGATCGTTCGACAGGTCCGGAGTCATCGTTTTTCATCCGAAAATTGATTTTTTGGACTGTACCAAAAATGATTCAAAATGTCAATTGGATCATGCTCATGTTGTATAACCACTTTTTAAACCCTCACAGTGACCAAAATTGCCATTTTTACAGAGTTTTGCTTACTCAAAAGCTTCCATTTTGACCCGTTTCAGGCACAGAAATGACTTTAAACACACTTATTTTAGTTGACAAAGTCCTAATTCACATCCAACAGTAATTTAGAGTCAAAAGATTAAATGTTAAAATTTCATCATTATAGACCATTTTGGGATCGTTTGACAGGTCCGGAGTCATCGTTTTTCATCCGAAAATTGATTTTTTGGACTGTACCAAAAATGATTCAAAATGTCAATTGGATCATGCCTCATGTTGAATAACCACTTTTTAAACCCTCACAGTGACCAAAATTGCCATTTTTACAGAGTTTTGCTTACTCAAAAGCTTCCATTTTGACCTGTTTCAGGCACAGAAATGACTTTAAACACACTTATTTTAGTTGACAAAGTCATAATTCACATCCAACAGTAATTTAGAGTCAAAAGATTAAATGTTAAAATTTCATCATTATAGACCATTTTGGGATCGTTCGACAGGTCCGGAGTCATCGTTTTTCATCCGAAAATTGATTTTTTGGACTGTACAAAAAATGATTCAAAATGTCAATTGGATCATGCCTCATGTTGAATAACCACTTTTTAAACCCTCACAGTGACCAAAATTGCCATTTTTACAGAGTTTTGCTTACTCAAAAGCTTCCATTTTGACCCGTTTCAGGCACAGAAATGACTTTAAACACACTTATTTTAGTTGACAAAGTCCTAATTCACATCCAACAGTAATTTAGAGTCAAAAGATTAAATGTTAAAATTTCATCATTATAGACCATTTTGGGATCTTCGACAGGTCCGGAGTCATCGTTTTTCATCCGAAAATTGATTTTTTGGACTGTACAAAAAATGATTCAAAATGTCAATTGGATCATGCCTCATGTTGAATAACCACTTTTTAAACCCTCACAGTGACCAAAATTGCCATTTTTACAGAGTTTTGCTTACTCAAAAGCTTCCATTTTGACCCGTTTCAGGCACAGAAATGACTTTAAACACACTTATTTTAGTTGACAAAGTCCTAATTCACATCCAACAGTAATTTAGAGTCAAAAGATTAAATGTTAAAATTTCATCATTATAGACCATTTTGGGATCGTTCGACAGGTCCGGAGTCATCGTTTTTCATCCGAAAATTGATTTTTTGGACTGTACCAAAAATGATTCAAAATGTCAATTGGATCATGCCTCATGTTGAATAACCACTTTTTAAACCCTCACAGTGACCAAAATTGCCATTTTTACAGAGTTTTGCTTACTCAAAAGCTTCCATTTTGACCCGTTTCAGGCACAGAAATGACTTTAAACACACTTATTCTAGTTGACAAAGTTATAATTCACATCCAACAGTCATTTAGAGTCAAAAGATTAAATGTTGAAATTTCATCATTATAGACCATTTTGGGATCGTTCGACAGGTCCGGAGTCATCGTTTTTCATCCGAAAATTGATTTTTTGGACTGTACCAAAAATGATTCAAAATTTCAATTGTATCATGCCTCATGTTGAATAACCACTTTTTAAACCCTCACAGTGACCAAAATTGCCATTTTTACAGAGTTTTGCTTGCTCAAAAGCTTCCATTTTGACCCGTTTCAGGCACAGAAATGACTTTAAACACAATTATTCTAGTTGACAAAGTCATAATTCACATCCAACAGTAATTTAGAGTCAAAAGATTAAATGTTGAAATTTCATCATTATAGACCATTTTGGGATCGTTCGACAGGTCCAGAGTCATCGTTTTTCATCCGAAAATTGATTTTTTGGACTGTACCAAAAATGATTCAAAATGTCAATTGGATCATGCTCATGTTGAATAACCACTTTTTAAACCCTCACAGTGACCAAAATTGCCATTTTTACAGAGTTTTGCTTACTCAAAAGCTTCCATTTTGACCCGTTTCAGGCACAGAAATGACTTTAAACACACTTATTCTAGTTGACAAAGTCATAATTCACATCCAACAGTCATTTAGAGTCAAAAGATTAAATGTTGAAATTTCATCATTATAGACTATTTTGGGATCGTTCGACTGGTCCGGAGTCATCGTTTTTCATCCGAAAATTGATTTTTTGGACTGTACCAAAAATGATTCAAAATGTCAATTGGATCATGCCTCATGTTGAATAACCACTTTTTAAACCCTCACAGTGACCAAAATTGCCATTTTTACAGAGTTTTGCTTGCTCAAAAGCTTCCATTTTGACCCGTTTAAGGAACAGAAATGACTTTAAACACAATTATTCTAGTTGACAAAGTCATAATTCACATCCAACAGTAATTTTGAGTCAAAAGATTAAATGTTAAAATTTCATCATTATAGACCATTTTGGGATCGTTCGACAGGTCCGAAATCATCGTTTTTCATCCGAAAATTGATTTTTTGGACTGTACCAAAAATGATTCAAAATGTCAATTGGATCATGCCTCATGTTGAATAACCACTTTTTAAACCCTCACAGTGACCAAAATTGCCATTTTTACAGAGTTTTGCTTACTCAAAAGCTTCCATTTTGACCCGTTTCAGGCACAGAAATGACTTTAAACACACTTATTCTAGTTGACAAAGTTATAATTCACATCCAACAGTCATTTAGAGTCAAAAGATTAAATGTTGAAATTTCATCATTATAGACCATTTTGGGATCGTTCGACAGGTCCGGAGTCATCGTTTTTCATCCGAAAATTGATTTTTTGGACTGTACCAAAAATGATTCAAAATGTCAATTGCCTCATGTTGAATAACCACTTTTTAAACCCTCACAGTGACCAAAATTGCCATTTTTACAGAGTTTTGCTTACTCAAAAGCTTCCATTTTGACCCGTTTCAGGCACAGAAATGACTTTAAACACACTTATTTTAGTTGACAAAGTCAAAATTCACATCCAACAGTAATTTAGAGTCAAAAGATTAAATGTTAAAATTTCATCATTATCGACCATTTTGGGATCGTTCGACAGGTCCGGAGTCATCGTTTTTCATCCGAAAATTGATTTTTTGGACTGTACCAAAAATGATTCAAAATTTCAATTGTATCATGCCTCATGTTGAATAACCACTTTTTAAACCCTCACAGTGACCAAAATTGCCATTTTTACAGAGTTTTGCTTGCTCAAAAGCTTCCATTTTGACCCGTTTCAGGCACAGAAATGACTTTAAACACAATTATTCTAGTTGACAAAGTCATAATTCACATCCAACAGTAATTTAGAGTCAAAAGATTAAATGTTGAAATTTCATCATTATAGACCATTTTGGGATCGTTCGACAGGTCCAGAGTCATCGTTTTTCATCCGAAAATTGATTTTTTGGACTGTACCAAAAATGATTCAAAATGTCAATTGGATCATGCTCATGTTGAATGACCACTTTTTAAACCCTCACAGTGACCAAAATTGCCATTTTTACAGAGTTTTGCTTACTCAAAAGCTTCCATTTTGACCCGTTTCAGGCACAGAAATGACTTTAAACACACTTATTCTAGTTGACAAAGTTATAATTCACATCCAACAGTCATTTAGAGTCAAAAGATTAAATGTTGAAATTTCATCATTATAGACCATTTTGGGATCGTTCGACAGGTCCGGAGTCATCGTTTTTCATCCGAAAATTGATTTTTTGGACTGTACCAAAAATGATTCAAAATGTCAATTGCCTCATGTTGAATAACCACTTTTTAAACCCTCACAGTGACCAAAATTGCCATTTTTACAGAGTTTTGCTTACTCAAAAGCTTCCATTTTGACCCGTTTCAGGCACAGAAATGACTTTAAACACACTTATTTTAGTTGACAAAGTCATAATTCACATCCAACAGTAATTTAGAGTCAAAAGATTAAATGTTAAAATTTCATCATTATAGACCATTTTGGGATCGTTCGACAGGTCCGGAGTCATCGTTTTTCATCCGAAAATTGATTTTTTGGACTGTACCAAAAATGATTCAAAATGTCAATTGGATCATGCCTCATGTTGAATAACCACTTTTTAAACCCTCACAGTGACCAAAATTGCCATTTTTACAGAGTTTTGCTTACTCAAAAGCTTCCATTTTGACCCGTTTCAGGCACAGAAATGACTTTAAACACACTTATTCTAGTTGACAAAGTCATAATTCACATCCAACAGTCATTTAGAGTCAAAAGATTAAATGTTGAAATTTCATCATTATAGACCATTTTGGGATCGTTCGACAGGTCCGGAGTCATCGTTTTTCATCCGAAAATTGATTTTTTGGACTGTACCAAAAATGATTCAAAATGTCAATTGGATCATGCCTCATGTTGAATAACCACTTTTTAAACCCTCACAGTGACCAAAATTGCCATTTTTACAGAGTTTTGCTTGCTCAAAAGCTTCCATTTTGACCCGTTTCAGGAACAGAAATGACGTTAAACACAATTATTCTAGTTGACAAAGTCATAATTCACATCCAACAATAATTTAGAGTCAAAAGATTAAATGTTAAAATTTCATCATTATAGACCATTTTGGGATCGTTCGACAGGTCCGGAGTCATCGTTTTTCATCCGAAAATTGATTTTTTGGACTGTACCAAAAATGATTCAAAATGTCAATTGGATCATGCCTCATGTTGAATAACCACTTTTTAAACCCTCACAGTGACCAAAATTGCCATTTTTACAGAGTTTTGCTTACTCAAAAGCTTCCATTTTGACCCGTTTCAGGCACAGAAATGACTTTAAACACACTTATTCTAGTTGACAAAGTCATAATTCACATCCAACAGTCATTTAGAGTCAAAAGATTAAATGTTAAAATTTCATCATTATAGACCATTTTGGGATCGTTCGACAGGTCCGGAGTCATCGTTTTTCATCCGAAAATTGATTTTTTGGACTGTACCAAAAATGATTCAAAATGTCAATTGCCTCATGTTGAATAACCACTTTTTAAACCCTCACAGTGACCAAAATTGCCATTTTTACAGAGTTTTGCTTACTCAAAAGCTTCCATTTTGACCCGTTTCAGGCACAGAAATGACTTTAAACACACTTATTTTAGTTGACAAAGTCATAATTCACATCCAACAGTAATTTAGAGTCAAAAGATTAAATGTTAAAATTTCATCATTATAGACCATTTTGGGATCGTTCGACAGGTCCGGAGTCATCGTTTTTCATCCGAAAATTGATTTTTTGGACTGTACCAAAAATGATTCAAAATGTCAATTGGATCATGCCTCATGTTGAATAACCACTTTTTAAACCCTCACAGTGACCAAAATTGCCATTTTTACAGAGTTTTGCTTGCTCAAAAGCTTCCATTTTGACCCGTTTCAGGCACAGAAATGACTTTAAACACAATTATTCTAGTTGACAAAGTCATAATTCACATCCAACAGTAATTTAGAGTCAAAAGATTAAATGTTGAAATTTCATCCATATTGACCATTTTGGGATCGTTCGACAGGTCCGGAGTCATCGTTTTTCATCGGAAAATTGATTTTTTGGACTGTACCAAAAATGATTCAAAATGTCAATTGGATCATGCCTCATGTTGAATAACCACTTTTTAAACCCTCACAGTGACCAAAATTGCCATTTTTACAGAGTTTTGCTTCCTCAAAAGCTTCCATTTTGACCCGTTTCAGGCACAGAAATGACTTTAAACACACTTATTTTAGTTGACAAAGTCATAATTCACATCCAACAGTAATTTAGAGTCAAAAGATTAAATGTTAAAATTTCATCATTATAGACCATTTTGGGATCGTTCGACAGGTCCGGAGTCATCGTTTTTCATCCGAAAATTGATTTTTTGGACTGTACCAAAAATGATTCAAAATGTCAATTGGATCATGCTCATGTTGAATAACCACTTTTTAAACCCTCACAGTGACCAAAATTGCCATTTTTACAGAGTTTTGCTTACTCAAAAGCTTCCATTTTGACCCGTTTCAGGCACAGAAATGACTTTAAACACACTTATTTTAGTTGACAAATTCCTAATTCACATCCAACAGTAATTTAGAGTCAAAAGATTAAATGTTAAAATTTCATCATTATAGACCATTTTGGGATCGTTCGACAGGTCCGGAGTCATCGTTTTTCATCCGAAAATTGATTTTTTGGACTGTACCAAAAATGATTCAAAATGTCAATTGGATCATGCCTCATGTTGAATAACCACTTTTTAAATCCTCACAGTGACCAAAATTGCCATTTTTACAGAGTTTTGCTTACTCAAAAGCTTCCATTTTGACCTGTTTCAGGCACAGAAATGACTTTAAACACACTTCTTTTAGTTGACAAAGTCATAATTCACATCCAACAGTAATTTAGAGTCAAAAGATTAAATGTTAAAATTTCATCATTATAGACCATTTTGGGATCGTTCGACAGGTCCGGAGTCATCGTTTTTCATCCGAAAATTGATTTTTTGGACTGTACAAAAAATGATTCAAAATGTCAATTGGATCATGCCTCATGTTGAATAACCACTTTTTAAACCCTCACAGTGACCAAAATTGCCATTTTTACAGAGTTTTGCTTACTCAAAAGCTTCCATTTTGACCCGTTTCAGGCACAGAAATGACTTTAAACACACTTATTTTAGTTGACAAAGTCCTAATTCACATCCAACAGTAATTTAGAGTCAAAAGATTAAATGTTAAAATTTCATCATTATAGACCATTTTGGGATCGTCGACAGGTCCGGAGTCATCGTTTTTCATCCGAAAATTGATTTTTTGGACTGTACAAAAAATGATTCAAAATGTCAATTGGATCATGCCTCATGTTGAATAACCACTTTTTAAACCCTCACAGTGACCAAAATTGCCATTTTTACAGAGTTTTGCTTACTCAAAAGCTTCCATTTTGACCCGTTTCAGGCACAGAAATGACTTTAAACACACTTATTTTAGTTGACAAAGTCCTAATTCACATCCAACAGTAATTTAGAGTCAAAAGATTAAATGTTAAAATTTCATCATTATAGACCATTTTGGGATCGTTCGACAGGTCCGGAGTCATCGTTTTTCATCCGAAAATTGATTTTTTGGACCGTACCAAAAATGATTCAAAATGTCAATTGGATCATGCCTCATGTTGAATAACCACTTTTTAAACCCTCACAGTGACCAAAATTGCCATTTTTACAGAGTTTTGCTTACTCAAAAGCTTCCATTTTGACCCGTTTCAGGCACAGAAATGACTTTAAACACACTTATTTTAGTTGACAAAGTCCTAATTCACATCCAACAGTAATTTAGAGTCAAAAGATTAAATGTTAAAATTTCATCATTATAGACCATTTTGGGATCTTCGACAGGTCCGGAGTCATCGTTTTTCATCCGAAAATTGATTTTTTGGACTGTACAAAAAATGATTCAAAATGTCAATTGGATCATGCCTCATGTTGAATAACCACTTTTTAAACCCTCACAGTGACCAAAATTGCCATTTTTACAGAGTTTTGCTTACTCAAAAGCTTCCATTTTGACCCGTTTCAGGCACAGAAATGACTTTAAACACACTTATTTTAGTTGACAAAGTCCTAATTCACATCCAACAGTAATTTAGAGTCAAAAGATTAAATGTTAAAATTTCATCATTATAGACCATTTTGGGATCGTTTGACAGGTCCGGAGTCATCGTTTTTCATCCGAAAATTGATTTTTTGGACTGTACCAAAAATGATTCAAAATGTCAATTGGATCATGCCTCATGTTGAATAACCACTTTTTAAACCCTCACAGTGACCAAAATTGCCATTTTTACAGAGTTTTGCTTACTCAAAAGCTTCCATTTTGACCTGTTTCAGGCACAGAAATGACTTTAAACACACTTATTTTAGTTGACAAAGTCATAATTCACATCCAACAGTAATTTAGAGTCAAAAGATTAAATGTTAAAATTTCATCATTATAGACCATTTTGGGATCGTTCGACAGGTCCGGAGTCATCGTTTTTCATCCGAAAATTGATTT
This sequence comes from Lissotriton vulgaris, assembly GCF_964263255.1. Lineage (NCBI taxonomy): Eukaryota > Metazoa > Chordata > Amphibia > Caudata > Salamandridae > Lissotriton > Lissotriton vulgaris. Next base: position 245,347 of record NW_028242221.1, on the reverse strand, counting down.
TTTGGACTGTACAAAAAATGATTCAAAATGTCAATTGGATCATGCCTCATGTTGAATAACCACTTTTTAAACCCTCACAGTGACCAAAATTGCCATTTTTACAGAGTTTTGCTTACTCAAAAGCTTCCATTTTGACCCGTTTCAGGCACAGAAATGACTTTAAACACACTTATTTTAGTTGACAAAGTCCTAATTCACATCCAACAGTAATTTAGAGTCAAAAGATTAAATGTTAAAATTTCATCATTATAGACCATTTTGGGATCTTCGACAGGTCCGGAGTCATCGTTTTTCATCCGAAAATTGATTTTTTGGACTGTACAAAAAATGATTCAAAATGTCAATTGGATCATGCCTCATGTTGAATAACCACTTTTTAAACCCTCACAGTGACCAAAATTGCCATTTTTACAGAGTTTTGCTTACTCAAAAGCTTCCATTTTGACCCGTTTCAGGCACAGAAATGACTTTAAACACACTTATTTTAGTTGACAAAGTCCTAATTCACATCCAACAGTAATTTAGAGTCAAAAGATTAAATGTTAAAATTTCATCATTATAGACCATTTTGGGATCGTTCGACAGGTCCGGAGTCATCGTTTTTCATCCGAAAATTGATTTTTTGGACTGTACCAAAAATGATTCAAAATGTCAATTGGATCATGCCTCATGTTGAATAACCACTTTTTAAACCCTCACAGTGACCAAAATTGCCATTTTTACAGAGTTTTGCTTACTCAAAAGCTTCCATTTTGACCCGTTTCAGGCACAGAAATGACTTTAAACACACTTATTCTAGTTGACAAAGTTATAATTCACATCCAACAGTCATTTAGAGTCAAAAGATTAAATGTTGAAATTTCATCATTATAGACCATTTTGGGATCGTTCGACAGGTCCGGAGTCATCGTTTTTCATCCGAAAATTGATTTTTTGGACTGTACCAAAAATGATTCAAAATTTCAATTGTATCATGCCTCATGTTGAATAACCACTTTTTAAACCCTCACAGTGACCAAAATTGCCATTTTTACAGAGTTTTGCTTGCTCAAAAGCTTCCATTTTGACCCGTTTCAGGCACAGAAATGACTTTAAACACAATTATTCTAGTTGACAAAGTCATAATTCACATCCAACAGTAATTTAGAGTCAAAAGATTAAATGTTGAAATTTCATCATTATAGACCATTTTGGGATCGTTCGACAGGTCCAGAGTCATCGTTTTTCATCCGAAAATTGATTTTTTGGACTGTACCAAAAATGATTCAAAATGTCAATTGGATCATGCTCATGTTGAATAACCACTTTTTAAACCCTCACAGTGACCAAAATTGCCATTTTTACAGAGTTTTGCTTACTCAAAAGCTTCCATTTTGACCCGTTTCAGGCACAGAAATGACTTTAAACACACTTATTCTAGTTGACAAAGTCATAATTCACATCCAACAGTCATTTAGAGTCAAAAGATTAAATGTTGAAATTTCATCATTATAGACTATTTTGGGATCGTTCGACTGGTCCGGAGTCATCGTTTTTCATCCGAAAATTGATTTTTTGGACTGTACCAAAAATGATTCAAAATGTCAATTGGATCATGCCTCATGTTGAATAACCACTTTTTAAACCCTCACAGTGACCAAAATTGCCATTTTTACAGAGTTTTGCTTGCTCAAAAGCTTCCATTTTGACCCGTTTAAGGAACAGAAATGACTTTAAACACAATTATTCTAGTTGACAAAGTCATAATTCACATCCAACAGTAATTTTGAGTCAAAAGATTAAATGTTAAAATTTCATCATTATAGACCATTTTGGGATCGTTCGACAGGTCCGAAATCATCGTTTTTCATCCGAAAATTGATTTTTTGGACTGTACCAAAAATGATTCAAAATGTCAATTGGATCATGCCTCATGTTGAATAACCACTTTTTAAACCCTCACAGTGACCAAAATTGCCATTTTTACAGAGTTTTGCTTACTCAAAAGCTTCCATTTTGACCCGTTTCAGGCACAGAAATGACTTTAAACACACTTATTCTAGTTGACAAAGTTATAATTCACATCCAACAGTCATTTAGAGTCAAAAGATTAAATGTTGAAATTTCATCATTATAGACCATTTTGGGATCGTTCGACAGGTCCGGAGTCATCGTTTTTCATCCGAAAATTGATTTTTTGGACTGTACCAAAAATGATTCAAAATGTCAATTGCCTCATGTTGAATAACCACTTTTTAAACCCTCACAGTGACCAAAATTGCCATTTTTACAGAGTTTTGCTTACTCAAAAGCTTCCATTTTGACCCGTTTCAGGCACAGAAATGACTTTAAACACACTTATTTTAGTTGACAAAGTCAAAATTCACATCCAACAGTAATTTAGAGTCAAAAGATTAAATGTTAAAATTTCATCATTATCGACCATTTTGGGATCGTTCGACAGGTCCGGAGTCATCGTTTTTCATCCGAAAATTGATTTTTTGGACTGTACCAAAAATGATTCAAAATTTCAATTGTATCATGCCTCATGTTGAATAACCACTTTTTAAACCCTCACAGTGACCAAAATTGCCATTTTTACAGAGTTTTGCTTGCTCAAAAGCTTCCATTTTGACCCGTTTCAGGCACAGAAATGACTTTAAACACAATTATTCTAGTTGACAAAGTCATAATTCACATCCAACAGTAATTTAGAGTCAAAAGATTAAATGTTGAAATTTCATCATTATAGACCATTTTGGGATCGTTCGACAGGTCCAGAGTCATCGTTTTTCATCCGAAAATTGATTTTTTGGACTGTACCAAAAATGATTCAAAATGTCAATTGGATCATGCTCATGTTGAATGACCACTTTTTAAACCCTCACAGTGACCAAAATTGCCATTTTTACAGAGTTTTGCTTACTCAAAAGCTTCCATTTTGACCCGTTTCAGGCACAGAAATGACTTTAAACACACTTATTCTAGTTGACAAAGTTATAATTCACATCCAACAGTCATTTAGAGTCAAAAGATTAAATGTTGAAATTTCATCATTATAGACCATTTTGGGATCGTTCGACAGGTCCGGAGTCATCGTTTTTCATCCGAAAATTGATTTTTTGGACTGTACCAAAAATGATTCAAAATGTCAATTGCCTCATGTTGAATAACCACTTTTTAAACCCTCACAGTGACCAAAATTGCCATTTTTACAGAGTTTTGCTTACTCAAAAGCTTCCATTTTGACCCGTTTCAGGCACAGAAATGACTTTAAACACACTTATTTTAGTTGACAAAGTCATAATTCACATCCAACAGTAATTTAGAGTCAAAAGATTAAATGTTAAAATTTCATCATTATAGACCATTTTGGGATCGTTCGACAGGTCCGGAGTCATCGTTTTTCATCCGAAAATTGATTTTTTGGACTGTACCAAAAATGATTCAAAATGTCAATTGGATCATGCCTCATGTTGAATAACCACTTTTTAAACCCTCACAGTGACCAAAATTGCCATTTTTACAGAGTTTTGCTTACTCAAAAGCTTCCATTTTGACCCGTTTCAGGCACAGAAATGACTTTAAACACACTTATTCTAGTTGACAAAGTCATAATTCACATCCAACAGTCATTTAGAGTCAAAAGATTAAATGTTGAAATTTCATCATTATAGACCATTTTGGGATCGTTCGACAGGTCCGGAGTCATCGTTTTTCATCCGAAAATTGATTTTTTGGACTGTACCAAAAATGATTCAAAATGTCAATTGGATCATGCCTCATGTTGAATAACCACTTTTTAAACCCTCACAGTGACCAAAATTGCCATTTTTACAGAGTTTTGCTTGCTCAAAAGCTTCCATTTTGACCCGTTTCAGGAACAGAAATGACGTTAAACACAATTATTCTAGTTGACAAAGTCATAATTCACATCCAACAATAATTTAGAGTCAAAAGATTAAATGTTAAAATTTCATCATTATAGACCATTTTGGGATCGTTCGACAGGTCCGGAGTCATCGTTTTTCATCCGAAAATTGATTTTTTGGACTGTACCAAAAATGATTCAAAATGTCAATTGGATCATGCCTCATGTTGAATAACCACTTTTTAAACCCTCACAGTGACCAAAATTGCCATTTTTACAGAGTTTTGCTTACTCAAAAGCTTCCATTTTGACCCGTTTCAGGCACAGAAATGACTTTAAACACACTTATTCTAGTTGACAAAGTCATAATTCACATCCAACAGTCATTTAGAGTCAAAAGATTAAATGTTAAAATTTCATCATTATAGACCATTTTGGGATCGTTCGACAGGTCCGGAGTCATCGTTTTTCATCCGAAAATTGATTTTTTGGACTGTACCAAAAATGATTCAAAATGTCAATTGCCTCATGTTGAATAACCACTTTTTAAACCCTCACAGTGACCAAAATTGCCATTTTTACAGAGTTTTGCTTACTCAAAAGCTTCCATTTTGACCCGTTTCAGGCACAGAAATGACTTTAAACACACTTATTTTAGTTGACAAAGTCATAATTCACATCCAACAGTAATTTAGAGTCAAAAGATTAAATGTTAAAATTTCATCATTATAGACCATTTTGGGATCGTTCGACAGGTCCGGAGTCATCGTTTTTCATCCGAAAATTGATTTTTTGGACTGTACCAAAAATGATTCAAAATGTCAATTGGATCATGCCTCATGTTGAATAACCACTTTTTAAACCCTCACAGTGACCAAAATTGCCATTTTTACAGAGTTTTGCTTGCTCAAAAGCTTCCATTTTGACCCGTTTCAGGCACAGAAATGACTTTAAACACAATTATTCTAGTTGACAAAGTCATAATTCACATCCAACAGTAATTTAGAGTCAAAAGATTAAATGTTGAAATTTCATCCATATTGACCATTTTGGGATCGTTCGACAGGTCCGGAGTCATCGTTTTTCATCGGAAAATTGATTTTTTGGACTGTACCAAAAATGATTCAAAATGTCAATTGGATCATGCCTCATGTTGAATAACCACTTTTTAAACCCTCACAGTGACCAAAATTGCCATTTTTACAGAGTTTTGCTTCCTCAAAAGCTTCCATTTTGACCCGTTTCAGGCACAGAAATGACTTTAAACACACTTATTTTAGTTGACAAAGTCATAATTCACATCCAACAGTAATTTAGAGTCAAAAGATTAAATGTTAAAATTTCATCATTATAGACCATTTTGGGATCGTTCGACAGGTCCGGAGTCATCGTTTTTCATCCGAAAATTGATTTTTTGGACTGTACCAAAAATGATTCAAAATGTCAATTGGATCATGCTCATGTTGAATAACCACTTTTTAAACCCTCACAGTGACCAAAATTGCCATTTTTACAGAGTTTTGCTTACTCAAAAGCTTCCATTTTGACCCGTTTCAGGCACAGAAATGACTTTAAACACACTTATTTTAGTTGACAAATTCCTAATTCACATCCAACAGTAATTTAGAGTCAAAAGATTAAATGTTAAAATTTCATCATTATAGACCATTTTGGGATCGTTCGACAGGTCCGGAGTCATCGTTTTTCATCCGAAAATTGATTTTTTGGACTGTACCAAAAATGATTCAAAATGTCAATTGGATCATGCCTCATGTTGAATAACCACTTTTTAAATCCTCACAGTGACCAAAATTGCCATTTTTACAGAGTTTTGCTTACTCAAAAGCTTCCATTTTGACCTGTTTCAGGCACAGAAATGACTTTAAACACACTTCTTTTAGTTGACAAAGTCATAATTCACATCCAACAGTAATTTAGAGTCAAAAGATTAAATGTTAAAATTTCATCATTATAGACCATTTTGGGATCGTTCGACAGGTCCGGAGTCATCGTTTTTCATCCGAAAATTGATTTTTTGGACCGTACCAAAAATGATTCAAAATGTCAATTGGATCATGCCTCATGTTGAATAACCACTTTTTAAACCCTCACAGTGACCAAAATTGCCATTTTTACAGAGTTTTGCTTACTCAAAAGCTTCCATTTTGACCCGTTTCAGGCACAGAAATGACTTTAAACACACTTATTTTAGTTGACAAAGTCCTAATTCACATCCAACAGTAATTTAGAGTCAAAAGATTAAATGTTAAAATTTCATCATTATAGACCATTTTGGGATCTTCGACAGGTCCGGAGTCATCGTTTTTCATCCGAAAATTGATTTTTTGGACTGTACCAAAAATGATTCAAAATGTCAATTGGATCATGCCTCATGTTGAATAACCACTTTTTAAATCCTCACAGTGACCAAAATTGCCATTTTTACAGAGTTTTGCTTACTCAAAAGCTTCCATTTTGACCTGTTTCAGGCACAGAAATGACTTTAAACACACTTCTTTTAGTTGACAAAGTCATAATTCACATCCAACAGTAATTTAGAGTCAAAAGATTAAATGTTAAAATTTCATCATTATAGACCATTTTGGGATCGTTCGACAGGTCCGGAGTCATCGTTTTTCATCCGAAAATTGATTTTTTGGACCGTACCAAAAATGATTCAAAATGTCAATTGGATCATGCCTCATGTTGAATAACCACTTTTTAAACCCTCACAGTGACCAAAATTGCCATTTTTACAGAGTTTTGCTTACTCAAAAGCTTCCATTTTGACCCGTTTCAGGCACAGAAATGACTTTAAACACACTTATTTTAGTTGACAAAGTCCTAATTCACATCCAACAGTAATTTAGAGTCAAAAGATTAAATGTTAAAATTTCATCATTATAGACCATTTTGGGATCTTCGACAGGTCCGGAGTCATCGTTTTTCATCCGAAAATTGATTTTTTGGACTGTACAAAAAATGATTCAAAATGTCAATTGGATCATGCCTCATGTTGAATAACCACTTTTTAAACCCTCACAGTGACCAAAATTGCCATTTTTACAGAGTTTTGCTTACTCAAAAGCTTCCATTTTGACCCGTTTCAGGCACAGAAATGACTTTAAACACACTTATTTTAGTTGACAAAGTCCTAATTCACATCCAACAGTAATTTAGAGTCAAAAGATTAAATGTTAAAATTTCATCATTATAGACCATTTTGGGATCGTTCGACAGGTCCGGAGTCATCGTTTTTCATCCGAAAATTGATTTTTTGGACTGTACCAAAAATGATTCAAAATGTCAATTGGATCATGCCTCATGTTGAATAACCACTTTTTAAACCCTCACAGTGACCAAAATTGCCATTTTTACAGAGTTTTGCTTACTCAAAAGCTTCCATTTTGACCCGTTTCAGGCACAGAAATGACTTTAAACACACTTATTCTAGTTGACAAAGTTATAATTCACATCCAACAGTCATTTAGAGTCAAAAGATTAAATGTTGAAATTTCATCATTATAGACCATTTTGGGATCGTTCGACAGGTCCGGAGTCATCGTTTTTCATCCGAAAATTGATTTTTTGGACTGTACCAAAAATGATTCAAAATTTCAATTGTATCATGCCTCATGTTGAATAACCACTTTTTAAACCCTCACAGTGACCAAAATTGCCATTTTTACAGAGTTTTGCTTGCTCAAAAGCTTCCATTTTGACCCGTTTCAGGCACAGAAATGACTTTAAACACAATTATTCTAGTTGACAAAGTCATAATTCACATCCAACAGTAATTTAGAGTCAAAAGATTAAATGTTGAAATTTCATCATTATAGACCATTTTGGGATCGTTCGACAGGTCCAGAGTCATCGTTTTTCATCCGAAAATTGATTTTTTGGACTGTACCAAAAATGATTCAAAATGTCAATTGGATCATGCTCATGTTGAATAACCACTTTTTAAACCCTCACAGTGACCAAAATTGCCATTTTTACAGAGTTTTGCTTACTCAAAAGCTTCCATTTTGACCCGTTTCAGGCACAGAAATGACTTTAAACACACTTATTCTAGTTGACAAAGTCATAATTCACATCCAACAGTCATTTAGAGTCAAAAGATTAAATGTTGAAATTTCATCATTATAGACTATTTTGGGATCGTTCGACTGGTCCGGAGTCATCGTTTTTCATCCGAAAATTGATTTTTTGGACTGTACCAAAAATGATTCAAAATGTCAATTGGATCATGCCTCATGTTGAATAACCACTTTTTAAACCCTCACAGTGACCAAAATTGCCATTTTTACAGAGTTTTGCTTGCTCAAAAGCTTCCATTTTGACCCGTTTAAGGAACAGAAATGACTTTAAACACAATTATTCTAGTTGACAAAGTCATAATTCACATCCAACAGTAATTTTGAGTCAAAAGATTAAATGTTAAAATTTCATCATTATAGACCATTTTGGGATCGTTCGACAGGTCCGAAATCATCGTTTTTCATCCGAAAATTGATTTTTTGGACTGTACCAAAAATGATTCAAAATGTCAATTGGATCATGCCTCATGTTGAATAACCACTTTTTAAACCCTCACAGTGACCAAAATTGCCATTTTTACAGAGTTTTGCTTACTCAAAAGCTTCCATTTTGACCCGTTTCAGGCACAGAAATGACTTTAAACACACTTATTCTAGTTGACAAAGTTATAATTCACATCCAACAGTCATTTAGAGTCAAAAGATTAAATGTTGAAATTTCATCATTATAGACCATTTTGGGATCGTTCGACAGGTCCGGAGTCATCGTTTTTCATCCGAAAATTGATTTTTTGGACTGTACCAAAAATGATTCAAAATGTCAATTGCCTCATGTTGAATAACCACTTTTTAAACCCTCACAGTGACCAAAATTGCCATTTTTACAGAGTTTTGCTTACTCAAAAGCTTCCATTTTGACCCGTTTCAGGCACAGAAATGACTTTAAACACACTTATTTTAGTTGACAAAGTCAAAATTCACATCCAACAGTAATTTAGAGTCAAAAGATTAAATGTTAAAATTTCATCATTATCGACCATTTTGGGATCGTTCGACAGGTCCGGAGTCATCGTTTTTCATCCGAAAATTGATTTTTTGGACTGTACCAAAAATGATTCAAAATTTCAATTGTATCATGCCTCATGTTGAATAACCACTTTTTAAACCCTCACAGTGACCAAAATTGCCATTTTTACAGAGTTTTGCTTGCTCAAAAGCTTCCATTTTGACCCGTTTCAGGCACAGAAATGACTTTAAACACAATTATTCTAGTTGACAAAGTCATAATTCACATCCAACAGTAATTTAGAGTCAAAAGATTAAATGTTGAAATTTCATCATTATAGACCATTTTGGGATCGTTCGACAGGTCCAGAGTCATCGTTTTTCATCCGAAAATTGATTTTTTGGACTGTACCAAAAATGATTCAAAATGTCAATTGCCTCATGTTGAATAACCACTTTTTAAACCCTCACAGTGACCAAAATTGCCATTTTTACAGAGTTTTGCTTACTCAAAAGCTTCCATTTTGACCCGTTTCAGGCACAGAAATGACTTTAAACACACTTATTTTAGTTGACAAAGTCATAATTCACATCCAACAGTAATTTAGAGTCAAAAGATTAAATGTTAAAATTTCATCATTATAGACCATTTTGGGATCGTTCGACAGGTCCGGAGTCATCGTTTTTCATCCGAAAATTGATTTTTTGGACTGTACCAAAAATGATTCAAAATGTCAATTGGATCATGCCTCATGTTGAATAACCACTTTTTAAACCCTCACAGTGACCAAAATTGCCATTTTTACAGAGTTTTGCTTACTCAAAAGCTTCCATTTTGACCCGTTTCAGGCACAGAAATGACTTTAAACACACTTATTCTAGTTGACAAAGTCATAATTCACATCCAACAGTCATTTAGAGTCAAAAGATTAAATGTTGAAATTTCATCATTATAGACCATTTTGGGATCGTTCGACAGGTCCGGAGTCATCGTTTTTCATCCGAAAATTGATTTTTTGGACTGTACCAAAAATGATTCAAAATGTCAATTGGATCATGCCTCATGTTGAATAACCACTTTTTAAACCCTCACAGTGACCAAAATTGCCATTTTTACAGAGTTTTGCTTGCTCAAAAGCTTCCATTTTGACCCGTTTCAGGAACAGAAATGACGTTAAACACAATTATTCTAGTTGACAAAGTCATAATTCACATCCAACAATAATTTAGAGTCAAAAGATTAAATGTTAAAATTTCATCATTATAGACCATTTTGGGATCGTTCGACAGGTCCGGAGTCATCGTTTTTCATCCGAAAATTGATTTTTTGGACTGTACCAAAAATGATTCAAAATGTCAATTGGATCATGCCTCATGTTGAATAACCACTTTTTAAACCCTCACAGTGACCAAAATTGCCATTTTTACAGAGTTTTGCTTACTCAAAAGCTTCCATTTTGACCCGTTTCAGGCACAGAAATGACTTTAAACACACTTATTCTAGTTGACAAAGTCATAATTCACATCCAACAGTCATTTAGAGTCAAAAGATTAAATGTTAAAATTTCATCATTATAGACCATTTTGGGATCGTTCGACAGGTCCGGAGTCATCGTTTTTCATCCGAAAATTGATTTTTTGGACTGTACCAAAAATGATTCAAAATGTCAATTGCCTCATGTTGAATAACCACTTTTTAAACCCTCACAGTGACCAAAATTGCCATTTTTACAGAGTTTTGCTTACTCAAAAGCTTCCATTTTGACCCGTTTCAGGCACAGAAATGACTTTAAACACACTTATTTTAGTTGACAAAGTCATAATTCACATCCAACAGTAATTTAGAGTCAAAAGATTAAATGTTAAAATTTCATCATTATAGACCATTTTGGGATCGTTCGACAGGTCCGGAGTCATCGTTTTTCATCCGAAAATTGATTTTTTGGACTGTACCAAAAATGATTCAAAATGTCAATTGGATCATGCCTCATGTTGAATAACCACTTTTTAAACCCTCACAGTGACCAAAATTGCCATTTTTACAGAGTTTTGCTTGCTCAAAAGCTTCCATTTTGACCCGTTTCAGGCACAGAAATGACTTTAAACACAATTATTCTAGTTGACAAAGTCATAATTCACATCCAACAGTAATTTAGAGTCAAAAGATTAAATGTTGAAATTTCATCCATATTGACCATTTTGGGATCGTTCGACAGGTCCGGAGTCATCGTTTTTCATCGGAAAATTGATTTTTTGGACTGTACCAAAAATGATTCAAAATGTCAATTGGATCATGCCTCATGTTGAATAACCACTTTTTAAAGCCTCACAGTGACCAAAATTGCCATTTTTACAGAGTTTTGCTTCCTCAAAAGCTTCCATTTTGACCCGTTTCAGGCACAGAAATGACTTTAAACACACTTATTTTAGTTGACAAAGTCATAATTCACATCCAACAGTAATTTAGAGTCAAAAGATTAAATGTTAAAATTTCATCATTATAGACCATTTTGGGATCGTTCGACAGGTCCGGAGTCATCGTTTTTCATCCGAAAATTGATTTTTTGGACTGTACCAAAAATGATTCAAAATGTCAATTGGATCATGCTCATGTTGAATAACCACTTTTTAAACCCTCACAGTGACCAAAATTGCCATTTTTACAGAGTTTTGCTTACTCAAAAGCTTCCATTTTGACCCGTTTCAGGCACAGAAATGACTTTAAACACACTTATTTTAGTTGACAAATTCCTAATTCACATCCAACAGTAATTTAGAGTCAAAAGATTAAATGTTAAAATTTCATCATTATAGACCATTTTGGGATCGTTCGACAGGTCCGGAGTCATCGTTTTTCATCCGAAAATTGATTTTTTGGACTGTACCAAAAATGATTCAAAATGTCAATTGGATCATGCCTCATGTTGAATAACCACTTTTTAAATCCTCACAGTGACCAAAATTGCCATTTTTACAGAGTTTTGCTTACTCAAAAGCTTCCATTTTGACCTGTTTCAGGCACAGAAATGACTTTAAACACACTTCTTTTAGTTGACAAAGTCATAATTCACATCCAACAGTAATTTAGAGTCAAAAGATTAAATGTTAAAATTTCATCATTATAGACCATTTTGGGATCGTTCGACAGGTCCGGAGTCATCGTTTTTCATCCGAAAATTGATTTTTTGGACTGTACAAAAAATGATTCAAAATGTCAATTGGATCATGCCTCATGTTGAATAACCACTTTTTAAACCCTCACAGTGACCAAAATTGCCATTTTTACAGAGTTTTGCTTACTCAAAAGCTTCCATTTTGACCCGTTTCAGGCACAGAAATGACTTTAAACACACTTATTTTAGTTGACAAAGTCCTAATTCACATCCAACAGTAATTTAGAGTCAAAAGATTAAATGTTAAAATTTCATCATTATAGACCATTTTGGGATCGTCGACAGGTCCGGAGTCATCGTTTTTCATCCGAAAATTGATTTTTTGGACTGTACCAAAAATGATTCAAAATGTCAATTGGATCATGCCTCATGTTGAATAACCACTTTTTAAATCCTCACAGTGACCAAAATTGCCATTTTTACAGAGTTTTGCTTACTCAAAAGCTTCCATTTTGACCTGTTTCAGGCACAGAAATGACTTTAAACACACTTCTTTTAGTTGACAAAGTCATAATTCACATCCAACAGTAATTTAGAGTCAAAAGATTAAATGTTAAAATTTCATCATTATAGACCATTTTGGGATCGTTCGACAGGTCCGGAGTCATCGTTTTTCATCCGAAAATTGATTTTTTGGACTGTACAAAAAATGATTCAAAATGTCAATTGGATCATGCCTCATGTTGAATAACCACTTTTTAAACCCTCACAGTGACCAAAATTGCCATTTTTACAGAGTTTTGCTTACTCAAAAGCTTCCATTTTGACCCGTTTCAGGCACAGAAATGACTTTAAACACACTTATTTTAGTTGACAAAGTCCTAATTCACATCCAACAGTAATTTAGAGTCAAAAGATTAAATGTTAAAATTTCATCATTATAGACCATTTTGGGATCGTCGACAGGTCCGGAGTCATCGTTTTTCATCCGAAAATTGATTTTTTGGACTGTACAAAAAATGATTCAAAATGTCAATTGGATCATGCCTCATGTTGAATAACCACTTTTTAAACCCTCACAGTGACCAAAATTGCCATTTTTACAGAGTTTTGCTTACTCAAAAGCTTCCATTTTGACCCGTTTCAGGCACAGAAATGACTTTAAACACACTTATTTTAGTTGACAAAGTCCTAATTCACATCCAACAGTAATTTAGAGTCAAAAGATTAAATGTTAAAATTTCATCATTATAGACCATTTTGGGATCGTTCGACAGGTCCGGAGTCATCGTTTTTCATCCGAAAATTGATTTTTTGGACCGTACCAAAAATGATTCAAAATGTCAATTGGATCATGCCTCATGTTGAATAACCACTTTTTAAACCCTCACAGTGACCAAAATTGCCATTTTTACAGAGTTTTGCTTACTCAAAAGCTTCCATTTTGACCCGTTTCAGGCACAGAAATGACTTTAAACACACTTATTCTAGTTGACAAAGTTATAATTCACATCCAACAGTCATTTAGAGTCAAAAGATTAAATGTTGAAATTTCATCATTATAGACCATTTTGGGATCGTTCGACAGGTCCGGAGTCATCGTTTTTCATCCGAAAATTGATTTTTTGGACTGTACCAAAAATGATTCAAAATTTCAATTGTATCATGCCTCATGTTGAATAACCACTTTTTAAACCCTCACAGTGACCAAAATTGCCATTTTTACAGAGTTTTGCTTGCTCAAAAGCTTCCATTTTGACCCGTTTCAGGCACAGAAATGACTTTAAACACAATTATTCTAGTTGACAAAGTCATAATTCACATCCAACAGTAATTTAGAGTCAAAAGATTAAATGTTGAAATTTCATCATTATAGACCATTTTGGGATCGTTCAACAGGTCCGGAGTCATCGTTTTTCATCGGAAAATTGATTTTTTGGACTGTACCAAAAATGATTCAAAATGTCAATTGGATCATGCTCATGTTGAATAACCACTTTTTAAACCCTCACAGTGACCAAAATTGCCATTTTTACAGAGTTTTGCTTACTCAAAAGCTTCCATTTTGACCCGTTTCAGGCACAGAAATGACTTTAAACACACTTATTCTAGTTGACAAAGTCATAATTCACATCCAACAGTCATTTAGAGTCAAAAGATTAAATGTTGAAATTTCATCATTATAGACTATTTTGGGATCGTTCGACTGGTCCGGAGTCATGGTTTTTCATCCGAAAATTGATTTTTTGGACTGTACCAAAAATGATTCAAAATGTCAATTGGATCATACCTCATGTTGAATAACCACTTTTTAAACCCTCACAGTGACCAAAATTGCCATTTTTACAGAGTTTTGCTTGCTCAAAAGCTTCCATTTTGACCCGTTTAAGGAACAGAAATGACTTTAAACACAATTATTCTAGTTGACAAAGTCATAATTCACATCCAACAGTAATTTAGAGTCAAAAGATTAAATGTTAAAATTTCATCATTATAGACCATTTTGGGATCGTTCGACAGGTCCGAAATCATCGTTTTTCATCCGAAAATTGATTTTTTGGACTGTACCAAAAATGATTCAAAATGTCAATTGGATCATGCCTCATGTTGAATAACCACTTTTTAAACCCTCACAGTGACCAAAATTGCCATTTTTACAGAGTTTTGCTTACTCAAAAGCTTCCATTTTGACCCGTTTCAGGCACAGAAATGACTTTAAACACACTTATTTTAGTTGACAAAGTCCTAATTCACATCCAACAGTAATTTAGAGTCAAAAGATTAAATGTTAAAATTTCATCATTATAGACCATTTTGGGATCGTTCGACAGGTCCGGAGTCATCGTTTTTCATCCGAAAATTGATTTTTTGGACTGTACCAAAAATGATTCAAAATGTCAATTGGATAATGCCTCATGTTGAATAACCACTTTTTAAACCCTCACAGTGACCAAAATTGCCATTTTTACAGAGTTTTGCTTACTCAAAAGCTTCCATTTTGACCTGTTTCAGGCACAGAAATGACTTTAAACACACTTATTTTAGTTGACAAAGTCATAATTCACATCCAACAGTAATTTAGAGTCAAAAGATTAAATGTTAAAATTTCATCATTATAGGCCATTTTGGGATCGTTCGACAGGTCCGGAGTCATCGTTTTTCATCCGAAAATTGATTTTTTGGACTGTACAAAAAATGATTCAAAATGTCAATTGGATCATGCCTCATGTTGAATAACCACTTTTTAAACCCTCACAGTGACCAAAATTGCCATTTTTACAGAGTTTTGCTTACTCAAAAGCTTCCATTTTGACCCGTTTCAGGCACAGAAATGACTTTAAACACACTTATTTTAGTTGACAAAGTCCTAATTCACATCCAACAGTAATTTAGAGTCAAAAGATTAAATGTTAAAATTTCATCATTATAGACCATTTTGGGATCTTCGACAGGTCCGGAGTCATCGTTTTTCATCCGAAAATAGATTTTTTGGACTGTACAAAAAATGATTCAAAATGTCAATTGGATCATGCCTCATGTTGAATAACCACTTTTTAAACCCTCACAGTGACCAAAATTGCCATTTTTACAGAGTTTTGCTTACTCAAAAGCTTCCATTTTGACCCGTTTCAGGCACAGAAATGACTTTAAACACACTTATTCTAGTTGACAAAGTCATAATTCACATCCAACAGTCATTTAGAGTCAAAAGATTAAATGTTGAAATTTCATCATTATAGACTATTTTGGGATCGTTCGACTGGTCCGGAGTCATCGTTTTTCATCCGAAAATTGATTTTTTGGACTGTACCAAAAATGATTCAAAATGTCAATTGGATCATGCCTCATGTTGAATAACCACTTTTTAAACCCTCACAGTGACCAAAATTGCCATTTTTACAGAGTTTTGCTTGCTCAAAAGCTTCCATTTTGACCCGTTTCAGGAACAGAAATGACTTTAAACACAATTATTCTAGTTGACAAAGTCATAATTCACATCCAACAGTAATTTAGAGTCAAAAGATTAAATGTTAAAATTTCATCATTATAGACCATTTTGGGATCGTTCGACAGGTCCGAAATCATCGTTTTTCATCCGAAAATTGATTTTTTGGACTGTACCAAAAATGATTCAAAATGTCAATTGGATCATGCCTCATGTTGAATAACCACTTTTTAAACCCTCACAGTGACCAAAATTGCCATTTTTACAGAGTTTTGCTTACTCAAAAGCTTCCATTTTGACCCGTTTCAGGCACAGAAATGACTTTAAACACACTTATTCTAGTTGACAAAGTTATATTTGACATCCAACAGTCATTTAGAGTCAAAAGATTAAATGTTGAAATTTCATCATTATAGACCATTTTGGGATCGTTCGACAGGTCCGGAGTCATCGTTTTTCATCCGAAAATTGATTTTTTGGACTGTACCAAAAATGATTCAAAATGTCAATTGGATCATGCCTCATGTTGAATAACCACTTTTTAAACCCTCACAGTGACCAAAATTGCCATTTTTACAGAGTTTTGCTTACTCAAAAGCTTCCATTTTGACCCGTTTCAGGCACAGAAATGACTTTAAACACACTTATTCTAGTTGACAAAGTCATAATTCACATCCAACAGTCATTTAGAGTCAAAAGATTAAATGTTAAAATTTCATCATTATAGACCATTTTGGGATCCTTCGACAGGTCCGGAGTCATCGTTTTTCATCCGAAAATTGATTTTTTTGGACAGTACCACAAATGATTCAAAATGTCAATTGCCAACTTGTTGAATAACCACTTTTTAAACCCTCACAGTGACCAAAATTGCCATTTTTACAGAGTTTTGCTTACTCAAAAGCTTCCATTTTGACCCGTTTCAGGCACAGAAATGACTTTAAACACACTTATTTTAGTTGACAAAGTCCTAATTCACATCCAACAGTAATTTAGAGTCAAAAGATTAAATATTAAAATTTCATCATTATAGACCATTTTGGGATCGTTCGACAGGTCCGGAGTCATCGTTTTTCATCCGAAAATTGATTTTTTGGACTGTACCAAAAATGATTCAAAATGTCAATTGTATCATGCCTCATGTTGAATAACCACTTTTTAAACCCTCACAGTGACCAAAATTGCCATTTTTACAGAGTTTTGCTTGCTCAAAAGCTTCCATTTTGACCCGTTTCAGGAACAGAAATGACTTTAAACACAATTATTCTAGTTGACAAAGTCATAATTCACATCCAACAGTAATTTAGAGTCAAAAGATTAAATGTTAAAATTTCATCATTATAGACCATTTTGGGATCGTTCGACAGGTCCGAAATCATCGTTTTTCATCCGAAAATTGATTTTTTGGACTGTACCAAAAATGATTCAAAATGTCAATTGGATCATGCCTCATGTTGAATAACCACTTTTTAAACCCTCACAGTGACCAAAATTGCCATTTTTACAGAGTTTTGCTTGCTCAAAAGCTTCCATTTTGACCCGTTTCAGGCACAGAAATGACTTTAAACACACTTATTCTAGTTGACAAAGTAATAATTCACATCCAACAGTCATTTAGAGTCAAAAGATTAAATGTTGAAATTTCATCATTATAGACTATTTTGGGATCGTTCGACTGGTCCGGAGTCATCGTTTTTCATCCGAAAATTGATTTTTGGACTGTACCAAAAATGATTCAAAATGTCAATTGGATCATGCCTCATGTTGAATAACCACTTTTTAAACCCTCACAGTGACCAAAATTGCCATTTTTACAGAGTTTTGCTTGCTCAAAAGCTTCCATTTTGACCCGTTTCAGGAACAGAAATGACTTTAAACACAATTATTCTAGTTGACAAAGTCATAATTCACATCCAACAGTAATTTAGAGTCAAAAGATTAAATGTTAAAATTTCATCATTATAGACCATTTTGGGATCGTTCGACAGGTCCGAAATCATCGTTTTTCATCCGAAAATTGATTTTTTGGACTGTACCAAAAATGATTCAAAATGTCAATTGGATCATGCCTCATGTTGAATAACCACTTTTTAAACCCTCACAGTGACCAAAATTGCCATTTTTACAGAGTTTTGCTTACTCAAAAGCTTCCATTTTGACCCGTTTCAGGCACAGAAATGACTTTAAACACACTTATTCTAGTTGACAAAGTCATAATTCACATCCAACAGTCATTTAGAGTCAAAAGATTAAATGTTGAAATTTCATCATTATAGACTATTTTGGGATCGTTCGACTGGTCCGGAGTCATCGTTTTTCATCCGAAAATTGATTTTTTGGACTGTACCAAAAATGATTCAAAATGTCAATTGGATCATGCCTCATGTTGAATAACCACTTTTTAAACCCTCACAGTGACCAAAATTGCCATTTTTACAGAGTTTTGCTTGCTCAAAAGCTTCCATTTTGACCCGTTTCAGGAACAGAAATGACTTTAAACACAATTATTCTAGTTGACAAAGTCATAATTCACATCCAACAGTAATTTAGAGTCAAAAGATTAAATGTTAAAATTTCATCATTATAGACCATTTTGGGATCGTTCGACAGGTCCGAAATCATCGTTTTTCATCCGAAAATTGATTTTTTGGACTGTACCAAAAATGATTCAAAATGTCAATTGGATCATGCCTCATGTTGAATAACCACTTTTTAAACCCTCACAGTGACCAAAATTGCCATTTTTACAGAGTTTTGCTTGCTCAAAAGCTTCCATTTTGACCCGTTTCAGGAACAGAAATGACTTTAAACACAATTATTCTAGTTGACAAAGTCATAATTCACATCCAACAGTAATTTAGAGTCAAAAGATTAAATGTTAAAATTTCATCATTATAGACCATTTTGGGATCGTTCGACAGGTCCGAAATCATCGTTTTTCATCCGAAAATTGATTTTTTGGACTGTACCAAAAATGATTCAAAATGTCAATTGCCTCATGTTGAATAACCACTTTTTAAACCCTCACAGTGACCAAAATTGCCATTTTTACAGAGTTTTGCTTACTCAAAAGCTTCCATTTTGACCCGTTTCAGGCACAGAAATGACTTTAAACACACTCATTTTAGTTGACAAAGTCCTAATTCACATCCAACAGTAATTTAGAGTCAAAAGATTAAATGTTAAAATTTCATCATTATAGACCATTTTGGGATCGTTCGACAGGTCCGGAGTCATCGTTTTTCATCCGAAAATTGATTTTTTGGACTGTACCAAAAATGATTCAAAATGTCAATTGTATCATGCCTCATGTTGAATAACCACTTTTTAAACCCTCACAGTGACCAAAATTGCCATTTTTACAGAGTTTTGCTTGCTCAAAAGCTTCCATTTTGACCCGTTTCAGGCACAGAAATGACTTTAAACACAATTATTCTAGTTGACAAAGTCATAATTCACATCCAACAGTAATTTAGAGTCAAAAGATTAAATGTAGAAATTTCATTATTATAGACCATTTTGGGATCGTTCGACAGGTCCGGAGTCATCGTTTTTCATCCGAAAAATTGATTTTTTGGACTGTACCAAAAATGATTCAAAATGTCAATTGGATCATGCTCATGTTGAATAACCACTTTTTAAACCCTCACAGTGACCAAAATTGCCATTTTTACAGAGTTTTGCTTACTCAAAAGCTTCCATTTTGACCCGTTTCAGGCACAGAAATGACTTTAAACACACTTATTCTAGTTGACAAAGTCCTAATTCACATCCAACAGTAATTTAGAGTCAAAAGATTAAATGTTAAAATTTCATCATTATAGACCATTTTGGGATCGTTCGACAGGTCCGGAGTCATCGTTTTTCATCCGAAAATTGATTTTTTGGACTGTACCAAAAATGATTCAAAATGTCAATTGGATAATGCCTCATGTTGAATAACCACTTTTTAAACCCTCACAGTGACCAAAATTGCCATTTTTACAGAGTTTTGCTTACTCAAAAGCTTCCATTTTGACCTGTTTCAGGCACAGAAATGACTTTAAACACACTTATTTTAGTTGACAAAGTCATAATTCACATCCAACAGTAATTTAGAGTCAAAAGATTAAATGTTAAAATTTCATCATTATAGGCCATTTTGGGATCGTTCGACAGGTCCGGAGTCATCGTTTTTCATCCGAAAATTGATTTTTTGGACTGTACAAAAAATGATTCAAAATGTCAATTGGATCATGCCTCATGTTGAATAACCACTTTTTAAACCCTCACAGTGACCAAAATTGCCATTTTTACAGAGTTTTGCTTACTCAAAAGCTTCCATTTTGACCCGTTTCAGGCACAGAAATGACTTTAAACACACTTATTTTAGTTGACAAAGTCCTAATTCACATCCAACAGTAATTTAGAGTCAAAAGATTAAATGTTAAAATTTCATCATTATAGACCATTTTGGGATCTTCGACAGGTCCGGAGTCATCGTTTTTCATCCGAAAATTGATTTTTTGGACTGTACAAAAAATGATTCAAAATGTCAATTGGATCATGCCTCATGTTGAATAACCACTTTTTAAACCCTCACAGTGACCAAAATTGCCATTTTTACAGAGTTTTGCTTACTCAAAAGCTTCCATTTTGACCCGTTTCAGGCACAGAAATGACTTTAAACACACTTATTCTAGTTGACAAAGTTATAATTCACATCCAACAGTCATTTAGAGTCAAAAGATTAAATGTTGAAATTTCATCATTATAGACCATTTTGGGATCGTTCGACAGGTCCGGAGTCATCGTTTTTCATCCGAAAATTAATTTTTTGGACTGTACCAAAAATGATTCAAAATGTCAATTGTATCATGCCTCATGTTGAATAACCACTTTTTAAACCCTCACAGTGACCAAAATTGCCATTTTTACAGAGTTTTGCTTGCTCAAAAGCTTCCATTTTGACCCGTTTCAGGCACAGAAATGACTTTAAACACAATTATTCTAGTTGACAAAGTCATAATTCACATCCAACAGTAATTTAGAGTCAAAAGATTAAATGTTGAAATTTCATCATTATAGACCATTTTGGGATCGTTCAACAGGTCCGGAGTCATCGTTTTTCATCCGAAAATTGATTTTTTGGACTGTACCAAAAATGATTCAAAATGCCAATTGGATCATGCTCATGTTGAATAACCACTTTTTAAACCCTCACAGTGACCAAAATTGCCATTTTTACAGAGTTTTGCTTACTCAAAAGCTTCCATTTTGACCCGTTTCAGGCACAGAAATGACTTTAAACACACTTATTCTAGTTGACAAAGTAATAATTCACATCCAACAGTCATTTAGAGTCAAAAGATTAAATGTTGAAATTTCATCATTATAGACTATTTTGGGATCGTTCGACTGGTCCGGAGTCATCGTTTTTCATCCGAAAATTGATTTTTGGACTGTACCAAAAATGATTCAAAATGTCAATTGGATCATGCCTCATGTTGAATAACCACTTTTTAAACCCTCACAGTGACCAAAATTGCCATTTTTACAGAGTTTTGCTTGCTCAAAAGCTTCCATTTTGACCCGTTTCAGGAACAGAAATGACTTTAAACACAATTATTCTAGTTGACAAAGTCATAATTCACATCCAACAGTAATTTAGAGTCAAAAGATTAAATGTTAAAATTTCATCATTATAGACCATTTTGGGATCGTTCGACAGGTCCGAAATCATCGTTTTTCATCCGAAAATTGATTTTTTGGACTGTACCAAAAATGATTCAAAATGTCAATTGGATCATGCCTCATGTTGAATAACCACTTTTTAAACCCTCACAGTGACCAAAATTGCCATTTTTACAGAGTTTTGCTTACTCAAAAGCTTCCATTTTGACCCGTTTCAGGCACAGAAATGACTTTAAACACACTTATTCTAGTTGACAAAGTCATAATTCACATCCAACAGTCATTTAGAGTCAAAAGATTAAATGTTGAAATTTCATCATTATAGACTATTTTGGGATCGTTCGACTGGTCCGGAGTCATCGTTTTTCATCCGAAAATTGATTTTTTGGACTGTACCAAAAATGATTCAAAATGTCAATTGGATCATGCCTCATGTTGAATAACCACTTTTTAAACCCTCACAGTGACCAAAATTGCCATTTTTACAGAGTTTTGCTTGCTCAAAAGCTTCCATTTTGACCCGTTTCAGGAACAGAAATGACTTTAAACACAATTATTCTAGTTGACAAAGTCATAATTCACATCCAACAGTAATTTAGAGTCAAAAGAATAAATGTTAAAATTTCATCATTATAGACCATTTTGGGATCGTTCGACAGGTCCGAAATCATCGTTTTTCATCCGAAAATTGATTTTTTGGACTGTACCAAAAATGATTCAAAATGTCAATTGGATCATGCCTCATGTTGAATAACCACTTTTTAAACCCTCACAGTGACCAAAATTGCCATTTTTACAGAGTTTTGCTTGCTCAAAAGCTTCCATTTTGACCCGTTTCAGGCACAGAAATGACTTTAAACACACTTATTCTAGTTGACAAAGTAATAATTCACATCCAACAGTCATTTAGAGTCAAAAGATTAAATGTTGAAATTTCATCATTATAGACTATTTTGGGATCGTTCGACTGGTCCGGAGTCATCGTTTTTCATCCGAAAATTGATTTTTGGACTGTACCAAAAATGATTCAAAATGTCAATTGGATCATGCCTCATGTTGAATAACCACTTTTTAAACCCTCACAGTGACCAAAATTGCCATTTTTACAGAGTTTTGCTTGCTCAAAAGCTTCCATTTTGACCCGTTTCAGGAACAGAAATGACTTTAAACACAATTATTCTAGTTGACAAAGTCATAATTCACATCCAACAGTAATTTAGAGTCAAAAGATTAAATGTTAAAATTTCATCATTATAGACCATTTTGGGATCGTTCGACAGGTCCGAAATCATCGTTTTTCATCCGAAAATTGATTTTTTGGACTGTACCAAAAATGATTCAAAATGTCAATTGGATCATGCCTCATGTTGAATAACCACTTTTTAAACCCTCACAGTGACCAAAATTGCCATTTTTACAGAGTTTTGCTTACTCAAAAGCTTCCATTTTGACCCGTTTCAGGCACAGAAATGACTTTAAACACACTTATTCTAGTTGACAAAGTCATAATTCACATCCAACAGTCATTTAGAGTCAAAAGATTAAATGTTGAAATTTCATCATTATAGACTATTTTGGGATCGTTCGACTGGTCCGGAGTCATCGTTTTTCATCCGAAAATTGATTTTTTGGACTGTACCAAAAATGATTCAAAATGTCAATTGGATCATGCCTCATGTTGAATAACCACTTTTTAAACCCTCACAGTGACCAAAATTGCCATTTTTACAGAGTTTTGCTTGCTCAAAAGCTTCCATTTTGACCCGTTTCAGGAACAGAAATGACTTTAAACACAATTATTCTAGTTGACAAAGTCATAATTCACATCCAACAGTAATTTAGAGTCAAAAGATTAAATGTTAAAATTTCATCATTATAGACCATTTTGGGATCGTTCGACAGGTCCGAAATCATCGTTTTTCATCCGAAAATTGATTTTTTGGACTGTACCAAAAATGATTCAAAATGTCAATTGGATCATGCCTCATGTTGAATAACCACTTTTTAAACCCTCACAGTGACCAAAATTGCCATTTTTACAGAGTTTTGCTTGCTCAAAAGCTTCCATTTTGACCCGTTTCAGGAACAGAAATGACTTTAAACACAATTATTCTAGTTGACAAAGTCATAATTCACATCCAACAGTAATTTAGAGTCAAAAGATTAAATGTTAAAATTTCATCATTATAGACCATTTTGGGATCGTTCGACAGGTCCGAAATCATCGTTTTTCATCCGAAAATTGATTTTTTGGACTGTACCAAAAATGATTCAAAATGTCAATTGCCTCATGTTGAATAACCACTTTTTAATCCCTCACAGTGACCAAAATTGCCATTTTTACAGAGTTTTGCTTACTCAAAAGCTTCCATTTTGACCCGTTTCAGGCACAGAAATGACTTTAAACACACTCATTTTAGTTGACAAAGTCCTAATTCACATCCAACAGTAATTTAGAGTCAAAAGATTAAATGTTAAAATTTCATCATTATAGACCATTTTGGGATCGTTCGACAGGTCCGGAGTCATCGTTTTTCATCGGAAAATTGATTTTTTGGACTGTACCAAAAATGATTCAAAATGTCAATTGGATCATGCCTCATGTTGCATAACCACTTTTTAAACCCTCACAGTGACCAAAATTGCCATTTTTACAGAGTTTTGCTTCCTCAAAAGCTTCAATTTTGACCCGTTTCAGGCACAGAAATGACTTTAAACACACTTATTTTAGTTGACAAAGTCATAATTCACATCCAACAGTAATTTAGAGTCAAAAGATTAAATGTTAAAATTTCATCATTTTAGACCATTTTAGGATCGTTCGACAGGTCCGGAGTCATCGTTTTTCATCCGAAAATTGAATTTTTGGACTGTACCAAAAATGATTCAAAATGTCAATTGGATCATGCTCATGTTGAATAACCACTTTTTAAACCCTCACAGTGACCAAAATTGCCATTTTTACAGAGTTTTGCTTACTCAAAAGCTTCCATTTTGACCCGTTTCAGGCACAGAAATGACTTTAAACACACTTATTTTAGTTGACAAAGTCCTAATTCACATCCAACAGTAATTTAGAGTCAAAAGATTAAATGTTAAAATTTCATCATTATAGACCATTTTGGGATCGTTCGACAGGTCCGGAGTCATCGTTTTTCATCCGAAAATTGATTTTTTGGACTGTACCAAAAATGATTCAAAATGTCAATTGGATCATGCCTCATGTTGAATAACCACTTTTTAAACCCTCACAGTGACCAAAATTGCCATTTTTACAGAGTTTTGCTTACTCAAAAGCTTCCATTTTGACCTGTTTCAGGCACAGAAATGACTTTAAACACACTTATTTTAGTTGACAAAGTCATAATTCACATCCAACAGTAATTTAGAGTCAAAAGATTAAATGTTAAAATTTCATCATTATAGACCATTTTGGGATCGTTCGACAGGTCCGGAGTCATCGTTTTTCATCCGAAAATTGATTTTTTGGACTGTACAAAAAATGATTCAAAATGTCAATTGGATCATGCCTCATGTTGAATAACCACTTTTTAAACCCTCACAGTGACCAAAATTGCCATTTTTACAGAGTTTTGCTTACTCAAAAGCTTCCATTTTGACCCGTTTCAGGCACAGAAATGACTTTAAACACACTTATTTTAGTTGACAAAGTCCTAATTCACATCCAACAGTAATTTAGAGTCAAAAGATTAAATGTTAAAATTTCATCATTATAGACCATTTTGGGATCGTTCGACAGGTCCGGAGTCATCGTTTTTCATCCGAAAATTGATTTTTTGGACTGTACCAAAAATGATTCAAAATGTCAATTGGATCATGCCTCATGTTGAATAACCACTTTTTAAACCCTCACAGTGACCAAAATTGCCATTTTTACAGAGTTTTGCTTGCTCAAAAGCTTCCATTTTGACCCGTTTCAGGCACAGAAATGACTTTAAACACAATTATTCTAGTTGACAAAGTCATAATTCACATCCAACAGTAATTTAGAGTCAAAAGATTAAATGTTGAAATTTCATCCATATTGACCATTTTGGGATCGTTCGACAGGTCCGGAGTCATCGTTTTTCATCCAAAAATTGATTTTTTGGACTGTACAAAAAATGATTCAAAATGTCAATTGGATCATGCCTCATGTTGAATAACCACTTTTTAAACCCTCACAGTGACCAAAATTGCCATTTTTACAGAGTTTTGCTTACTCAAAAGCTTCAATTTTGACCCGTTTCAGGCACAGAAATGACTTTAAACACACTTATTTTAGTTGACAAAGTCCTAATTCACATCCAACAGTAATTTAGAGTCAAAAGATTAAATGTTAAAATTTCATCATTATAGACCATTTTGGGATCGTTCGACAGGTCCGGAGTCATCGTTTTTCATCCGAAAATTGATTTTTTGGACTGTACCAAAAATGATTCAAAATGTCAATTGGATCATGCCTCATGTTGAATAACCACTTTTTAAACCCTCACAGTGACCAAAATTGCCATTTTTACAGAGTTTTGCTTGCTCAAAAGCTTCCATTTTGACCCGTTTCAGGCACAGAAATGACTTTAAACACAATTATTCTAGTTGACAAAGTCATAATTCACATCCAACAGTAATTTAGAGTCAAAAGATTAAATGTTGAAATTTCATCCATATTGACCATTTTGGGATCGTTCGACAGGTCCGGAGTCATCGTTTTTCATCCAAAAATTGATTTTTTGGACTGTACCAAAAATGATTCAAAATGTCAATTGGATCATGCCTCATGTTGAATAACCACTTTTTAAACCCTCACAGTGACCAAAATTGCCATTTTTACAGAGTTTTGCTTACTCAAAAGCTTCCATTTTGACCCGTTTCAGGCACAGAAATGACTTTAAACACACTTATTCTAGTTGACAAAGTTATAATTCACATCCAACAGTCATTTAGAGTCAAAAGATTAAATGTTGAAATTTCATCATTATAGACCATTTTGGGATCGTTCGACAGGTCCGGAGTCATCGTTTTTCATCCGAAAATTGATTTTTTGAACTGTACCAAAAATGATTCAAAATGTCAATTGTATCATGCCTCATGTTGAATAACCACTTTTTAAACCCTCACAGTGACCAAAATTGCCATTTTTACAGAGTTTTGCTTGCTCAAAAGCTTCCATTTTGACCCGTTTCAGGCACAGAAATGACTTTAAACACAATTATTCTAGTTGACAAAGTCATAATTCACATCCAACAGTAATTTAGAGTCAAAAGATTAAATGTTGAAATTTCATCATTATAGACCATTTTGGGATCGTTCAACATGTCCGGAGTCATAGTTTTTCATCCGAAAATTGATTTTTTGGACTGTACCAAAAATGATTCAAAATGTCAATTGGATCATGCTCATGTTGAATAACCACTTTTTAAACCCTCACAGTGACCAAAATTGCCATTTTTACAGAGTTTTGCTTACTCAAAAGCTTCCATTTTGACCCGTTTCAGGCACAGAAATGACTTTAAACACACTTATTCTAGTTGACAAAGTCATAATTCACATCCAACAGTCATTTAGAGTCAAAAGATTAAATGTTGAAATTTCATCATTATAGACTATTTTGGGATCGTTCGACTGGTCCGGAGTCATCGTTTTTCATCCGAAAATTGATTTTTTGGACTGTACCAAAAATGATTCAAAATGTCAATTGGATCATGCCTCATGTTGAATAACCACTTTTTAAACCCTCACAGTGACCAAAATTGCCATTTTTACAGAGTTTTGCTTGCTCAAAAGCTTCCATTTTGACCCGTTTCAGGAACAGAAATGACTTTAAACACAATTATTCTAGTTGACAAAGTCATAATTCACATCCAACAGTAATTTAGAGTCAAAAGATTAAATGTTAAAATTTCATCATTATAGACCATTTTGGGATCGTTCGACAGGTCCGAAATCATCGTTTTTCATCCGAAAATTGATTTTTTGGACTGTACCAAAAATGATTCAAAATGTCAATTGGATCATGCCTCATGTTGAATAACCACTTTTTAAACCCTCACAGTGACCAAAATTGCCATTTTTACAGAGTTTTGCTTACTCAAAAGCTTCCATTTTGACCCGTTTCAGGCACAGAAATGACTTTAAACACACTTATTCTAGTTGACAAAGTTATAATTCACATCCAACAGTCATTTAGAGTCAAAAGATTAAATGTTGAAATTTCATCATTATAGACCATTTTGGGATCGTTCGACAGGTCCGGAGTCATCGTTTTTCATCCGAAAATTGATTTTTTGGACTGTACCAAAAATGATTCAAAATGTCATTTGGATCATGCCTCATGTTGAATAACCACTTTTTAAACCCTCACAGTGACCAAAATTGCCATTTTTACAGAGTTTTGCTTGCTCAAAAGCTTCCATTTTGACCCGTTTCAGGCACAGAAATGACTTTAAACACAATTATTCTAGTTGACAAAGTCATAATTCACATTCAACAGTAATTTAGAGTCAAAAGATTAAATGTTGAAATTTCATCCATATTGACCATTTTGGGATCGTTCGACAGGTCCGGAGTCATCGTTTTTCATCCGAAAATTGATTTTTTGGACTGTACCAAAAATGATTCAAAATGTCAATTGGATCATGCCTCATGTTGAATAACCACTTTTTAAACCCTCACAGTGACCAAAATTGCCATTTTTACAGAGTTTTGCTTGCTCAAAAGCTTCCATTTTGACCCGTTTCAGGCACAGAAATGACTTTAAACACACTTATTCTAGTTGACAAAGTAATAATTCACATCCAACAGTCATTTAGAGTCAAAAGATTAAATGTTGAAATTTCATCATTATAGACTATTTTGGGATCGTTCGACTGGTCCGGAGTCATCGTTTTTCATCCGAAAATTGATTTTTGGACTGTACCAAAAATGATTCAAAATGTCAATTGGATCATGCCTCATGTTGAATAACCACTTTTTAAACCCTCACAGTGACCAAAATTGCCATTTTTACAGAGTTTTGCTTGCTCAAAAGCTTCCATTTTGACCCGTTTCAGGAACAGAAATGACTTTAAACACAATTATTCTAGTTGACAAAGTCATAATTCACATCCAACAGTAATTTAGAGTCAAAAGATTAAATGTTAAAATTTCATCATTATAGACCATTTTGGGATCGTTCGACAGGTCCGAAATCATCGTTTTTCATCCGAAAATTGATTTTTTGGACTGTACCAAAAATGATTCAAAATGTCAATTGGATCATGCCTCATGTTGAATAACCACTTTTTAAACCCTCACAGTGACCAAAATTGCCATTTTTACAGAGTTTTGCTTACTCAAAAGCTTCCATTTTGACCCGTTTCAGGCACAGAAATGACTTTAAACACACTTATTCTAGTTGACAAAGTCATAATTCACATCCAACAGTCATTTAGAGTCAAAAGATTAAATGTTGAAATTTCATCATTATAGACTATTTTGGGATCGTTCGACTGGTCCGGAGTCATCGTTTTTCATCCG
The DNA here is from genome assembly GCF_964263255.1 of Lissotriton vulgaris. Taxonomy (NCBI): domain Eukaryota; kingdom Metazoa; phylum Chordata; class Amphibia; order Caudata; family Salamandridae; genus Lissotriton; species Lissotriton vulgaris. The sequence continues at coordinate 216,205 of NW_028242221.1, read as the reverse complement.
AAAATTGATTTTTTGGACTGTACCAAAAATGATTCAAAATGTCAATTGGATCATGCCTCATGTTGAATAACCACTTTTTAAACCCTCACAGTGACCAAAATTGCCATTTTTACAGAGTTTTGCTTGCTCAAAAGCTTCCATTTTGACCCGTTTCAGGAACAGAAATGACTTTAAACACAATTATTCTAGTTGACAAAGTCATAATTCACATCCAACAGTAATTTAGAGTCAAAAGATTAAATGTTAAAATTTCATCATTATAGACCATTTTGGGATCGTTCGACAGGTCCGAAATCATCGTTTTTCATCCGAAAATTGATTTTTTGGACTGTACCAAAAATGATTCAAAATGTCAATTGGATCATGCCTCATGTTGAATAACCACTTTTTAAACCCTCACAGTGACCAAAATTGCCATTTTTACAGAGTTTTGCTTGCTCAAAAGCTTCCATTTTGACCCGTTTCAGGAACAGAAATGACTTTAAACACAATTATTCTAGTTGACAAAGTCATAATTCACATCCAACAGTAATTTAGAGTCAAAAGATTAAATGTTAAAATTTCATCATTATAGACCATTTTGGGATCGTTCGACAGGTCCGAAATCATCGTTTTTCATCCGAAAATTGATTTTTTGGACTGTACCAAAAATGATTCAAAATGTCAATTGCCTCATGTTGAATAACCACTTTTTAAACCCTCACAGTGACCAAAATTGCCATTTTTACAGAGTTTTGCTTACTCAAAAGCTTCCATTTTGACCCGTTTCAGGCACAGAAATGACTTTAAACACACTCATTTTAGTTGACAAAGTCCTAATTCACATCCAACAGTAATTTAGAGTCAAAAGATTAAATGTTAAAATTTCATCATTATAGACCATTTTGGGATCGTTCGACAGGTCCGGAGTCATCGTTTTTCATCCGAAAATTGATTTTTTGGACTGTACCAAAAATGATTCAAAATGTCAATTGGATCATGCCTCATGTTGAATAACCACTTTTTAAACCCTCACAGTGACCAAAATTGCCATTTTTACAGAGTTTTGCTTGCTCAAAAGCTTCCATTTTGACCCGTTTCAGGCACAGAAATGACTTTAAACACAATTATTCTAGTTGACAAAGTCATAATTCACATCCAACAGTAATTTAGAGTCAAAAGATTAAATGTTGAAATTTCATCCATATTGACCATTTTGGGATCGTTCGACAGGTCCGGAGTCATCGTTTTTCATCGGAAAATTGATTTTTTGGACTGTACCAAAAATGATTCAAAATGTCAATTGGATCATGCCTCATGTTGCATAACCACTTTTTAAACCCTCACAGTGACCAAAATTGCCATTTTTACAGAGTTTTGCTTCCTCAAAAGCTTCAATTTTGACCCGTTTCAGGCACAGAAATGACTTTAAACACACTTATTTTAGTTGACAAAGTCATAATTCACATCCAACAGTAATTTAGAGTCAAAAGATTAAATGTTAAAATTTCATCATTATAGACCATTTTAGGATCGTTCGACAGGTCCGGAGTCATCGTTTTTCATCCGAAAATTGAATTTTTGGACTGTACCAAAAATGATTCAAAATGTCAATTGGATCATGCTCATGTTGAATAACCACTTTTTAAACCCTCACAGTGACCAAAATTGCCATTTTTACAGAGTTTTGCTTACTCAAAAGCTTCCATTTTGACCCGTTTCAGGCACAGAAATGACTTTAAACACACTTATTTTAGTTGACAAAGTCCTAATTCACATCCAACAGTAATTTAGAGTCAAAAGATTAAATGTTAAAATTTCATCATTATAGACCATTTTGGGATCGTTCGACAGGTCCGGAGTCATCGTTTTTCATCCGAAAATTGATTTTTTGGACTGTACCAAAAATGATTCAAAATGTCAATTGGATCATGCCTCATGTTGAATAACCACTTTTTAAACCCTCACAGTGACCAAAATTGCCATTTTTACAGAGTTTTGCTTACTCAAAAGCTTCCATTTTGACCTGTTTCAGGCACAGAAATGACTTTAAACACACTTATTTTAGTTGACAAAGTCATAATTCACATCCAACAGTAATTTAGAGTCAAAAGATTAAATGTTAAAATTTCATCATTATAGACCATTTTGGGATCGTTCGACAGGTCCGGAGTCATCGTTTTTCATCCGAAAATTGATTTTTTGGACTGTACAAAAAATGATTCAAAATGTCAATTGGATCATGCCTCATGTTGAATAACCACTTTTTAAACCCTCACAGTGACCAAAATTGCCATTTTTACAGAGTTTTGCTTACTCAAAAGCTTCCATTTTGACCCGTTTCAGGCACAGAAATGACTTTAAACACACTTATTTTAGTTGACAAAGTCCTAATTCACATCCAACAGTAATTTAGAGTCAAAAGATTAAATGTTAAAATTTCATCATTATAGACCATTTTGGGATCGTTCGACAGGTCCGGAGTCATCGTTTTTCATCCGAAAATTGATTTTTTGGACTGTACCAAAAATGATTCAAAATGTCAATTGGATCATGCCTCATGTTGAATAACCACTTTTTAAACCCTCACAGTGACCAAAATTGCCATTTTTACAGAGTTTTGCTTGCTCAAAAGCTTCCATTTTGACCCGTTTCAGGCACAGAAATGACTTTAAACACAATTATTCTAGTTGACAAAGTCATAATTCACATCCAACAGTAATTTAGAGTCAAAAGATTAAATGTTGAAATTTCATCCATATTGACCATTTTGGGATCGTTCGACAGGTCCGGAGTCATCGTTTTTCATCCAAAAATTGATTTTTTGGACTGTACCAAAAATGATTCAAAATGTCAATTGGATCATGCCTCATGTTGAATAACCACTTTTTAAACCCTCACAGTGACCAAAATTGCCATTTTTACAGAGTTTTGCTTACTCAAAAGCTTCCATTTTGACCCGTTTCAGGCACAGAAATGACTTTAAACACACTTATTCTAGTTGACAAAGTTATAATTCACATCCAACAGTCATTTAGAGTCAAAAGATTAAATGTTGAAATTTCATCATTATAGACCATTTTGGGATCGTTCGACAGGTCCGGAGTCATCGTTTTTCATCCGAAAATTGATTTTTTGAACTGTACCAAAAATGATTCAAAATGTCAATTGTATCATGCCTCATGTTGAATAACCACTTTTTAAACCCTCACAGTGACCAAAATTGCCATTTTTACAGAGTTTTGCTTGCTCAAAAGCTTCCATTTTGACCCGTTTCAGGCACAGAAATGACTTTAAACACAATTATTCTAGTTGACAAAGTCATAATTCACATCCAACAGTAATTTAGAGTCAAAAGATTAAATGTTGAAATTTCATCATTATAGACCATTTTGGGATCGTTCAACATGTCCGGAGTCATAGTTTTTCATCCGAAAATTGATTTTTTGGACTGTACCAAAAATGATTCAAAATGTCAATTGGATCATGCTCATGTTGAATAACCACTTTTTAAACCCTCACAGTGACCAAAATTGCCATTTTTACAGAGTTTTGCTTACTCAAAAGCTTCCATTTTGACCCGTTTCAGGCACAGAAATGACTTTAAACACACTTATTCTAGTTGACAAAGTCATAATTCACATCCAACAGTCATTTAGAGTCAAAAGATTAAATGTTGAAATTTCATCATTATAGACTATTTTGGGATCGTTCGACTGGTCCGGAGTCATCGTTTTTCATCCGAAAATTGATTTTTTGGACTGTACCAAAAATGATTCAAAATGTCAATTGGATCATGCCTCATGTTGAATAACCACTTTTTAAACCCTCACAGTGACCAAAATTGCCATTTTTACAGAGTTTTGCTTGCTCAAAAGCTTCCATTTTGACCCGTTTCAGGAACAGAAATGACTTTAAACACAATTATTCTTGTTGACAAAGTCATAATTCACATCCAACAGTAATTTAGAGTCAAAAGATTAAATGTTAAAATTTCATCATTATAGACCATTTTGGGATCGTTCGACAGGTCCGAAATCATCGTTTTTCATCCGAAAATTGATTTTTTGGACTGTACCAAAAATGATTCAAAATGTCAATTGGATCATGCCTCATGTTGAATAACCACTTTTTAAACCCTCACAGTGACCAAAATTGCCATTTTTACAGAGTTTTGCTTACTCAAAAGCTTCCATTTTGACCCGTTTCAGGCACAGAAATGACTTTAAACACACTTATTCTAGTTGACAAAGTTATAATTCACATCCAACAGTCATTTAGAGTCAAAAGATTAAATGTTGAAATTTCATCATTATAGACCATTTTGGGATCGTTCGACAGGTCCGGAGTCATCGTTTTTCATCCGAAAATTGATTTTTTGGACTGTACCAAAAATGATTCAAAATGTCATTTGGATCATGCCTCATGTTGAATAACCACTTTTTAAACCCTCACAGTGACCAAAATTGCCATTTTTACAGAGTTTTGCTTGCTCAAAAGCTTCCATTTTGACCCGTTTCAGGCACAGAAATGACTTTAAACACAATTATTCTAGTTGACAAAGTCATAATTCACATTCAACAGTAATTTAGAGTCAAAAGATTAAATGTTGAAATTTCATCCATATTGACCATTTTGGGATCGTTCGACAGGTCCGGAGTCATCGTTTTTCATCCGAAAATTGATTTTTTGGACTGTACCAAAAATGATTCAAAATGTCAATTGGATCATGCCTCATGTTGAATAACCACTTTTTAAACCCTCACAGTGACCAAAATTGCCATTTTTACAGAGTTTTGCTTGCTCAAAAGCTTCCATTTTGACCCGTTTCAGGCACAGAAATGACTTTAAACACAATTATTCTAGTTGACAAAGTCATAATTCACATCCAACAGTAATTTAGAGTCAAAAGATTAAATGTTGAAATTTCATCATTATAGACCATTTTGGGATCGTTCGACAGGTCCGGAGTCATCGTTTTTCATCCGAAAAATTGATTTTTTGGACTGTACCAAAAATGATTCAAAATGTCAATTGGATCATGCTCACGTTGAATAACCACTTTTTAAACCCTCACAGTGACCAAAATTGCCATTTTTACAGAGTTTTGCTTACTCAAAAGCTTCCATTTTGACCCGTTTCAGGCACAGAAATGACTTTAAACACACTTATTTTAGTTGACAAAGTCCTAATTCACATCCAACAGTAATTTAGAGTCAAAAGATTAAATGTTAAAATTTCATCATTATAGACCATTTTGGGATCGTTCGACAGGTCCGGAGTCATCGTTTTTCATCCGAAAATTGATTTTTTGGACTGTACCAAAAATGATTCAAAATGTCAATTGGATAATGCCTCATGTTGAATAACCACTTTTTAAACCCTCACAGTGACCAAAATTGCCATTTTTACAGAGTTTTGCTTACTCAAAAGCTTCCATTTTGACCTGTTTCAGGCACAGAAATGACTTTAAACACACTTATTTTAGTTGACAAAGTCATAATTCACATCCAACAGTAATTTAGAGTCAAAAGATTAAATGTTAAAATTTCATCATTATAGGCCATTTTGGGATCGTTCGACAGGTCCGGAGTCATCGTTTTTCATCCGAAAATTGATTTTTTGGACTGTACAAAAAATGATTCAAAATGTCAATTGGATCATGCCTCATGTTGAATAACCACTTTTTAAACCCTCACAGTGACCAAAATTGCCATTTTTACAGAGTTTTGCTTACACAAAAGCTTCCATTTTGACCCGTTTCAGGCACAGAAATGACTTTAAACACACTTATTTTAGTTGACAAAGTCCTAATTCACATCCAACAGTAATTTAGAGTCAAAAGATTAAATGTTAAAATTTCATCATTATAGACCATTTTGGGATCGTTCGACAGGTCCGGAGTCATCGTTTTTCATCCGAAAATTGATTTTTTGGACCGTACCAAAAATGATTCAAAATGTCAATTGGATCATGCCTCATGTTGAATAACCACTTTTTAAACCCTCACAGTGACCAAAATTGCCATTTTTACAGAGTTTTGCTTACTCAAAAGCTTCCATTTTGACCCGTTTCAGGCACAGAAATGACTTTAAACACACTTATTCTAGTTGACAAAGTTATAATTCACATCCAACAGTCATTTAGAGTCAAAAGATTAAATGTTGAAATTTCATCATTATAGACCATTTTGGGATCGTTCGACAGGTCCGGAGTCATCGTTTTTCATCCGAAAATTGATTTTTTGGACTGTACCAAAAATGATTCAAAATTTCAATTGTATCATGCCTCATGTTGAATAACCACTTTTTAAACCCTCACAGTGACCAAAATTGCCATTTTTACAGAGTTTTGCTTGCTCAAAAGCTTCCATTTTGACCCGTTTCAGGCACAGAAATGACTTTAAACACAATTATTCTAGTTGACAAAGTCATAATTCACATCCAACAGTAATTTAGAGTCAAAAGATTAAATGTTGAAATTTCATCATTATAGACCATTTTGGGATCGTTCAACAGGTCCGGAGTCATCGTTTTTCATCCGAAAATTGATTTTTTGGACTGTACCAAAAATGATTCAAAATGTCAATTGGATCATGCTCATGTTGAATAACCACTTTTTAAACCCTCACAGTGACCAAAATTGCCATTTTTACAGAGTTTTGCTTACTCAAAAGCTTCCATTTTGACCCGTTTCAGGCACAGAAATGACTTTAAACACACTTATTCTAGTTGACAAAGTCATAATTCACATCCAACAGTCATTTAGAGTCAAAAGATTAAATGTTGAAATTTCATCATTATAGACTATTTTGGGATCGTTCGACTGGTCCGGAGTCATCGTTTTTCATCCGAAAATTGATTTTTTGGACTGTACCAAAAATGATTCAAAATGTCAATTGGATCATGCCTCATGTTGAATAACCACTTTTTAAACCCTCACAGTGAACAAAATTGCCATTTTTACAGAGTTTTGCTTGCTCAAAAGCTTCCATTTTGACCCGTTTAAGGAACAGAAATGACTTTAAACACAATTATTCTAGTTGACAAAGTCATAATTCACATCCAACAGTAATTTAGAGTCAAAAGATTAAATGTTAAAATTTCATCATTATAGACCATTTTGGGATCGTTCGACAGGTCCGAAATCATCGTTTTTCATCCGAAAATTGATTTTTTGGACTGTACCAAAAATGATTCAAAATGTCAATTGGATCATGCCTCATGTTGAATAACCACTTTTTAAACCCTCACAGTGACCAAAATTGCCATTTTTACAGAGTTTTGCTTACTCAAAAGCTTCCATTTTGACCCGTTTCAGGCACAGAAATGACTTTAAACACACTTATTCTAGTTGACAAAGTTTTAATTCACATCCAACAGTCATTTAGAGTCAAAAGATTAAATGTTGAAATTTCATCATTATAGACCATTTTGGGATCGTTCGACAGGTCCGGAGTCATCGTTTTTCATCCGAAAATTGATTTTTTGGACTGTACCAAAAATGATTCAAAATGTCAATTGCCTCATGTTGAATAACCACTTTTTAAACCCTCACAGTGACCAAAATTGCCATTTTTACAGAGCTTTGCTTACTCAAAAGCTTCCATTTTGACCCGTTTCAGGCACAGAAATGACTTTAAACACACTTATTTTAGTTGACAAAGTCATAATTCACATCCAACAGTAATTTAGAGTCAAAAGATTAAATGTTAAAATTTCACCATTATAGACCATTTTGGGATCGTTCGACAGGTCCGGAGTCATCGTTTTTCATCCGAAAATTGATTTTTTGGACTGTACCAAAAATGATTCAAAATGTCAATTGGATCATGCCTCATGTTGAATAACCACTTTTTAAACCCTCACAGTGACCAAAATTGCCATTTTTACAGAGTTTTGCTTGCTCAAAAGCTTCCATTTTGACCCGTTTCAGGCACAGAAATGACTTTAAACACAATTATTCTAGTTGACAAAGTCATAATTCACATCCAACAGTAATTTAGAGTCAAAAGATTAAATGTTGAAATTTCATCCATATTGACCATTTTGGGATCGTTCGACAGGTCCGGAGTCATCGTTTTTCATCCGAAAATTGATTTTTTGGACTGTACCAAAAATGATTCAAAATGTCAATTGGATCATGCCTCATGTTGAATAACCACTTTTTAAACCCTCACAGTGACCAAAATTGCCATTTTTACAGAGTTTTGCTTACTCAAAAGCTTCCATTTTGACCCGTTTCAGGCACAGAAATGACTTTAAACACACTTATTCTAGTTGACAAAGTTATAATTCACATCCAACAGTCATTTAGAGTCAAAAGATTAAATGTTGAAATTTCATCATTATAGACCATTTTGGGATCGTTCGACAGGTCCGGAGTCATCGTTTTTCATCCGAAAATTGATTTTTTGGACTGTACGAAAAATTATTCAAAATGTCAATTGTATCATGCCTCATGTTGAATAACCACTTTTTAAACCCTCACAGTGACCAAAATTGCCATTTTTACAGAGTTTTGCTTACTCAAAAGCTTCCATTTTGACCTGTTTCAGGCACAGAAATGACTTTAAACACACTTATTTTAGTTGACAAAGTCATAATTCACATCCAACAGTAATTTAGAGTCAAAAGATTAAATGTTAAAATTTCATCATTATAGGCCATTTTGGGATCGTTCGACAGGTCCGGAGTCATCGTTTTTCATCCGAAAATTGATTTTTTGGACTGTACAAAAAATGATTCAAAATGTCAATTGGATCATGCCTCATGTTGCATAACCACTTTTTAAACCCTCACAGTGACCAAAATTGCCATTTTTACAGAGTTTTGCTTACTCAAAAGCTTCCATTTTGACCCGTTTCAGGCACAGAAATGACTTTAAACACACTTATTTTAGTTGACAAAGTCCTAATTCACATCCAACAGTAATTTAGAGTCAAAAGATTAAATGTTAAAATTTCATCATTATAGACCATTTTGGGATCTTCGACAGGTCCGGAGTCATCGTTTTTCATCCGAAAATAGATTTTTTGGACTGTACAAAAAATGATTCAAAATGTCAATTGGATCATGCCTCATGTTGAATAACCACTTTTTAAACCCTCACAGTGACCAAAATTGCCATTTTTACAGAGTTTTGCTTGCTCAAAAGCTTCCATTTTGACCCGTTTCAGGCACAGAAATGACTTTAAACACAATTATTCTAGTTGACAAAGTCATAATTCACATCCAACAGTAATTTAGAGTCAAAAGATTAAATGTTGAAATTTCATCATTATAGACCATTTTGGGATCGTTCGACAGGTCCGGAGTCATCGTTTTTCATCCGAAAAATTGATTTTTTGGACTGTACCAAAAATGATTCAAAATGTCAATTGGATCATGCTCACGTTGAATAACCACTTTTTAAACCCTCACAGTGACCAAAATTGCCATTTTTACAGAGTTTTGCTTACTCAAAAGCTTCCATTTTGACCCGTTTCAGGCACAGAAATGACTTTAAACACACTTATTTTAGTTGACAAAGTCCTAATTCACATCCAACAGTAATTTAGAGTCAAAAGATTAAATGTTAAAATTTCATCATTATAGACCATTTTGGGATCGTTCGACAGGTCCGGAGTCATCGTTTTTCATCCGAAAATTGATTTTTTGGACTGTACCAAAAATGATTCAAAATGTCAATTGGATAATGCCTCATGTTGAATAACCACTTTTTAAACCCTCACAGTGACCAAAATTGCCATTTTTACAGAGTTTTGCTTACTCAAAAGCTTCCATTTTGACCTGTTTCAGGCACAGAAATGACTTTAAACACACTTATTTTAGTTGACAAAGTCATAATTCACATCCAACAGTAATTTAGAGTCAAAAGATTAAATGTTAAAATTTCATCATTATAGGCCATTTTGGGATCGTTCGACAGGTCCGGAGTCATCGTTTTTCATCCGAAAATTGATTTTTTGGACTGTACAAAAAATGATTCAAAATGTCAATTGGATCATGCCTCATGTTGAATAACCACTTTTTAAACCCTCACAGTGACCAAAATTGCCATTTTTACAGAGTTTTGCTTACACAAAAGCTTCCATTTTGACCCGTTTCAGGCACAGAAATGACTTTAAACACACTTATTTTAGTTGACAAAGTCCTAATTCACATCCAACAGTAATTTAGAGTCAAAAGATTAAATGTTAAAATTTCATCATTATAGACCATTTTGGGATCGTTCGACAGGTCCGGAGTCATCGTTTTTCATCCAAAAATTGATTTTTTGGACTGTACCAAAAATGATTCAAAATGTCAATTGGATCATGCCTCATGTTGAATAACCACTTTTTAAACCCTCACAGTGACCAAAATTGCCATTTTTACAGAGTTTTGCTTACTCAAAAGCTTCCATTTTGACCCGTTTCAGGCACAGAAATGACTTTAAACACACTTATTCTAGTTGACAAAGTTATAATTCACATCCAACAGTCATTTAGAGTCAAAAGATTAAATGTTGAAATTTCATCATTATAGACCATTTTGGGATCGTTCGACAGGTCCGGAGTCATCGTTTTTCATCCGAAAATTGATTTTTTGAACTGTACCAAAAATGATTCAAAATGTCAATTGTATCATGCCTCATGTTGAATAACCACTTTTTAAACCCTCACAGTGACCAAAATTGCCATTTTTACAGAGTTTTGCTTGCTCAAAAGCTTCCATTTTGACCCGTTTCAGGCACAGAAATGACTTTAAACACAATTATTCTAGTTGACAAAGTCATAATTCACATCCAACAGTAATTTAGAGTCAAAAGATTAAATGTTGAAATTTCATCCATATTGACCATTTTGGGATCGTTCGACAGGTCCGGAGTCATCGTTTTTCATCCAAAAATTGATTTTTTGGACTGTACCAAAAATGATTCAAAATGTCAATTGGATCATGCCTCATGTTGAATAACCACTTTTTAAACCCTCACAGTGACCAAAATTGCCATTTTTACAGAGTTTTGCTTACTCAAAAGCTTCCATTTTGACCCGTTTCAGGCACAGAAATGACTTTAAACACACTTATTCTAGTTGACAAAGTTATAATTCACATCCAACAGTCATTTAGAGTCAAAAGATTAAATGTTGAAATTTCATCATTATAGACCATTTTGGGATCGTTCGACAGGTCCGGAGTCATCGTTTTTCATCCGAAAATTGATTTTTTGAACTGTACCAAAAATGATTCAAAATGTCAATTGTATCATGCCTCATGTTGAATAACCACTTTTTAAACCCTCACAGTGACCAAAATTGCCATTTTTACAGAGTTTTGCTTGCTCAAAAGCTTCCATTTTGACCCGTTTCAGGCACAGAAATGACTTTAAACACAATTATTCTAGTTGACAAAGTCATAATTCACATCCAACAGTAATTTAGAGTCAAAAGATTAAATGTTGAAATTTCATCATTATAGACCATTTTGGGATCGTTCAACATGTCCGGAGTCATAGTTTTTCATCCGAAAATTGATTTTTTGGACTGTACCAAAAATGATTCAAAATGTCAATTGGATCATGCTCATGTTGAATAACCACTTTTTAAACCCTCACAGTGACCAAAATTGCCATTTTTACAGAGTTTTGCTTACTCAAAAGCTTCCATTTTGACCCGTTTCAGGCACAGAAATGACTTTAAACACACTTATTCTAGTTGACAAAGTCATAATTCACATCCAACAGTCATTTAGAGTCAAAAGATTAAATGTTGAAATTTCATCATTATAGACTATTTTGGGATCGTTCGACTGGTCCGGAGTCATCGTTTTTCATCCGAAAATTGATTTTTTGGACTGTACCAAAAATGATTCAAAATGTCAATTGGATCATGCCTCATGTTGAATAACCACTTTTTAAACCCTCACAGTGACCAAAATTGCCATTTTTACAGAGTTTTGCTTGCTCAAAAGCTTCCATTTTGACCCGTTTCAGGAACAGAAATGACTTTAAACACAATTATTCTTGTTGACAAAGTCATAATTCACATCCAACAGTAATTTAGAGTCAAAAGATTAAATGTTAAAATTTCATCATTATAGACCATTTTGGGATCGTTCGACAGGTCCGAAATCATCGTTTTTCATCCGAAAATTGATTTTTTGGACTGTACCAAAAATGATTCAAAATGTCAATTGGATCATGCCTCATGTTGAATAACCACTTTTTAAACCCTCACAGTGACCAAAATTGCCATTTTTACAGAGTTTTGCTTACTCAAAAGCTTCCATTTTGACCCGTTTCAGGCACAGAAATGACTTTAAACACACTTATTCTAGTTGACAAAGTTATAATTCACATCCAACAGTCATTTAGAGTCAAAAGATTAAATGTTGAAATTTCATCATTATAGACCATTTTGGGATCGTTCGACAGGTCCGGAGTCATCGTTTTTCATCCGAAAATTGATTTTTTGGACTGTACCAAAAATGATTCAAAATGTCATTTGGATCATGCCTCATGTTGAATAACCACTTTTTAAACCCTCACAGTGACCAAAATTGCCATTTTTACAGAGTTTTGCTTGCTCAAAAGCTTCCATTTTGACCCGTTTCAGGCACAGAAATGACTTTAAACACAATTATTCTAGTTGACAAAGTCATAATTCACATTCAACAGTAATTTAGAGTCAAAAGATTAAATGTTGAAATTTCATCCATATTGACCATTTTGGGATCGTTCGACAGGTCCGGAGTCATCGTTTTTCATCCGAAAATTGATTTTTTGGACTGTACCAAAAATGATTCAAAATGTCAATTGGATCATGCCTCATGTTGAATAACCACTTTTTAAACCCTCACAGTGACCAAAATTGCCATTTTTACAGAGTTTTGCTTGCTCAAAAGCTTCCATTTTGACCCGTTTCAGGCACAGAAATGACTTTAAACACAATTATTCTAGTTGACAAAGTCATAATTCACATCCAACAGTAATTTAGAGTCAAAAGATTAAATGTTGAAATTTCATCATTATAGACCATTTTGGGATCGTTCGACAGGTCCGGAGTCATCGTTTTTCATCCGAAAAATTGATTTTTTGGACTGTACCAAAAATGATTCAAAATGTCAATTGGATCATGCTCACGTTGAATAACCACTTTTTAAACCCTCACAGTGACCAAAATTGCCATTTTTACAGAGTTTTGCTTACTCAAAAGCTTCCATTTTGACCCGTTTCAGGCACAGAAATGACTTTAAACACACTTATTTTAGTTGACAAAGTCCTAATTCACATCCAACAGTAATTTAGAGTCAAAAGATTAAATGTTAAAATTTCATCATTATAGACCATTTTGGGATCGTTCGACAGGTCCGGAGTCATCGTTTTTCATCCGAAAATTGATTTTTTGGACTGTACCAAAAATGATTCAAAATGTCAATTGGATAATGCCTCATGTTGAATAACCACTTTTTAAACCCTCACAGTGACCAAAATTGCCATTTTTACAGAGTTTTGCTTACTCAAAAGCTTCCATTTTGACCTGTTTCAGGCACAGAAATGACTTTAAACACACTTATTTAAGTTGACAAAGTCATAATTCACATCCAACAGTAATTTAGAGTCAAAAGATTAAATGTTAAAATTTCATCATTATAGGCCATTTTGGGATCGTTCGACAGGTCCGGAGTCATCGTTTTTCATCCGAAAATTGATTTTTTGGACTGTACAAAAAATGATTCAAAATGTCAATTGGATCATGCCTCATGTTGAATAACCACTTTTTAAACCCTCACAGTGACCAAAATTGCCATTTTTACAGAGTTTTGCTTACACAAAAGCTTCCATTTTGACCCGTTTCAGGCACAGAAATGACTTTAAACACACTTATTTTAGTTGACAAAGTCCTAATTCACATCCAACAGTAATTTAGAGTCAAAAGATTAAATGTTAAAATTTCATCATTATAGACCATTTTGGGATCGTTCGACAGGTCCGGAGTCATCGTTTTTCATCCGAAAATTGATTTTTTGGACCGTACCAAAAATGATTCAAAATGTCAATTGGATCATGCCTCATGTTGAATAACCACTTTTTAAACCCTCACAGTGACCAAAATTGCCATTTTTACAGAGTTTTGCTTACTCAAAAGCTTCCATTTTGACCCGTTTCAGGCACAGAAATGACTTTAAACACACTTATTCTAGTTGACAAAGTTATAATTCACATCCAACAGTCATTTAGAGTCAAAAGATTAAATGTTGAAATTTCATCATTATAGACCATTTTGGGATCGTTCGACAGGTCCGGAGTCATCGTTTTTCATCCGAAAATTGATTTTTTGGACTGTACCAAAAATGATTCAAAATTTCAATTGTATCATGCCTCATGTTGAATAACCACTTTTTAAACCCTCACAGTGACCAAAATTGCCATTTTTACAGAGTTTTGCTTGCTCAAAAGCTTCCATTTTGACCCGTTTCAGGCACAGAAATGACTTTAAACACAATTATTCTAGTTGACAAAGTCATAATTCACATCCAACAGTAATTTAGAGTCAAAATGTTAAATGTTGAAATTTCATCATTATAGACCATTTTGGGATCGTTCAACAGGTCCGGAGTCATCGTTTTTCATCCGAAAATTGATTTTTTGGACTGTACCAAAAATGATTCAAAATGTCAATTGGATCATGCTCATGTTGAATAACCACTTTTTAAACCCTCACAGTGACCAAAATTGCCATTTTTACAGAGTTTTGCTTACTCAAAAGCTTCCATTTTGACCCGTTTCAGGCACAGAAATGACTTTAAACACACTTATTCTAGTTGACAAAGTCATAATTCACATCCAACAGTCATTTAGAGTCAAAAGATTAAATGTTGAAATTTCATCATTATAGACTATTTTGGGATCGTTCGACTGGTCCGGAGTCATCGTTTTTCATCCGAAAATTGATTTTTTGGACTGTACCAAAAATGATTCAAAATGTCAATTGGATCATGCCTCATGTTGAATAACCACTTTTTAAACCCTCACAGTGAACAAAATTGCCATTTTTACAGAGTTTTGCTTGCTCAAAAGCTTCCATTTTGACCCGTTTAAGGAACAGAAATGACTTTAAACACAATTATTCTAGTTGACAAAGTCATAATTCACATCCAACAGTAATTTAGAGTCAAAAGATTAAATGTTAAAATTTCATCATTATAGACCATTTTGGGATCGTTCGACAGGTCCGAAATCATCGTTTTTCATCCGAAAATTGATTTTTTGGACTGTACCAAAAATGATTCAAAATGTCAATTGGATCATGCCTCATGTTGAATAACCACTTTTTAAACCCTCACAGTGACCAAAATTGCCATTTTTACAGAGTTTTGCTTACTCAAAAGCTTCCATTTTGACCCGTTTCAGGCACAGAAATGACTTTAAACACACTTATTCTAGTTGACAAAGTTTTAATTCACATCCAACAGTCATTTAGAGTCAAAAGATTAAATGTTGAAATTTCATCATTATAGACCATTTTGGGATCGTTCGACAGGTCCGGAGTCATCGTTTTTCATCCGAAAATTGATTTTTTGGACTGTACCAAAAATGATTCAAAATGTCAATTGCCTCATGTTGAATAACCACTTTTTAAACCCTCACAGTGACCAAAATTGCCATTTTTACAGAGCTTTGCTTACTCAAAAGCTTCCATTTTGACCCGTTTCAGGCACAGAAATGACTTTAAACACACTTATTTTAGTTGACAAAGTCATAATTCACATCCAACAGTAATTTAGAGTCAAAAGATTAAATGTTAAAATTTCACCATTATAGACCATTTTGGGATCGTTCGACAGGTCCGGAGTCATCGTTTTTCATCCGAAAATTGATTTTTTGGACTGTACCAAAAATGATTCAAAATGTCAATTGGATCATGCCTCATGTTGAATAACCACTTTTTAAACCCTCACAGTGACCAAAATTGCCATTTTTACAGAGTTTTGCTTGCTCAAAAGCTTCCATTTTGACCCGTTTCAGGCACAGAAATGACTTTAAACACAATTATTCTAGTTGACAAAGTCATAATTCACATCCAACAGTAATTTAGAGTCAAAAGATTAAATGTTGAAATTTCATCCATATTGACCATTTTGGGATCGTTCGACAGGTCCGGAGTCATCGTTTTTCATCCGAAAATTGATTTTTTGGACTGTACCAAAAATGATTCAAAATGTCAATTGGATCATGCCTCATGTTGAATAACCACTTTTTAAACCCTCACAGTGACCAAAATTGCCATTTTTACAGAGTTTTGCTTACTCAAAAGCTTCCATTTTGACCCGTTTCAGGCACAGAAATGACTTTAAACACACTTATTCTAGTTGACAAAGTTATAATTCACATCCAACAGTCATTTAGAGTCAAAAGATTAAATGTTGAAATTTCATCATTATAGACCATTTTGGGATCGTTCGACAGGTCCGGAGTCATCGTTTTTCATCCGAAAATTGATTTTTTGGACTGTACGAAAAATTATTCAAAATGTCAATTGTATCATGCCTCATGTTGAATAACCACTTTTTAAACCCTCACAGTGACCAAAATTGCCATTTTTACAGAGTTTTGCTTACTCAAAAGCTTCCATTTTGACCTGTTTCAGGCACAGAAATGACTTTAAACACACTTATTTTAGTTGACAAAGTCATAATTCACATCCAACAGTAATTTAGAGTCAAAAGATTAAATGTTAAAATTTCATCATTATAGGCCATTTTGGGATCGTTCGACAGGTCCGGAGTCATCGTTTTTCATCCGAAAATTGATTTTTTGGACTGTACAAAAAATGATTCAAAATGTCAATTGGATCATGCCTCATGTTGCATAACCACTTTTTAAACCCTCACAGTGACCAAAATTGCCATTTTTACAGAGTTTTGCTTACTCAAAAGCTTCCATTTTGACCCGTTTCAGGCACAGAAATGACTTTAAACACACTTATTTTAGTTGACAAAGTCCTAATTCACATCCAACAGTAATTTAGAGTCAAAAGATTAAATGTTAAAATTTCATCATTATAGACCATTTTGGGATCTTCGACAGGTCCGGAGTCATCGTTTTTCATCCGAAAATAGATTTTTTGGACTGTACAAAAAATGATTCAAAATGTCAATTGGATCATGCCTCATGTTGAATAACCACTTTTTAAACCCTCACAGTGACCAAAATTGCCATTTTTACAGAGTTTTGCTTGCTCAAAAGCTTCCATTTTGACCCGTTTCAGGCACAGAAATGACTTTAAACACAATTATTCTAGTTGACAAAGTCATAATTCACATCCAACAGTAATTTAGAGTCAAAAGATTAAATGTTGAAATTTCATCATTATAGACCATTTTGGGATCGTTCGACAGGTCCGGAGTCATCGTTTTTCATCCGAAAAATTGATTTTTTGGACTGTACCAAAAATGATTCAAAATGTCAATTGGATCATGCTCACGTTGAATAACCACTTTTTAAACCCTCACAGTGACCAAAATTGCCATTTTTACAGAGTTTTGCTTACTCAAAAGCTTCCATTTTGACCCGTTTCAGGCACAGAAATGACTTTAAACACACTTATTTTAGTTGACAAAGTCCTAATTCACATCCAACAGTAATTTAGAGTCAAAAGATTAAATGTTAAAATTTCATCATTATAGACCATTTTGGGATCGTTCGACAGGTCCGGAGTCATCGTTTTTCATCCGAAAATTGATTTTTTGGACTGTACCAAAAATGATTCAAAATGTCAATTGGATAATGCCTCATGTTGAATAACCACTTTTTAAACCCTCACAGTGACCAAAATTGCCATTTTTACAGAGTTTTGCTTACTCAAAAGCTTCCATTTTGACCTGTTTCAGGCACAGAAATGACTTTAAACACACTTATTTTAGTTGACAAAGTCATAATTCACATCCAACAGTAATTTAGAGTCAAAAGATTAAATGTTAAAATTTCATCATTATAGGCCATTTTGGGATCGTTCGACAGGTCCGGAGTCATCGTTTTTCATCCGAAAATTGATTTTTTGGACTGTACAAAAAATGATTCAAAATGTCAATTGGATCATGCCTCATGTTGAATAACCACTTTTTAAACCCTCACAGTGACCAAAATTGCCATTTTTACAGAGTTTTGCTTACACAAAAGCTTCCATTTTGACCCGTTTCAGGCACAGAAATGACTTTAAACACACTTATTTTAGTTGACAAAGTCCTAATTCACATCCAACAGTAATTTAGAGTCAAAAGATTAAATGTTAAAATTTCATCATTATAGACCATTTTGGGATCGTTCGACAGGTCCGGAGTCATCGTTTTTCATCCGAAAATTGATTTTTTGGACCGTACCAAAAATGATTCAAAATGTCAATTGGATCATGCCTCATGTTGAATAACCACTTTTTAAACCCTCACAGTGACCAAAATTGCCATTTTTACAGAGTTTTGCTTACTCAAAAGCTTCCATTTTGACCCGTTTCAGGCACAGAAATGACTTTAAACACACTTATTCTAGTTGACAAAGTTATAATTCACATCCAACAGTCATTTAGAGTCAAAAGATTAAATGTTGAAATTTCATCATTATAGACCATTTTGGGATCGTTCGACAGGTCCGGAGTCATCGTTTTTCATCCGAAAATTGATTTTTTGGACTGTACCAAAAATGATTCAAAATTTCAATTGTATCATGCCTCATGTTGAATAACCACTTTTTAAACCCTCACAGTGACCAAAATTGCCATTTTTACAGAGTTTTGCTTGCTCAAAAGCTTCCATTTTGACCCGTTTCAGGCACAGAAATGACTTTAAACACAATTATTCTAGTTGACAAAGTCATAATTCACATCCAACAGTAATTTAGAGTCAAAAGATTAAATGTTGAAATTTCATCATTATAGACCATTTTGGGATCGTTCAACAGGTCCGGAGTCATCGTTTTTCATCCGAAAATTGATTTTTTGGACTGTACCAAAAATGATTCAAAATGTCAATTGGATCATGCTCATGTTGAATAACCACTTTTTAAACCCTCACAGTGACCAAAATTGCCATTTTTACAGAGTTTTGCTTACTCAAAAGCTTCCATTTTGACCCGTTTCAGGCACAGAAATGACTTTAAACACACTTATTCTAGTTGACAAAGTCATAATTCACATCCAACAGTCATTTAGAGTCAAAAGATTAAATGTTGAAATTTCATCATTATAGACTATTTTGGGATCGTTCGACTGGTCCGGAGTCATCGTTTTTCATCCGAAAATTGATTTTTTGGACTGTACCAAAAATGATTCAAAATGTCAATTGGATCATGCCTCATGTTGAATAACCACTTTTTAAACCCTCACAGTGAACAAAATTGCCATTTTTACAGAGTTTTGCTTGCTCAAAAGCTTCCATTTTGACCCGTTTAAGGAACAGAAATGACTTTAAACACAATTATTCTAGTTGACAAAGTCATAATTCACATCCAACAGTAATTTAGAGTCAAAAGATTAAATGTTAAAATTTCATCATTATAGACCATTTTGGGATCGTTCGACAGGTCCGAAATCATCGTTTTTCATCCGAAAATTGATTTTTTGGACTGTACCAAAAATGATTCAAAATGTCAATTGGATCATGCCTCATGTTGAATAACCACTTTTTAAACCCTCACAGTGACCAAAATTGCCATTTTTACAGAGTTTTGCTTACTCAAAAGCTTCCATTTTGACCCGTTTCAGGCACAGAAATGACTTTAAACACACTTATTCTAGTTGACAAAGTTTTAATTCACATCCAACAGTCATTTAGAGTCAAAAGATTAAATGTTGAAATTTCATCATTATAGACCATTTTGGGATCGTTCGACAGGTCCGGAGTCATCGTTTTTCATCCGAAAATTGATTTTTTGGACTGTACCAAAAATGATTCAAAATGTCAATTGCCTCATGTTGAATAACCACTTTTTAAACCCTCACAGTGACCAAAATTGCCATTTTTACAGAGCTTTGCTTACTCAAAAGCTTCCATTTTGACCCGTTTCAGGCACAGAAATGACTTTAAACACACTTATTTTAGTTGACAAAGTCATAATTCACATCCAACAGTAATTTAGAGTCAAAAGATTAAATGTTAAAATTTCACCATTATAGACCATTTTGGGATCGTTCGACAGGTCCGGAGTCATCGTTTTTCATCCGAAAATTGATTTTTTGGACTGTACCAAAAATGATTCAAAATGTCAATTGGATCATGCCTCATGTTGAATAACCACTTTTTAAACCCTCACAGTGACCAAAATTGCCATTTTTACAGAGTTTTGCTTGCTCAAAAGCTTCCATTTTGACCCGTTTCAGGCACAGAAATGACTTTAAACACAATTATTCTAGTTGACAAAGTCATAATTCACATCCAACAGTAATTTAGAGTCAAAAGATTAAATGTTGAAATTTCATCCATATTGACCATTTTGGGATCGTTCGACAGGTCCGGAGTCATCGTTTTTCATCCGAAAATTGATTTTTTGGACTGTACCAAAAATGATTCAAAATGTCAATTGGATCATGCCTCATGTTGAATAACCACTTTTTAAACCCTCACAGTGACCAAAATTGCCATTTTTACAGAGTTTTGCTTACTCAAAAGCTTCCATTTTGACCCGTTTCAGGCACAGAAATGACTTTAAACACACTTATTCTAGTTGACAAAGTTATAATTCACATCCAACAGTCATTTAGAGTCAAAAGATTAAATGTTGAAATTTCATCATTATAGACCATTTTGGGATCGTTCGACAGGTCCGGAGTCATCGTTTTTCATCCGAAAATTGATTTTTTGGACTGTACGAAAAATTATTCAAAATGTCAATTGTATCATGCCTCATGTTGAATAACCACTTTTTAAACCCTCACAGTGACCAAAATTGCCATTTTTACAGAGTTTTGCTTACTCAAAAGCTTCCATTTTGACCTGTTTCAGGCACAGAAATGACTTTAAACACACTTATTTTAGTTGACAAAGTCATAATTCACATCCAACAGTAATTTAGAGTCAAAAGATTAAATGTTAAAATTTCATCATTATAGGCCATTTTGGGATCGTTCGACAGGTCCGGAGTCATCGTTTTTCATCCGAAAATTGATTTTTTGGACTGTACAAAAAATGATTCAAAATGTCAATTGGATCATGCCTCATGTTGCATAACCACTTTTTAAACCCTCACAGTGACCAAAATTGCCATTTTTACAGAGTTTTGCTTACTCAAAAGCTTCCATTTTGACCCGTTTCAGGCACAGAAATGACTTTAAACACACTTATTTTAGTTGACAAAGTCCTAATTCACATCCAACAGTAATTTAGAGTCAAAAGATTAAATGTTAAAATTTCATCATTATAGACCATTTTGGGATCTTCGACAGGTCCGGAGTCATCGTTTTTCATCCGAAAATAGATTTTTTGGACTGTACAAAAAATGATTCAAAATGTCAATTGGATCATGCCTCATGTTGAATAACCACTTTTTAAACCCTCACAGTGACCAAAATTGCCATTTTTACAGAGTTTTGCTTACTCAAAAGCTTCCATTTGACCCGTTTCAGGCACAGAAATGACTTTAAACACACTTATTTTAGTTGACAAAGTCCTAATTCACATCCAACAGTAATTTAGAGTCAAAAGATTAAATGTTAAAATTTCATCATTATAGACCATTTTGGGATCGTTCGACAGGTCCGGAGTCATCGTTTTTCATCCGAAAATTGATTTTTTGGACTGTACCAAAAATGATTCAAAATGTCAATTGGATCATGCCTCATGTTGAATAACCACTTTTTAAACCCTCACAGTGACCAAAATTGCCATTTTTACAGAGTTTTGCTTACTCAAAAGCTTCCATTTTGACCCGTTTCAGGCACAGAAATGACTTTAAACACACTTATTCTAGTTGACAAAGTTATAATTCACATCCAACAGTCATTTAGAGTCAAAAGATTAAATGTTGAAATTTCATCATTATAGACCATTTTGGGATCGTTCGACAGGTCCGGAGTCATCGTTTTTCATCCGAAAATTGATTTTTTGGACTGTACCAAAAATGATTCAAAATGTCAATTGTATCATGCCTCATGTTGAATAACCACTTTTTAAACCCTCACAGTGACCAAAATTGCCATTTTTACAGAGTTTTGCTTGCTCAAAAGCTTCCATTTTGACCCGTTTCAGGCACAGAAATGACTTTAAACACACTTATTCTAGTTGACAAAGTTATAATTCACATCCAACAGTCATTTAGAGTCAAAAGATTAAATGTTGAAATTTCATCATTATAGACCATTTTGGGATCGTTCGACAGGTCCGGAGTCATCGTTTTTCATCCGAAAATTGATTTTTTGGACTGTACCAAAAATGATTCAAAATGTCAATTGCCTCATGTTGAATAACCACTTTTTAAACCCTCACAGTGACCAAAATTGCCATTTTTACAGAGTTTTGCTTACTCAAAAGCTTCCATTTTGACCCGTTTCAGGGACAGAAATGACTTTAAACACACTTATTCTAGTTGACAAAGTCATAATTCACATCCAACAGTCATTTAGAGTCAAAAGATTAAATGTTGAAATTTCATCATTATAGACCATTTTGGGATCGTTCGACAGGTCCGGAGTCATCGTTTTTCATCCGAAAATTGATTTTTTGGACTGTACCAAAAATGATTCAAAATGTCAATTGGATCATGCCTCATGTTGAATAACCACTTTTTAAACCCTCACAGTGACTAAAATTGCCATTTTTACAGAGTTTTGCTTACTCAAAAGCTTCCATTTTGACCTGTTTCAGGCACAGAAATGACTTTAAACACACTTATTCTAGTTGACCAAGTCATAATTCACATCCAACAGTCATTTAGAGTCAAAAGATTAAATGTTGAAATTTCATCATTATAGACCATTTTGGGATCGTTCGACAGGTCCGGAGTCATCGTTTTTCATCCGAAAATTGATTTTTTGGACTGTACCAAAAATGATTCAAAATGTCAATTAGATCATGCCTCATGTTGAATAACCACTTTTTAAACCCTCACAGTGCATTTTTACAGAGTTTTGCTTCCTCAAAAGCTTCAATTTTGACCCGTTTCAGGCACAGAAATGACTTTAAACACACTTATTTTAGTTGACAAAGTCATAATTCACATCCAACAGTAATTTAGAGTCAAAAGATTAAATGTTAAAATGTCATCATTATAGACCATTTTGGGATCGTTCAACAGGTCCGGAGTCATCGTTTTTCATCCGAAAATTGATTTTTTGGACTGAACCAAAAATGATTCAAAATGTCAATTGGATCATGCCTCATGTTGAATAACCACATTTAAACCCTCACAGTGACCAAAATTGCCATTTTTACAGAGTTTTGCTTACTCAAAAGCTTCCATTTTGACCCGTTTCAGGGACAGAAATGACTTTAAACACACTTATTCTAGTTGACAAAGTCATAATTCACATCCAACAGTCATTTAGAGTCAAAAGATTAAATGTTGAAATTTCATCATTATAGACCATTTTGGGATCGTTCGACAGGTCCGGAGTCATCGTTTTTTATCCGAAAATTGATTTTTTGGACTGTACCAAAAATGATTCAAAATGTCAATTGGATCATGCCTCATGTTGAATAACCACTTTTTAAACCCTCACAGTGATCAAAATTGCGATTTTTACAGAGTTTTGCTTACTCAAAAGCTTCAATTTTGACCCGTTTCAGGCACAGAAATGACTTTAAACACACTTATTTTAGTTGACAAAGTCATAATACACATCCAACAGTAATTTAGAGTCAAAAGATTAAATGTTAAAATTTCATCATTATAGACCATTTTGGGATCGTTCGACACGTCCGGAGTCATCGTTTTTCATCCGAAAATTGATTTTTTGGACTGTACCAAAAATGTTTCAAAATGTGAATTGGATCATGCCTCATGTTGAATAACCACTTTTTAAACCCTCACAGTGACCAAAATTGCCATTTTTACAGAGTTTTGCTTCCTCAAAAGCTTCCATTTTGACCTGTTTCAGGCACAGAAATGACTTTAAACACACTTATTCTAGTTGACCAAGTCATAATTCACATCCAACAGTCATTTAGAGTCAAAAGATTAAATGTTGAAATTTCATCATTATAGACCATTTTGGGATCGTTCGACAGGTCCGGAGTCATCGTTTTTCATCCGAAAATTGATTTTTTGGACTGTACCAAAAATGATTCAAAATGTCAATTAGATCATGCCTCATGTTGAATAACCACTTTTTAAACCCTCACAGTGCATTTTTACAGAGTTTTGCTTCCTCAAAAGCTTCAATTTTGACCCGTTTCAGGCACAGAAATGACTTTAAACACACTTATTTTAGTTGACAAAGTCATAATTCACATCCAACAGTAATTTAGAGTCAAAAGATTAAATGTTAAAATGTCATCATTATAGACCATTTTGGGATCGTTCAACAGGTCCGGAGTCATCGTTTTTCATCCGAAAATTGATTTTTTGGACTGAACCAAAAATGATTCAAAATGTCAATTGGATCATGCCTCATGTTGAATAACCACATTTAAACCCTCACAGTGACCAAAATTGCCATTTTTACAGAGTTTTGCTTACTCAAAAGCTTCCATTTTGACCCGTTTCAGGGACAGAAATGACTTTAAACACACTTATTCTAGTTGACAAAGTCATAATTCACATCCAACAGTCATTTAGAGTCAAAAGATTAAATGTTGAAATTTCATCATTATAGACCATTTTGGGATCGTTCGACAGGTCCGGAGTCATCGTTTTTTATCCGAAAATTGATTTTTTGGACTGTACCAAAAATGATTCAAAATGTCAATTGGATCATGCCTCATGTTGAATAACCACTTTTTAAACCCTCACAGTGATCAAAATTGCGATTTTTACAGAGTTTTGCTTACTCAAAAGCTTCAATTTTGACCCGTTTCAGGCACAGAAATGACTTTAAACACACTTATTTTAGTTGACAAAGTCATAATACACATCCAACAGTAATTTAGAGTCAAAAGATTAAATGTTAAAATTTCATCATTATAGACCATTTTGGGATCGTTCGACACGTCCGGAGTCATCGTTTTTCATCCGAAAATTGATTTTTTGGACTGTACCAAAAATGTTTCAAAATGTGAATTGGATCATGCCTCATGTTGAATAACCACTTTTTAAACCCTCACAGTGACCAAAATTGCCATTTTTACAGAGTTTTGCTTCCTCAAAAGCTTCAATTTTGACCCGTTTCAGGCACAGAAATGACTTTAAACACACCTATTTTAGTTGACAAAGTCATAATTCACATCCAACAGTCATTTAGAGTCTGAATGTTAAAATTTCATCATTATAGACCATTTTGGGATCGTTCGACAGGTCCGGAGTCATCGTTTTTCATCCGAAAATTGATTTTTTAGACTGTACCAAAAATGATTCAAAATGTGAATTGGATCATGCCTCATGTTGAATAACCACTTTTTAAACCCTTACAGTGACCAAAATTGCCATTTTTACAGAGTTTTGCTTACTCAAAAGCTTCCATTTTGACCCGTTTCAGGCACAGAAATGACTTTAAACACACTTATTCTAGTTGACAAAGTCATAATTCACATTCAACAGTCATTTAGAGTCAAAAGATTAAATGTTGAAATTTCATCATTATAGACCATTTTGGGATCGTTCGACAGGTCCGGAGTCATCGTTTTTCATCCGAAAATTGATTTTTTGGACTGTACCAAAAATGATTCAAAATGTCAATTGGATCATGCCTCATGTTGAATAACCACTTTTTAAACCCTCACAGTGACCAAAATTGCCATTTTTACAGAGTTTTGCTTGCTCAAAAGCTTCCATTTTGACCCGTTTCAGGCACAGAAATGACTTTAAACACAATTATTCTAGTTGACAAAGTCATAATTCACATCCAACAGTAATTTAGAGTCAAAAGATTAAATGTTGAAATTTCATCATTATAGACCATTTTGGGATCATTCGACAGGTCTGGAGTCATCGTTTTTCATCCGAAAATTGATTTTTTGGACTGTACCAAAAATGATTCAAAATGTCAATTGGATCATGCCTCATGTTGAATAACCACTTTTTAAACCCTCACAGTGACCAAAATTGCCATTTTTACAGAGTTTTGCTAACTCAAAACTTCCATTTTGACCCGTTTCAGGCACAGAAATGACTTTAAACACACTTATTCTAGTTGACAAAGTCATAATTCACATCCAACAGTCATTTAGAGTCAAAAGATGAAATGTTAAAATTTCATCATTATAGACCATTTTGGGATCGTTCGACAGGTCCGGAGTCATCGTTTTTCATCCGAAAATTGATTTTTTGGACTGTACCAAAAATGATTCAAAATGTGAATTGGATCATGCCTCATGTTGAATAACCACTTTTTAAACCCTCACAGTGACCAAAATTGCCATTTTTACAGAGTTTTGCTTCCTCAAAAGCTTCAATTTTGACCCGTTTCAGGCACAGAAATGACTTTAAACACACTTATTCTAGTTGACAAAGTCATAATTCACATCCAACAGTCATTTAGAGTCAAAAGATTAAATGTTGAAATTTCATCATTATAGACCATTTTGGGATCGTTCGACAGGTCCGGAGTCATCGTTTTTCATCCGAAAATTGATTTTTTGGACTGTACCAAAAATGATTCAAAATGTCAATTAGATCATGCCTCATGTTGAATAACCACTTTTTAAACCCTCACAGTGACCAAAATTGCCATTTTTACAGAGTTTTGCTTGCTCAAAAGCTTCCATTTTGACCCGTTTCAGGCACAGAAATGACTTTAAACACAATTATTCTAGTTGACAAAGTCATAATTCACATCCAACAGTAATTTAGAGTCAAAAGATTAAATGTTGAAATTTCATCATTATAGACCATTTTGGGATCATTCGACAGGTCTGGAGTCATCGTTTTTCATCCGAAAATTGATTTTTTGGACTGTACCAAAAATGATTCAAAATGTCAATTGGATCATGCCTCATGTTGAATAACCACTTTTTAAACCCTCACAGTGATCAAAATTGCGATTTTTACAGAGTTTTGCTTACTCAAAAGCTTCAATTTTGACCCGTTTCAGGCACAGAAATGACTTTAAACACACTTATTTTAGTTGACAAAGTCATAATACACATCCAACAGTAATTTAGAGTCAAAAGATTAAATGTTGAAATTTCATCCATATTGACCATTTTGGGATCGTTCGACAGGTCCGGAATCATCGTTTTTCATCCGAAAATTGATTTTTTGGACTGTACCAAAAATGATTCAAAATGTCAATTGGATCATGCCTCATGTTGAATAACCACTTTTTAAACCCTCACAGTGACTAAAATTGCCATTTTTACAGAGTTTTGCTTACTCAAAAGCTTCCATTTTGACCCGTTTCAGGCACAGAAATGACTTTAAACACACTTATTCTAGTTGACCAAGTCATAATTCACATCCAACAGTCATTTAGAGTCAAAAGATTAAATGTTGAAATTTCATCATTATAGACCATTTTGGGATCGTTCGACAGGTCCGGAGTCATCGTTTTTCATCGAAAATTGATTTTTTGGACTGTACCAAAAATGATTCAAAATGTCAATTAGATCATGCCTCATGTTGAATAACCACTTTTTAAACCCTCACAGTGCATTTTTACAGAGTTTTGCTTCCTCAAAAGCTTCAATTTTGACCCGTTTCAGGCACAGAAATGACTTTAAACACACTTATTTTAGTTGACAAAGTCATAATTCACATTCAACAGTAATTTAGAGTCAAAAGATTAAATGTTAAAATGTCATCATTATAGACCATTTTGGGATCGTTCAACAGGTCCGGAGTCATCGTTTTTCATCCGAAAATTGATTTTTTGGACTGAACCAAAAATGATTCAAAATGTCAATTGGATCATGCCTCATGTTGAATAACCACATTTAAACCCTCACAGTGACCAAAATTGCCATTTTTACAGAGTTTCGCTTACTCAAAAGCTTCCATTTTGACCCGTTTCAGGGACAGAAATGACTTTAAACACACTTATTCTAGTTGACAAAGTCATAATTCACATCCAACAGTCATTTAGAGTCAAAAGATTAAATGTTGAAATTTCATCATTATAGACCATTTTGGGATCGTTCGACAGGTCCGGAGTCATCGTTTTTCATCCGAAAATTGATTTTTTGGACTGTACAAAAAATGATTCAAAATGTCAATTGGATCATGCCTCATGTTGCATAACCACTTTTTAAACCCTCACAGTGACCAAAATTGCCATTTTTACAGAGTTTTGCTTACTCAAAAGCTTCCATTTTGACCCGTTTCAGGCACAGAAATGACTTTAAACACACTTATTTTAGTTGACAAAGTCCTAATTCACATCCAACAGTAATTTAGAGTCAAAAGATTAAATGTTAAAATTTCATCATTATAGACCATTTTGGGATCTTCGACAGGTCCGGAGTCATCGTTTTTCATCCGAAAATAGATTTTTTGGACTGTACAAAAAATGATTCAAAATGTCAATTGGATCATGCCTCATGTTGAATAACCACTTTTTAAACCCTCACAGTGACCAAAATTGCCATTTTTACAGAGTTTTGCTTACTCAAAAGCTTCCATTTGACCCGTTTCAGGCACAGAAATGACTTTAAACACACTTATTTTAGTTGACAAAGTCCTAATTCACATCCAACAGTAATTTAGAGTCAAAAGATTAAATGTTAAAATTTCATCATTATAGACCATTTTGGGATCGTTCGACAGGTCCGGAGTCATCGTTTTTCATCCGAAAATTGATTTTTTGGACTGTACCAAAAATGATTCAAAATGTCAATTGGATCATGCCTCATGTTGAATAACCACTTTTTAAACCCTCACAGTGACCAAAATTGCCATTTTTACAGAGTTTTGCTTACTCAAAAGCTTCCATTTTGACCCGTTTCAGGCACAGAAATGACTTTAAACACACTTATTCTAGTTGACAAAGTTATAATTCACATCCAACAGTCATTTAGAGTCAAAAGATTAAATGTTGAAATTTCATCATTATAGACCATTTTGGGATCGTTCGACAGGTCCGGAGTCATCGTTTTTCATCCGAAAATTGATTTTTTGGACTGTACCAAAAATGATTCAAAATGTCAATTGTATCATGCCTCATGTTGAATAACCACTTTTTAAACCCTCACAGTGACCAAAATTGCCATTTTTACAGAGTTTTGCTTGCTCAAAAGCTTCCATTTTGACCCGTTTCAGGCACAGAAATGACTTTAAACACACTTATTCTAGTTGACAAAGTTATAATTCACATCCAACAGTCATTTAGAGTCAAAAGATTAAATGTTGAAATTTCATCATTATAGACCATTTTGGGATCGTTCGACAGGTCCGGAGTCATCGTTTTTCATCCGAAAATTGATTTTTTGGACTGTACCAAAAATAATTCAAAATGTCAATTGCCTCATGTTGAATAACCACTTTTTAAACCCTCACAGTGACCAAAATTGCCATTTTTACAGAGTTTTGCTTACTCAAAAGCTTCCATTTTGACCCGTTTCAGGGACAGAAATGACTTTAAACACACTTATTCTAGTTGACAAAGTCATAATTCACATCCAACAGTCATTTAGAGTCAAAAGATTAAATGTTGAAATTTCATCATTATAGACCATTTTGGGATCGTTCGACAGGTCCGGAGTCATCGTTTTTCATCCGAAAATTGATTTTTTGGACTGTACCAAAAATGATTCAAAATGTCAATTGGATCATGCCTCATGTTGAATAACCACTTTTTAAACCCTCACAGTGACTAAAATTGCCATTTTTACAGAGTTTTGCTTACTCAAAAGCTTCCATTTTGACCTGTTTCAGGCACAGAAATGACTTTAAACACACTTATTCTAGTTGACCAAGTCATAATTCACATCCAACAGTCATTTAGAGTCAAAAGATTAAATGTTGAAATTTCATCATTATAGACCATTTTGGGATCGTTCGACAGGTCCGGAGTCATCGTTTTTCATCCGAAAATTGATTTTTTGGACTGTACCAAAAATGATTCAAAATGTCAATTAGATCATGCCTCATGTTGAATAACCACTTTTTAAACCCTCACAGTGCATTTTTACAGAGTTTTGCTTCCTCAAAAGCTTCAATTTTGACCCGTTTCAGGCACAGAAATGACTTTAAACACACTTATTTTAGTTGACAAAGTCATAATTCACATCCAACAGTAATTTAGAGTCAAAAGATTAAATGTTAAAATGTCATCATTATAGACCATTTTGGGATCGTTCAACAGGTCCGGAGTCATCGTTTTTCATCCGAAAATTGATTTTTTGGACTGAACCAAAAATGATTCAAAATGTCAATTGGATCATGCCTCATGTTGAATAACCACATTTAA
Source organism: Lissotriton vulgaris (assembly GCF_964263255.1). Lineage (NCBI taxonomy): Eukaryota > Metazoa > Chordata > Amphibia > Caudata > Salamandridae > Lissotriton > Lissotriton vulgaris. The sequence goes on along the minus strand of NW_028242221.1, from coordinate 185,757 downwards.
ACCCTCACAGTGACCAAAATTGCCATTTTTACAGAGTTTTGCTTACTCAAAAGCTTCCATTTTGACCCGTTTCAGGGACAGAAATGACTTTAAACACACTTATTCTAGTTGACAAAGTCATAATTCACATCCAACAGTCATTTAGAGTCAAAAGATTAAATGTTGAAATTTCATCATTATAGACCATTTTGGGATCGTTCGACAGGTCCGGAGTCATCGTTTTTTATCCGAAAATTGATTTTTTGGACTGTACCAAAAATGATTCAAAATGTCAATTGGATCATGCCTCATGTTGAATAACCACTTTTTAAACCCTCACAGTGATCAAAATTGCGATTTTTACAGAGTTTTGCTTACTCAAAAGCTTCAATTTTGACCCGTTTCAGGCACAGAAATGACTTTAAACACACTTATTTTAGTTGACAAAGTCATAATACACATCCAACAGTAATTTAGAGTCAAAAGATTAAATGTTAAAATTTCATCATTATAGACCATTTTGGGATCGTTCGACACGTCCGGAGTCATCGTTTTTCATCCGAAAATTGATTTTTTGGACTGTACCAAAAATGTTTCAAAATGTGAATTGGATCATGCCTCATGTTGAATAACCACTTTTTAAACCCTCACAGTGACCAAAATTGCCATTTTTACAGAGTTTTGCTTCCTCAAAAGCTTCCATTTTGACCTGTTTCAGGCACAGAAATGACTTTAAACACACTTATTCTAGTTGACCAAGTCATAATTCACATCCAACAGTCATTTAGAGTCAAAAGATTAAATGTTGAAATTTCATCATTATAGACCATTTTGGGATCGTTCGACAGGTCCGGAGTCATCGTTTTTCATCCGAAAATTGATTTTTTGGACTGTACCAAAAATGATTCAAAATGTCAATTAGATCATGCCTCATGTTGAATAACCACTTTTTAAACCCTCACAGTGCATTTTTACAGAGTTTTGCTTCCTCAAAAGCTTCAATTTTGACCCGTTTCAGGCACAGAAATGACTTTAAACACACTTATTTTAGTTGACAAAGTCATAATTCACATCCAACAGTAATTTAGAGTCAAAAGATTAAATGTTAAAATGTCATCATTATAGACCATTTTGGGATCGTTCAACAGGTCCGGAGTCATCGTTTTTCATCCGAAAATTGATTTTTTGGACTGAACCAAAAATGATTCAAAATGTCAATTGGATCATGCCTCATGTTGAATAACCACATTTAAACCCTCACAGTGACCAAAATTGCCATTTTTACAGAGTTTTGCTTACTCAAAAGCTTCCATTTTGACCCGTTTCAGGGACAGAAATGACTTTAAACACACTTATTCTAGTTGACAAAGTCATAATTCACATCCAACAGTCATTTAGAGTCAAAAGATTAAATGTTGAAATTTCATCATTATAGACCATTTTGGGATCGTTCGACAGGTCCGGAGTCATCGTTTTTTATCCGAAAATTGATTTTTTGGACTGTACCAAAAATGATTCAAAATGTCAATTGGATCATGCCTCATGTTGAATAACCACTTTTTAAACCCTCACAGTGATCAAAATTGCGATTTTTACAGAGTTTTGCTTACTCAAAAGCTTCAATTTTGACCCGTTTCAGGCACAGAAATGACTTTAAACACACTTATTTTAGTTGACAAAGTCATAATACACATCCAACAGTAATTTAGAGTCAAAAGATTAAATGTTAAAATTTCATCATTATAGACCATTTTGGGATCGTTCGACACGTCCGGAGTCATCGTTTTTCATCCGAAAATTGATTTTTTGGACTGTACCAAAAATGTTTCAAAATGTGAATTGGATCATGCCTCATGTTGAATAACCACTTTTTAAACCCTCACAGTGACCAAAATTGCCATTTTTACAGAGTTTTGCTTCCTCAAAAGCTTCAATTTTGACCCGTTTCAGGCACAGAAATGACTTTAAACACACCTATTTTAGTTGACAAAGTCATAATTCACATCCAACAGTCATTTAGAGTCTGAATGTTAAAATTTCATCATTATAGACCATTTTGGGATCGTTCGACAGGTCCGGAGTCATCGTTTTTCATCCGAAAATTGATTTTTTAGACTGTACCAAAAATGATTCAAAATGTGAATTGGATCATGCCTCATGTTGAATAACCACTTTTTAAACCCTTACAGTGACCAAAATTGCCATTTTTACAGAGTTTTGCTTACTCAAAAGCTTCCATTTTGACCCGTTTCAGGCACAGAAATGACTTTAAACACACTTATTCTAGTTGACAAAGTCATAATTCACATTCAACAGTCATTTAGAGTCAAAAGATTAAATGTTGAAATTTCATCATTATAGACCATTTTGGGATCGTTCGACAGGTCCGGAGTCATCGTTTTTCATCCGAAAATTGATTTTTTGGACTGTACCAAAAATGATTCAAAATGTCAATTGGATCATGCCTCATGTTGAATAACCACTTTTTAAACCCTCACAGTGACCAAAATTGCCATTTTTACAGAGTTTTGCTTGCTCAAAAGCTTCCATTTTGACCCGTTTCAGGCACAGAAATGACTTTAAACACAATTATTCTAGTTGACAAAGTCATAATTCACATCCAACAGTAATTTAGAGTCAAAAGATTAAATGTTGAAATTTCATCATTATAGACCATTTTGGGATCATTCGACAGGTCTGGAGTCATCGTTTTTCATCCGAAAATTGATTTTTTGGACTGTACCAAAAATGATTCAAAATGTCAATTGGATCATGCCTCATGTTGAATAACCACTTTTTAAACCCTCACAGTGACCAAAATTGCCATTTTTACAGAGTTTTGCTAACTCAAAACTTCCATTTTGACCCGTTTCAGGCACAGAAATGACTTTAAACACACTTATTCTAGTTGACAAAGTCATAATTCACATCCAACAGTCATTTAGAGTCAAAAGATGAAATGTTAAAATTTCATCATTATAGACCATTTTGGGATCGTTCGACAGGTCCGGAGTCATCGTTTTTCATCCGAAAATTGATTTTTTGGACTGTACCAAAAATGATTCAAAATGTGAATTGGATCATGCCTCATGTTGAATAACCACTTTTTAAACCCTCACAGTGACCAAAATTGCCATTTTTACAGAGTTTTGCTTCCTCAAAAGCTTCAATTTTGACCCGTTTCAGGCACAGAAATGACTTTAAACACACTTATTCTAGTTGACAAAGTCATAATTCACATCCAACAGTCATTTAGAGTCAAAAGATTAAATGTTGAAATTTCATCATTATAGACCATTTTGGGATCGTTCGACAGGTCCGGAGTCATCGTTTTTCATCCGAAAATTGATTTTTTGGACTGTACCAAAAATGATTCAAAATGTCAATTAGATCATGCCTCATGTTGAATAACCACTTTTTAAACCCTCACAGTGACCAAAATTGCCATTTTTACAGAGTTTTGCTTGCTCAAAAGCTTCCATTTTGACCCGTTTCAGGCACAGAAATGACTTTAAACACAATTATTCTAGTTGACAAAGTCATAATTCACATCCAACAGTAATTTAGAGTCAAAAGATTAAATGTTGAAATTTCATCATTATAGACCATTTTGGGATCATTCGACAGGTCTGGAGTCATCGTTTTTCATCCGAAAATTGATTTTTTGGACTGTACCAAAAATGATTCAAAATGTCAATTGGATCATGCCTCATGTTGAATAACCACTTTTTAAACCCTCACAGTGATCAAAATTGCGATTTTTACAGAGTTTTGCTTACTCAAAAGCTTCAATTTTGACCCGTTTCAGGCACAGAAAGGACTTTAAACACACTTATTTTAGTTGACAAAGTCATAATACACATCCAACAGTAATTTAGAGTCAAAAGATTAAATGTTGAAATTTCATCCATATTGACCATTTTGGGATCGTTCGACAGGTCCGGAGTCATCGTTTTTCATCCGAAAATTGATTTTTTGGACTGTACCAAAAATGATTCAAAATGTCAATTGGATCATGCCTCATGTTGAATAACCACTTTTTAAACCCTCACAGTGACTAAAATTGCCATTTTTACAGAGTTTTGCTTACTCAAAAGCTTCCATTTTGACCCGTTTCAGGCACAGAAATGACTTTAAACACACTTATTCTAGTTGACCAAGTCATAATTCACATCCAACAGTCATTTAGAGTCAAAAGATTAAATGTTGAAATTTCATCATTATAGACCATTTTGGGATCGTTCGACAGGTCCGGAGTCATCGTTTTTCATCGAAAATTGATTTTTTGGACTGTACCAAAAATGATTCAAAATGTCAATTAGATCATGCCTCATGTTGAATAACCACTTTTTAAACCCTCACAGTGCATTTTTACAGAGTTTTGCTTCCTCAAAAGCTTCAATTTTGACCCGTTTCAGGCACAGAAATGACTTTAAACACACTTATTTTAGTTGACAAAGTCATAATTCACATTCAACAGTAATTTAGAGTCAAAAGATTAAATGTTAAAATGTCATCATTATAGACCATTTTGGGATCGTTCAACAGGTCCGGAGTCATCGTTTTTCATCCGAAAATTGATTTTTTGGACTGAACCAAAAATGATTCAAAATGTCAATTGGATCATGCCTCATGTTGAATAACCACATTTAAACCCTCACAGTGACCAAAATTGCCATTTTTACAGAGTTTCGCTTACTCAAAAGCTTCCATTTTGACCCGTTTCAGGGACAGAAATGACTTTAAACACACTTATTCTAGTTGACAAAGTCATAATTCACATCCAACAGTCATTTAGAGTCAAAAGATTAAATGTTGAAATTTCATCATTATAGACCATTTTGGGATCGTTCGACAGGTCCGGAGTCATCGTTTTTCATCCGAAAATTGATTTTTTGGACTGTACCAAAAATGATTCAAAATGTGAATTGGATCATGCCTCATGTTGAATAACCACTTTTTAAACCCTCACAGTGACCAAAATTGCCATTTTTACAGAGTTTTGCTTACTCAAAAGCTTCCATTTTGACCCGTTTCAGGGACAGAAATGACTTTAAACACACTTATTCTAGTTAACAAAGTCATAATTCACATCCAACAGTCATTTAGAGTCAAAAGATTAAATGTTGAAATTTCATCATTATAGACCATTTTGGGATCGTTCGACAGGTCCGGAGTCATCGTTTTTTATCCGAAGATTGATTTTTTGGACTGTACCAAAAATGATTCAAAATGTCAATTGGATCATGCCTCATGTTGAATAACCACTTTTTAAACCCTCACAGTGATCAAAATTGCGATTTTTACAGAGTTTTGCTTACTCAAAAGCTTCAATTTTGACCCGTTTCAGGCACAGAAATGACTTTAAACACACTTATTTTAGTTGACAAAGTCATAATACACATCCAACAGTAATTTAGAGTCAAAAGATTAAATGTTAACATTTCATCATTATAGACCATTTTGGGATTGTTCGACAGGTCCGGAGTCATCGTTTTTCATCCGAAAATTGATTTTTTGGACTGTACCAAAAATGATTCAAAATGTCAATTGGATCATGCCTCATGTTGAATAACCACTTTTTAAACCCTCACAGTGACCAAAATTGCCATTTTTACAGAGTTTTGCTTCCTCAAAAGCTTCCATTTTGACCCGTTTCAGGCACAGAAATGACTTTAAACACACTTATTCTAGTTGACAAAGTCATAATTCACATTCAACAGTCATTTAGAGTCAAAAGATTAAATGTTGAAATTTCATCATTATAGACCATTTTGGGATCGTTCGACAGGTCCGGAGTCATCGTTTTTCATCCGAAAATTGATTTTTTGGACTGTACCAAAAATGATTCAAAATGTCAATTGGATCATGCCTCATGTTGAATAACCACTTTTTAAACCCTCACAGTGACCAAAATTGCCATTTTTACAGAGTTTTGCTTGCTCAAAAGCTTCCATTTTGACCCGTTTCAGGCACAGAAATGACTTTAAACACAATTATTCTAGTTGACAAAGTCATAATTCACATCCAACAGTAATTTAGAGTCAAAAGATTAAATGTTGAAATTTCATCATTATAGACCATTTTGGGATCGTTCGACAGGTCCGGAGTCATCGTTTTTCATCCGAAAATTGATTTTTTGGACTGTACCAAAAATGTTTCAAATGTGAATTGGATCATGCCTCATGTTGAATAAACACTTTTTAAACCCTCACAGTGACCAAAATTGCCATTTTTACAGAGTTTTGCTTCCTCAAAAGCTTCAATTTTGACCCGTTTCAGGCACAGAAATGACTTTAAACACACTTATTCTAGTTGACAAAGTCATAATTCACATCCAACAGTCATTTAGAGTCAAAAGATTAAATGTTGAAATTTCATCATTATAGACCATTTTGGAATTGTTCGACAGGTCCGGAGTCATCGTTTTTCATCCGAAAATTGATTTTTTGGACTGTACCAAAAATGATTCAAAATGTCAATTAGATCATGCCTCATGTTGAATAACCACTTTTTAAACCCTCACAGTGACCAAAATTGCCATTTTTACAGAGTTTTGCTTGCTCAAAAGCTTCCATTTTGACCCGTTTCAGGCACAGAAATGACTTTAAACACAATTATTCTAGTTGACAAAGTCATAATTCACATCCAACAGTAATTTAGAGTCAAAAGATTAAATGTTGAAATTTCATCATTATAGACCATTTTGGGATCATTCGACAGGTCTGGAGTCATCGTTTTTCATCCGAAAATTGATTTTTTGGACTGTACCAAAAATGATTCAAAATGTCAATTGGATCATGCCTCATGTTGAATAACCACTTTTTAAACCCTCACAGTGATCAAAATTGCGATTTTTACAGAGTTTTGCTTACTCAAAAGCTTCAATTTTGACCCGTTTCAGGCACAGAAATGACTTTAAACACACTTATTTTAGTTGACAAAGTCATAATACACATCCAACAGTAATTTAGAGTCAAAAGATTAAATGTTGAAATTTCATCCATATTGACCATTTTGGGATCGTTCGACAGGTCCGGAGTCATCGTTTTTCATCCGAAAATTGATTTTTTGGACTGTACAAAAAATGATTCAAAATGTCAATTGGATCATGCCTCATGTTGAATAACCACTTTTTAAACCCTCACAGTGACTAAAATTGCCATTTTTACAGAGTTTTGCTTACTCAAAAGCTTCCATTTTGACCCGTTTCAGGCACAGAAATGACTTTAAACACACTTATTATAGTTGACCAAGTCATAATTCACATCCAACAGTCATTTAGAGTCAAAAGATTAAATGTTGAAATTTCATCATTATAGACCATTTTGGGATCGTTCGACAGGTCCGGAGTCATCGTTTTTCATCCGAAAATTGATTTTTTGGACTGTACCAAAAATGATTCAAAATGTCAATTAGATCATGCCTCATGTTGAATAACCACTTTTTAAACCCTCACAGTGCATTTTTACAGAGTTTTGCTTCCTCAAAAGCTTCAATTTTGACCCGTTTCAGGCACAGAAATGACTTTAAACACACTTATTTTAGTTGACAAAGTCATAATTCACATCCAACAGTAATTTAGAGTCAAAAGATTAAATGTTAAAATGTCATCATTATAGACCATTTTGGGATCGTTCAACAGGTCCGGAGTCATCGTTTTTCATCCGAAAATTGATTTTTTGGACTGAACCAAAAATGATTCAAAATGTCAATTGGATCATGCCTCATGTTGAATAACCACATTTAAACCCTTACAGTGACCAAAATTGCCATTTTTACAGAGTTTCGCTTACTCAAAAGCTTCCATTTTGACCCGTTTCAGGGACAGAAATGACTTTAAACACACTTATTCTAGTTGACAAAGTCATAATTCACATCCAACAGTCATTTAGAGTCAAAAGATTAAATGTTGAAATTTCATCATTATAGACCATTTTGGGATCGTTCGACAGGTCCGGAGTCATCGTTTTTCATCCGAAAATTGATTTTTTTGGACTGTACCAAAAATGATTCAAAATGTGAATTGGATCATGCCTCATGTTGAATAACCACTTTTTAAACCCTCACAGTGACCAAAATTGCCATTTTTACAGAGTTTTGCTTACTCAAAAGCTTCCATTTTGACCCGTTTCAGGGACAGAAATGACTTTAAACACACTTATTCTAGTTGACAAAGTCATAATTCACATCCAACAGTCATTTAGAGTCAAAAGATTAAATGTTGAAATTTCATCATTATAGACCATTTTGGGATCGTTCGACAGGTCCGGAGTCATCGTTTTTTATCCGAAAATTGATTTTTTGGACTGTACCAAAAATGATTCAAAATGTCAATTGGATCATGCCTCATGTTGAATAACCACTTTTTAAACCCTCACAGTGACCAAAATTGCCATTTTTACAGAGTTTTGCTTCCTCAAAAGCTTCCATTTTGACCCGTTTCAGGCACAGAAATGACTTTAAACACACTTATTCTAGTTGACAAAGTCATAATTCACATCCAACAGTAATTTAGAGTCAAAAGATTAAATGTTGAAATTTCATCCATATTGACCATTTTGGGATCGTTCGACAGGTCCAGAGTCATCGTTTTTCATCCGAAAATTGATTTTTTGGACTGTACCAAAAATGATTCAAAATGTCAATTGGATCATGCCTCGTGTTGAATAACCACTTTTTAAACCCTCACAGTGACCAAAATTGCCATTTTTACAGAGTTTTGCTTCCTCAAAAGCTTCCATTTTGACCCGTTTCAGGCACAGAAATGACTTTAAACAAACTTATTCTAGTTGACAAAGTCATAATTCACATCCAACAGTCATTTAGAGTCAAAAGATTAAATGTTAAAATTTCATCATTATAGACCATTTTGGGATCGTTCGACAGGTCCGGAGTCATCGTTTTTCATCCGAAAATTGATTTTTTGGACTGTACCAAAAATGTTTCAAAATGTGAATTGGATCATGCCTCATGTTGAATAACCACTTTTTAAACCCTCACAGTGACCAAAATTGCCATTTTTACAGAGTTTTGCTTCCTCAAAAGCTTCAATTTTGACCCGTTTCAGGCACAGAAATGACTTTAAACACACCTATTTTAGTTGACAAAGTCATAATTCACATTCAACAGTCATTTAGAGTCTGAATGTTAAAATTTCATCATTATAGACCATTTTGGGATCGTTCGACAGGTCCGGAGTCATCGTTTTTCATCCGAAAATTGATTTTTTAGACTGTACCAAAAATGATTCAAAATGTGAATTGGATCATGCCTCATGTTGAATAACCACTTTTTAAACCCTCACAGTGACCAAAATTGCCATTTTTACAGAGTTTTGCTTACTCAAAAGCTTCCATTTTGACCCGTTTCAGGCACAGAAATGACTTTAAACACACTTATTCTAGTTGACAAAGTCATAATTCACATTCAACAGTCATTTAGAGTCAAAAGATTAAATGTTGAAATTTCATCATTATAGACCATTTTGGGATCGTTCGACAGGTCCGGAGTCATCGTTTTTCATCCGAAAATTGATTTTTTGGACTGTACCAAAAATGATTCAAAATGTCAATTGGATCATGCCTCATGTTGAATAACCACTTTTTAAACCCTCACAGTGACCAAAATTGCCATTTTTACAGAGTTTTGCTTGCTCAAAAGCTTCCATTTTGACCCGTTTCAGGCACAGAAATGACTTTAAACACAATTATTCTAGTTGACAAAGTCATAATTCACATCCAACAGTAATTTAGAGTCAAAAGATTAAATGTTGAAATTTCATCATTATAGACCATTTTGGGATCATTCGACAGGTCTGGAGTCATCGTTTTTCATCCGAAAATTGATTTTTTGGACTGTACCAAAAATGATTCAAAATGTCAATTGGATCATGCCTCATGTTGAATAACCACTTTTTAAACCCTCACAGTGACCAAAATTGCCATTTTTACAGAGTTTTGCTTCCTCAAAAGCTTCAATTTTGACCCGTTTCAGGCACAGAAATGACTTTAAACACACTTATTCTAGTTGACAAAGTCATAATTCACATCCAACAGTCATTTAGAGTCAAAAGATTAAATGTTGAAATTTCATCATTATAGACCATTTTGGGATCGTTCGACAGGTCCGGAGTCATCGTTTTTCATCCGAAAATTGATTTTTTGGACTGTACAAAAAATGATTCAAAATGTCAATTAGATCATGCCTCATGTTGAATAACCACTTTTTAAACCCTCACAGTGACCAAAATTGCCATTTTTACAGAGTTTTGCTTGCTCAAAAGCTTCCATTTTGACCCGTTTCAGGCACAGAAATGACTTTAAACACAATTATTCTAGTTGACAAAGTCATAATTCACACCCAACAGTAATTTAGAGTCAAAAGATTAAATGTTGAAATTTCATCATTATAGACCATTTTGGGATCATTCGACAGGTCTGGAGTCATCGTTTTTCATCCGAAAATTGATTTTTTGGACTGTACCAAAAATGATTCAAAATGTCAATTGGATCATGCCTCATGTTGAATAACCACTTTTTAAACCCTCACAGTGATCAAAATTGCGATTTTTACAGAGTTTTGCTTACTCAAAAGCTTCAATTTTGACCCGTTTCAGGCACAGAAATGACTTTAAACACACTTATTTTAGTTGACAAAGTCATAATACACATCCAACAGTAATTTAGAGTCAAAAGATTAAATGTTGAAATTTCATCCATATTGACCATTTTGGGATCGTTCGACAGGTCCGAGTCATCGTTTTTCATCCGAAAATTGATTTTTTGGACTGTACCAAAAATGATTCAAAATGTCAATTGGATCATGCCTCATGTTGAATAACCACTTTTTAAACCCTCACAGTGACTAAAATTGCCATTTTTACAGAGTTTTGCTTACTCAAAAGCTTCCATTTTGACCCGTTTCAGGCACAGAAATGACTTTAAACACACTTATTCTAGTTGACCAAGTCATAATTCACATCCAACAGTCATTTAGAGTCAAAAGATTAAATGTTGAAATTTCATCATTATAGACCATTTTGGGATCGTTCGACAGGTCCGGAGTCATCGTTTTTCATCCGAAAATTGATTTTTTGGACTGTACCAAAAATGATTCAAAATGTCAATTAGATCATGCCTCATGTTGAATAACCACTTTTTAAACCCTCACAGTGCATTTTTACAGAGTTTTGCTTCCTCAAAAGCTTCAATTTTGACCCGTTTCAGGCACAGAAATGACTTTAAACACACTTATTTTAGTTGACAAAGTCATAATTCACATCCAACAGTAATTTAGAGTCAAAAGATTAAATGTTAAAATGTCATCATTATAGACCATTTTGGGATCGTTCAACAGGTCCGGAGTCATCGTTTTTCATCCGAAAATTGATTTTTTGGACTGTACCAAAAATGATTCAAAATGTCAATTGGATCATGCCTCATGTTGAATAACCACATTTAAACCCTCACAGTGACCAAAATTGCCATTTTTACAGAGTTTCGCTTACTCAAAAGCTTCCATTTTGACCCGTTTCAGGGACAGAAATGACTTTAAACACACTTATTCTAGTTGACAAAGTCATAATTCACATCCAACAGTCATTTAGAGTCAAAAGATTAAATGTTGAAATTTCATCATTATAGACCAATTTGGGATCGTTCGACAGGTCCGGAGTCATCGTTTTTCATCCGAAAATTGATTTTTTGGACTGTACCAAAAATGATTCAAAATGTCAATTGGATCATGCCTCATGTTGAATAACCACTTTTTAAACCCTCACAGTGATCAAAATTGCGATTTTTACAGAGTTTTGCTTACTCAAAAGCTTCAATTTTGACCCGTTTCAGGCACAGAAATGACTTTAAACACACTTATTTTAGTTGACAAAGTCATAATACACATCCAACAGTAATTTAGAGTCAAAAGATTAAATGTTAAAATTTCATCATTATAGACCATTTTGGGATCGTTCGACAGGTCCGGAGTCATCGTTTTTCATCCGAAAATTGATTTTTTCGACTGTACCAAAAATGATTCAAAATGTCAATTGGATCATGCCTCATGTTGAATAACCACTTTTTAAACCCTCACAGTGACCAAAATTGCCATTTTTACAGAGTTTTGCTTCCTCAAAAGCTTCCATTTTGACCCGTTTCAGGCACAGAAATGACTTTAAACACACTTATTCTAGTTGACAAAGTCATAATTCACATCCAACAGTAATTTAGAGTCAAAAGATTAAATGTTGAAATTTCATCCATATTGACCATTTTGGGATCGTTCGACAGGTCCGGAGTCATCGTTTTTCATCCGAAAATTGATTTTTTGGACTGTACCAAAAATGATTCAAAATGTCAATTGGATCATGCCTCGTGTTGAATAACCACTTTTTAAACCCTCACAGTGACCAAAATTGCCATTTTTACAGAGTTTTGCTTCCTCAAAAGCTTCCATTTTGACCCGTTTCAGGCACAGAAATGACTTTAAACACACCTATTTTAGTTGACAAAGTCATAATTCACATCCAACAGTCATTTAGAGTCTGAATGTTAAAATTTCATCATTATAGACCATTTTGGGATCGTTCGACAGGTCCGGAGTCATCGTTTTTCATCCGAAAATTGATTTTTTAGACTGTACCAAAAATGATTCAAAATGTGAATTGGATCATGCCTCATGTTGAATAACCACTTTTTAAACCCTCACAGTGACCAAAATTGCCTTTTTTACAGAGTTTTGCTTACTCAAAAGCTTCCATTTTGACCCGTTTCAGGCACAGAAATGACTTTAAACACACTTATTCTAGTTGACAAAGTCATAATTCACATTCAACAGTCATTTAGAGTCAAAAGATTAAATGTTGAAATTTCATCATTATAGACCATTTTGGGATCGTTCGACAGGTCCGGAGTCATCGTTTTTCATCCGAAAATTGATTTTTTGGACTGTACCAAAAATGATTCAAAATGTCAATTGGATCATGCCTCATGTTGAATAACCACTTTTTAAACCCTCACAGTGACCAAAATTGCCATTTTTACAGAGTTTTGCTTGCTCAAAAGCTTCCATTTTGCCCGTTTCAGGCACAGAAATGACTTTAAACACAATTATTCTAGTTGACAAAGTCATAATTCACATCCAACAGTAATTTAGAGTCAAAAGATTAAATGTTGAAATTTCATCATTATAGACCATTTTGGGATCATTCGACAGGTCTGGAGTCATCGTTTTTCATCCGAAAATTGATTTTTTGGACTGTACCAAAAATGATTCAAAATGTCAATTGGATCATGCCTCATGTTGAATAACCACTTTTTAAACCCTCACAGTGACCAAAATTGCCATTTTTACAGAGTTTTGCTAACTCAAAACTTCCATTTTGACCCGTTTCAGGCACAGAAATGACTTTAAACACACTTATTCTAGTTGACAAAGTCATAATTCACATCCAACAGTCATTTAGAGTCAAAAGATGAAATGTTAAAATTTCATCATTATAGACCATTTTGGGATCGTTCGACAGGTCCGGAGTCATCGTTTTTCATCCGAAAATTGATTTTTTGGACTGTACCAAAAATGATTCAAAATGTGAATTGGATCATGCCTCATGTTGAATAACCACTTTTTAAACCCTCACAGTGACCAAAATTGCCATTTTTACAGAGTTTTGCTTCCTCAAAAGCTTCAATTTTGACCCGTTTCAGGCACAGAAATGACTTTAAACACACTTATTCTAGTTGACAAAGTCATAATTCACATCCAACAGTCATTTAGAGTCAAAAGATTAAATGTTGAAATTTCATCATTATAGACCATTTTGGGATCGTTCGACAGGTCCGGAGTCATCGTTTTTCATCCGAAAATTGATTTTTTGGACTGTACCAAAAATGATTCAAAATGTCAATTAGATCATGCCTCATGTTGAATAACCACTTTTTAAACCCTCACAGTGACCAAAATTGCCATTTTTACAGAGTTTTGCTTGCTCAAAAGCTTCCATTTTGACCCGTTTCAGGCACAGAAATGACTTTAAACACAATTATTCTAGTTGACAAAGTCATAATTCACATCCAACAGTAATTTAGAGTCAAAAGATTAAATGTTGAAATTTCATCATTATAGACCATTTTGGGATCATTCGACAGGTCTGGAGTCATCGTTTTTCATCCGAAAATTGATTTTTTGGACTGTACCAAAAATGATTCAAAATGTCAATTGGATCATGCCTCATGTTGAATAACCACTTTTTAAACCCTCACAGTGACCAAAATTGCCATTTTTACAGAGTTTTGCTTCCTCAAAAGCTTCCATTTTGACCCGTTTCAGGCACAGAAATGACTTTAAACACACTTATTCTAGTTGACAAAGTCATAATTCACATCCAACAGTAATTTAGAGTCAAAAGATTAAATGTTGAAATTTCATCCATATTGACCATTTTGGGATCGTTCGACAGGTCCGGAGTCATCGTTTTTCATCCGAAAATTGATTTTTTGGACTGTACCAAAAATGATTCAAAATGTCAATTGGATCATGCCTCGTGTTGAATAACCACTTTTTAAACCCTCACAGTGACCAAAATTGCCATTTTTACAGAGTTTTGCTTCCTCAAAAGCTTCCATTTTGACCCGTTTCAGGCACAGAAATGACTTTAAACAAACTTATTCTAGTTGACAAAGTCATAATTCACATCCAACAGTCATTTAGAGTCAAAAGATTAAATGTTAAAATTTCATCATTATAGACCATTTTGGGATCGTTCGACAGGTCCGGAGTCATCGTTTTTCATCCGAAAATTGATTTTTTGGACTGTACCAAAAATGTTTCAAAATGTGAATTGGATCATGCCTCATGTTGAATAACCACTTTTTAAACCCTCACAGTGACCAAAATTGCCATTTTTACAGAGTTTTGCTTCCTCAAAAGCTTCAATTTTGACCCGTTTCAGGCACAGAAATGACTTTAAACACACCTATTTTAGTTGACAAAGTCATAATTCACATCCAACAGTCATTTAGAGTCTGAATGTTAAAATTTCATCATTATAGACCATTTTGGGATCGTTCGACAGGTCCGGAGTCATCGTTTTTCATCCGAAAATTGATTTTTTGGACTGTACCAAAAATGATTCAAAATGTCAATTGGATCATGCCTCATGTTGAATAACCACTTTTTAAACCCTCACAGTGACCAAAATTGCCATTTTTACAGAGTTTTGCTTGCTCAAAAGCTTCCATTTTGACCCGTTTCAGGCACAGAAATGACTTTAAACACAATTATTCTAGTTGACAAAGTCATAATTCACATCCAACAGTAATTTAGAGTCAAAAGATTAAATGTTGAAATGTCATCATTATAGACCATTTTGGGATCATTCGACAGGTCTGGAGTCATCGTTTTTCATCCGAAAATTGATTTTTTGGACTGTACCAAAAATGATTCAAAATGTCAATTGGATCATGCCTCATGTTGAATAACCACTTTTTAAACCCTCACAGTGACCAAAATTGCCATTTTTACAGAGTTTTGCTAACTCAAAACTTCCATTTTGACCCGTTTCAGGCACAGAAATGACTTTAAACACACTTATTCTAGTTGACAAAGTCATAATTCACATCCAACAGTCATTTAGAGTCAAAAGATGAAATGTTAAAATTTCATCATTATAGACCATTTTGGGATCGTTCGACAGGTCCGGAGTCATCGTTTTTCATCCGAAAATTGATTTTTTGGACTGTACCAAAAATGATTCAAAATGTGAATTGGATCATGCCTCATGTTGAATAACCACTTTTTAAACCCTCACAGTGGCCAAAATTGCCATTTTTACAGAGTTTTGCTTTCTCAAAAGCTTCAATTTTGACCCGTTTCAGGCACAGAAATGACTTTAAACACACTTATTCTAGTTGACAAAGTCATAATTCACATCCAACAGTCATTTAGAGTCAAAAGATTAAATGTTGAAATTTCATCATTATAGACCATTTTGGGATCGTTCGACAGGTCCGGAGTCATCGTTTTTCATCCGAAAATTGATTTTTTGGACTGTACCAAAAATGATTCAAAATGTCAATTAGATCATGCCTCATGTTGAATAACCACTTTTTAAACCCTCACAGTGACCAAAATTGCCATTTTTACAGAGTTTTGCTTGCTCAAAAGCTTCCATTTTGACCCGTTTCAGGCACAGAAATGACTTTAAACACAATTATTCTAGTTGACAAAGTCATAATTCACATCCAACAGTAATTTAGAGTCAAAAGATTAAATGTTGAAATTTCATCATTATAGACCATTTTGGGATCATTCGACAGGTCTGGAGTCATCGTTTTTCATCCGAAAATTGATTTTTTGGACTGTACCAAAAATGATTCAAAATGTCAATTGGATCATGCCTCATGTTGAATAACCACTTTTTAAACCCTCACAGTGATCAAAATTGCGATTTTTACAGAGTTTTGCTTACTCAAAAGCTTCAATTTTGACCCGTTTCAGGCACAGAAATGACTTTAAACACACTTATTTTAGTTGACAAAGTCATAATACACATCCAACAGTAATTTAGAGTCAAAAGATTAAATGTTGAAATTTCATCCATATTGACCATTTTGGGATCGTTCGACAGGTCCGGAGTCATCGTTTTTCATCCGAAAATTGATTTTTTGGACTGTACCAAAAATGATTCAAAATGTCAATTGGATCATGCCTCATGTTGAATAACCACTTTTTAAACCCTCACAGTGACTAAAATTGCCATTTTTACAGAGTTTTGCTTACTCAAAAGCTTCCATTTTGACCCGTTTCAGGCACAGAAATGACTTTAAACACACTTATTCTAGTTGACCAAGTCATAATTCACATCCAACAGTCATTTAGAGTCAAAAGATTAAATGTTGAAATTTCATCATTATAGACCATTTTGGGATCGTTCGACAGGTCCGGAGTCATCGTTTTTCATCCGAAAATTGATTTTTTGGACTGTACCAAAAATGATTCAAAATGTCAATTAGATCATGCCTCATGTTGAATAACCACTTTTTAAACCCTCACAGTGCATTTTTACAGAGTTTTGCTTCCTCAAAAGCTTCAATTTTGACCCGTTTCAGGCACAGAAATGACTTTAAACACACTTATTTTAGTTGACAAAGTCATAATTCACATCCAACAGTAATTTAGAGTCAAAAGATTAAATGTTAAAATGTCATCATTATAGACCATTTTGGGATCGTTCAACAGGTCCGGAGTCATCGTTTTTCATCCGAAAATTGATTTTTTGGACTGAACCAAAAATGATTCAAAATGTCAATTGGATCATGCCTCATGTTGAATAACCACATTTAAACCCTCACAGTGACCAATATTGCCATTTTTACAGAGTTTCGCTTACTCAAAAGCTTCCATTTTGACCCGTTTCAGGGACAGAAATGACTTTAAACACACTTATTCTAGTTGACAAAGTCATAATTCACATCCAACAGTCATTTAGAGTCAAAAGATTAAATGTTGAAATTTCATCATTATAGACCATTTTGGGATCGTTCGACAGGTCCGGAGTCATCGTTTTTCATCCGAAAATTGATTTTTTGGACTGTACCAAAAATGATTCAAAATGTGAATTGGATCATGCCTCATGTTGAATAACCACTTTTTAAACCCTCACAGTGACCAAAATTGCCATTTTTACAGAGTTTTGCTTACTCAAAAGCTTCCATTTTGACCCGTTTCAGGGACAGAAATGACTTTAAACACACTTATTCTAGTTGACAAAGTCATAATTCACATCCAACAGTCATTTAGAGTCAAAAGATTAAATGTTGAAATTTCATCATTATAGACCATTTTGGGATCGTTCGACAGGTCCGGAGTCATCGTTTTTTATCCGAAAATTGATTTTTTGGACTGTACCAAAAATGATTCAAAATGTCAATTGGATCATGCCTCATGTTGAATAACCACTTTTTAAACCCTCACAGTGATCAAAATTGCGATTTTTACAGAGTTTTGCTTACTCAAAAGCTTCAATTTTGACCCGTTTCAGGCACAGAAATGACTTTAAACACACTTATTTTAGTTGACAAAGTCATAATACACATCCAACAGTAATTTAGAGTCAAAAGATTAAATGTTAAAATTTCATCATTATAGACCATTTTGGGATCGTTCGACAGGTCTGGAGTCATCGTTTTTCATCCGAAAATTGATTTTTTGGACTGTACCAAAAATGATTCAAAATGTCAATTGGATCATGCCTCATGTTGAATAACCACTTTTTAAACCCTCACAGTGACCAAAATTGCCATTTTTACAGAGTTTTGCTTCCTCAAAAGCTTCCATTTTGACCCGTTTCAGGCACAGAAATGACTTTAAACACACTTATTCTAGTTGACAAAGTCATAATTCACATCCAACAGTAATTTAGAGTCAAAAGATTAAATGTTGAAATTTCATCCATATTGACCATTTTGGGATCGTTCGACAGGTCCGGAGTCATCGTTTTTCATCCGAAAATTGATTTTTTGGACTGTACCAAAAATGATTCAAAATGTCAATTGGATCATGCCTCATGTTGAATAACCACTTTTTAAACCCTCACAGTGACCAAAATTGCCATTTTTACAGAGTTTTGCTTCCTCAAAAGCTTCCATTTTGACCCGTTTCAGGCACAGAAATGACTTTAAACACACTTATTCTAGTTGACAGAGTCATAATTCACATCCAACAGTAATTTAGAGTCAAAAGATTAAATGTTGAAATTTCATCCATATTGACCATTTTGGGATCGTTCGACAGGTCCGGAGTCATCGTTTTTCATCCGAAAATTGATTTTTTGGACTGTACCAAAAATGATTCAAAATGTCAATTGGATCATGCCTCGTGTTGAATAACCACTTTTTAAACCCTCACAGTGACCAAAATTGCCATTTTTACAGAGTTTTGCTTCCTCAAAAGCTTCCATTTTGACCCGTTTCAGGCACAGAAATGACTTTAAACAAACTTATTCTAGTTGACAAAGTCATAATTCACATCCAACAGTCATTTAGAGTCAAAAGATTAAATGTTAAAATTTCATCATTATAGACCATTTTGGGATCGTTCGACAGGTCCGGAGTCATCGTTTTTCATCCGAAAATTGATTTTTTGGACTGTACCAAAAATGTTTCAAAATGTGAATTGGATCATGCCTCATGTTGAATAACCACTTTTTAAACCCTCACAGTGACCAAAATTGCCATTTTTACAGAGTTTTGCTTCCTCAAAAGCTTCAATTTTGACCCGTTTCAGGCACAGAAATGACTTTAAACACACCTATTTTAGTTGACAAAGTCATAATTCACATCCAACAGTCATTTAGAGTCTGAATGTTAAAATTTCATCATTATAGACCATTTTGGGATCGTTCGACAGGTCCGGAGTCATCGTTTTTCATCCGAAAATTGATTTTTTAGACTGTACCAAAAATGATTCAAAATGTGAATTGGATCATGCCTCATGTTGAATAACCACTTTTTAAACCCTCACAGTGACCAAAATTGCCATTTTTACAGAGTTTTGCTTACTCAAAAGCTTCCATTTTGACCCGTTTCAGGCACAGAAATGACTTTAAACACACTTATTCTAGTTGACAAAGTCATAATTCACATTCAACAGTCATTTAGAGTCAAAAGATTAAATGTTGAAATTTCATCATTATAGACCATTTTGGGATCGTTCGACAGGTCCGGAGTCATCGTTTTTCATCCGAAAATTGATTTTTTGCACTGTACCAAAAATGATTCAAAATGTCAATTGGATCATGCCTCATGTTGAATAACCACTTTTTAAACCCTCACAGTGACCCAAATTGCCATTTTTACAGAGTTTTGCTAACTCAAAACTTCCATTTTGACCCGTTTCAGGCACAGAAATGACTTTAAACACACTTATTCTAGTTGACAAAGTCATAATTCACATCCAACAGTCATTTAGAGTCAAAAGATGAAATGTTAAAATTTCATCATTATAGACCATTTTGGGATCGTTCGACAGGTCCGGAGTCATCGTTTTTCATCCGAAAATTGATTTTTTGGACTGTACCAAAAATGATTCAAAATGTGAATTGGATTATGCCTCATGTTGAATAACCACTTTTTAAACCCTCACAGTGACCAAAATTGCCATTTTTACAGAGTTTTGCTTCCTCAAAAGCTTCAATTTTGACCCGTTTCAGGCACAGAAATGACTTTAAACACACTTATTCTAGTTGACAAAGTCATAATTCACATCCAACAGTCATTTAGAGTCAAAAGATTAAATGTTGAAATTTCATCATTATAGACCATTTTGGGATCGTTCGACAGGTCCGGAGTCATCGTTTTTCATCCGAAAATTGATTTTTTGGACTGTACCAAAAATGATTCAAAATGTCAATTGGATCATGCCTCATGTTGAATAACCACTTTTTAAACCCTCACAGTGACTAAAATTGCCATTTTTACAGAGTTTTGCTTCCTCAAAAGCTTCCATTTTGACCCGTTTCAGGCACAGAAATGACTTTAAACACACTTATTCTAGTTGACAAAGTCATAATTCACATCCAACAGTAATTTAGAGTCAAAAGATTAAATGTTGAAATTTCATCCATATTGACCATTTTGGGATCGTTCGACAGGTCCGGAGTCATCGTTTTTCATCCGAAAATTGATTTTTTGGACTGTACCAAAAATGATTCAAAATGTCAATTGGATCATGCCTCGTGTTGAATAACCACTTTTTAAACCCTCACAGTGACCAAAATTGCCATTTTTACAGAGTTTTGCTTCCTCAAAAGCTTCCATTTTGACCCGTTTCAGGCACAGAAATGACTTTAAACAAACTTATTCTAGTTGACAAAGTCATAATTCACATCCAACAGTCATTTAGAGTCAAAAGATTAAATGTTAAAATTTCATCATTATAGACCATTTTGGGATCGTTCGACAGGTCCGGAGTCATCGTTTTTCATCCGAAAATTGATTTTTTGGACTGTACCAAAAATGTTTCAAAATGTGAATTGGATCATGCCTCATGTTGAATAACCACTTTTTAAACCCTCACAGTGACCAAAATTGCCATTTTTACAGAGTTTTGCTTCCTCAAAAGCTTCAATTTTGACCCGTTTCAGGCACAGAAATGACTTTAAACACACCTATTTTAGTTGACAAAGTCATAATTCACATCCAACAGTCATTTAGAGTCTGAATGTTAAAATTTCATCATTATAGACCATTTTGGGATCGTTCGACAGGTCCGGAGTCATCGTTTTTCATCCGAAAATTGATTTTTTAGACTGTACCAAAAATGATTCAAAATGTGAATTGGATCATGCCTCATGTTGAATAACCACTTTTTAAACCCTCACAGTGACCAAATTTGCCATTTTTACAGAGTTTTGCTTACTCAAAAGCTTCCATTTTGACCCGTTTCAGGCACAGAAATGACTTTAAACACACTTATTCTAGTTGACAAAGTCATAATTCACATTCAACAGTCATTTAGAGTCAAAAGATTAAATGTTGAAATTTCATCATTATAGACCATTTTGGGATCGTTCGACAGGTCCGGAGTCATCGTTTTTCATCCGAAAATTGATTTTTTGGACTGTACCAAAAATGATTCAAAATGTCAATTGGATCATGCCTCATGTTGAATAACCACTTTTTAAACCCTCACAGTGACCAAAATTGCCATTTTTACAGAGTTTTGCTTGCTCAAAAGCTTCCATTTTGACCCGTTTCAGGCACAGAAATGACTTTAAACACAATTATTCTAGTTGACAAAGTCATAATTCACATCCAACAGTAATTTAGAGTCAAAAGATTAAATGTTGAAATTTCATCATTATAGACCATTTTGGGATCATTCGACAGGTCTGGAGTCATCGTTTTTCATCCGAAAATTGATTTTTTGGACTGTACCAAAAATGATTCAAAATGTCAATTGGATCATGCCTCATGTTGAATAACCACTTTTTAAACCCTCACAGTGACCAAAATTGCCATTTTTACAGAGTTTTGCTAACTCAAAACTTCCATTTTGACCCGTTTCAGGCACAGAAATGACTTTAAACACACTTATTCTAGTTGACAAAGTCATAATTCACATCCAACAGTCATTTAGAGTCAAAAGATGAAATGTTAAAATTTCATCATTATAGACCATTTTGGGATCGTTCGACAGGTCCGGAGTCATCGTTTTTCATCCGAAAATTGATTTTTTGGACTGTACCAAAAATGATTCAAAATGTGAATTGGATCATGCCTCATGTTGAATAACCACTTTTTAAACCCTCACAGTGACCAAAATTGCCATTTTTACAGAGTTTTGCTTCCTCAAAAGCTTCAATTTTGACCCGTTTCAGGCACAGAAATGACTTTAAACACACTTATTCTAGTTGACAAAGTCATAATTCACATCCAACAGTCATTTAGAGTCAAAAGATTAAATGTTGAAATTTCATCATTATAGACCATTTTGGGATCGTTCGACAGGTCCGGAGTCATCGTTTTTCATCCGAAAATTGATTTTTTGGACTGTACCAAAAATGATTCAAAATGTCAATTAGATCATGCCTCATGTTGAATAACCACTTTTTAAACCCTCACAGTGACCAAAATTGCCATTTTTACAGAGTTTTGCTTGCTCAAAAGCTTCCATTTTGACCCGTTTCAGGCACAGAAATGACTTTAAACACAATTATTCTAGTTGACAAAGTCATAATTCACATCCAACAGTAATTTAGAGTCAAAAGATTAAATGTTGAAATTTCATCATTATAGACCATTTTGGGATCATTCGACAGGTCTGGAGTCATCGTTTTTCATCCGAAAATTGATTTTTTGGACTGTACCAAAAATGATTCAAAATGTCAATTGGATCATGCCTCATGTTGAATAACCACTTTTTAAACCCTCACAGTGATCAAAATTGCGATTTTTACAGAGTTTTGCTTACTCAAAAGCTTCAATTTTGACCCGTTTCAGGCACAGAAATGACTTTAAACACACTTATTTTAGTTGACAAAGTCATAATACACATCCAACAGTAATTTAGAGTCAAAAGATTAAATGTTGAAATTTCATCCATATTGACCATTTTGGGATCGTTCGACAGGTCCGGAGTCATCGTTTTTCATCCGAAAATTGATTTTTTGGACTGTACCAAAAATGATTCAAAATGTCAATTGGATCATGCCTCATGTTGAATAACCACTTTTTAAACCCTCACAGTGACTAAAATTGCCATTTTTACAGAGTTTTGCTTACTCAAAAGCTTCCATTTTGACCCGTTTCAGGCACAGAAATGACTTTAAACACACTTATTCTAGTTGACCAAGTCATAATTCACATCCAACAGTCATTTAGAGTCAAAAGATTAAATGTTGAAATTTCATCATTATAGACCATTTTGGGATCGTTCGACAGGTCCGGAGTCATCGTTTTTCATCCGAAAATTGATTTTTTGGACTGTACCAAAAATGATTCAAAATGTCAATTAGATCATGCCTCATGTTGAATAACCACTTTTTAAACCCTCACAGTGCATTTTTACAGAGTTTTGCTTCCTCAAAAGCTTCAATTTTGACCCGTTTCAGGCACAGAAATGACTTTAAACACACTTATTTTAGTTGACAAAGTCATAATTCACATCCAACAGTAATTTAGAGTCAAAAGATTAAATGTTAAAATGTCATCATTATAGACCATTTTGGGATCGTTCAACAGGTCCGGAGTCATCGTTTTTCATCCGAAAATTGATTTTTTGGACTGTACCAAAAATGATTCAAAATGTCAATTAGATCATGCCTCATGTTGAATAACCACTTTTTAAACCCTCACAGTGACCAAAATTGCCATTTTTACAGAGTTTTGCTTGCTCAAAAGCTTCCATTTTGACCCGTTTCAGGCACAGAAACGAATTTAAACACAATTATTCTAGTTGACAAAGTCATAATTCACATCCAACAGTAATTTAGAGTCAAAAGATTAAATGTTGAAATTTCATCATTATAGACCATTTTGGGATCATTCGACAGGTCTGGAGTCATCGTTTTTCATCCGAAAATTGATTTTTTGGACTGTACCAAAAATGATTCAAAATGTCAATTGGATCATGCCTCATGTTGAATAACCACTTTTTAAACCCTCACAGTGATCAAAATTGCGATTTTTACAGAGTTTTGCTTACTCAAAAGCTTCAATTTTGACCCGTTTCAGGCACAGAAATGACTTTAAACACACTTATTTTAGTTGACAAAGTCATAATACACATCCAACAGTAATTTAGAGTCAAAAGATTAAATGTTGAAATTTCATCCATATTGACCATTTTGGGATCGTTCGACAGGTCCGGAGTCATCGTTTTTCATCCGAAAATTGATTTTTTGGACTGTACCAAAAATGATTCAAAATGTCAATTGGATCATGCCTCATGTTGAATAACCACTTTTTAAACCCTCACAGTGACTAAAATTGCCATTTTTACAGAGTTTTGCTTACTCAAAAGCTTCCATTTTGACCCGTTTCAGGCACAGAAATGACTTTAAACACACTTATTCTAGTTGACCAAGTCATAATTCACATCCAACAGTCATTTAGAGTCAAAAGATTAAATGTTGAAATTTCATCATTATAGACCATTTTGGGATCGTTCGACAGGTCCGGAGTCATCGTTTTTCATCCGAAAATTGATTTTTTGGACTGTACCAAAAATGATTCAAAATGTCAATTAGATCATGCCTCATGTTGAATAACCACTTTTTAAACCCTCACAGTGCATTTTTACAGAGTTTTGCTTCCTCAAAAGCTTCAATTTTGACCCGTTTCAGGCACAGAAATGACTTTAAACACACTTATTTTAGTTGACAAAGTCATAATTCACATCCAACAGTAATTTAGAGTCAAAAGATTAAATGTTGAAATTTCATCATTATAGACCATTTTGGGATCATTCGACAGGTCTGGAGTCATCGTTTTTCATCCGAAAATTGATTTTTTGGACTGTACCAAAAATGATTCAAAATGTCAATTGGATCATGCCTCATGTTGAATAACCACTTTTTAAACCCTCACAGTGATCAAAATTGCGATTTTTACAGAGTTTTGCTTACTCAAAAGCTTCAATTTTGGCCCGTTTCAGGCACAGAAATGACTTTAAACACACTTATTCTAGTTGACCAAGTCATAATTCACATCCAACAGTCATTTAGAGTCAAAAGATTAAATGTTGAAATTTCATCATTATAGACCATTTTGGGATCGTTCGACAGGTCCGGAGTCATCGTTTTTCATCCGAAAATTGATTTTTTGGACTGTACCAAAAATGATTCAAAATGTCAATTAGATCATGCCTCATGTTGAATAACCACTTTTTAAACCCTCACAGTGCATTTTTACAGAGTTTTGCTTCCTCAAAAGCTTCAATTTTGACCCGTTTCAGGCACAGAAATGACTTTAAACACACTTATTTTAGTTGACAAAGTCATAATTCACATCCAACAGTAATTTAGAGTCAAAAGATTAAATGTTAAAATGTCATCATTATAGACCATTTTGGGATCGTTCAACAGGTCTGGAGTCATCGTTTTTCATCCGAAAATTGATTTTTTGGACTGAACCAAAAATGATTCAAAATGTCAATTGGATCATGCCTCATGTTGAATAACCACATTTAAACCCTCACAGTGACCAAAATTGCCATTTTTACAGAGTTTCGCTTACTCAAAAGCTTCCATTTTGACCCGTTTCAGGGACAGAAATGACTTTAAACACACTTATTCTAGTTGACAAAGTCATAATTCACATCCAACAGTCATTTAGAGTCAAAAGATTAAATGTTGAAATTTCATCATTATAGACCATTTTGGGATCGTTCGACAGGTCCGGAGTCATCGTTTTTCATCCGAAAATTGATTTTTTGGACTGTACCAAAAATGATTCAAAATGTGAATTGGATCATGCCTCATGTTGAATAACCACTTTTTAAACCCTCACAGTGACCAAAATTGCCATTTTTACAGAGTTTTGCTTACTCAAAAGCTTCCATTTTGACCCGTTTCAGGGACAGAAATGACTTTAAACACACTTATTCTAGTTGACAAAGTCATAATTCACATCCAACAGTCATTTAGAGTCAAAAGATTAAATGTTGAAATTTCATCATTATAGACCATTTTGGGATCGTTCGACAGGTCCGGAGTCATCGTTTTTTATCCGAAAATTGATTTTTTGGACTGTACCAAAAATGATTCAAAATGTCAATTGGATCATGCCTCATGTTGAATAACCACTTTTTAAACCCTCACAGTGATCAAAATTGCGATTTTTACAGAGTTTTGCTTACTCAAAAGCTTCAATTTTGACCCGTTTCAGGCACAGAAATGACTTTAAACACACTTATTTTAGTTGACAAAGTCATAATACACATCCAACAGTAATTTAGAGTCAAAAGATTAAATGTTAAAATTTCATCATTATAGACCATTTTGGGATCGTTCGACAGGTCCGGAGTCATCGTTTTTCATCCGAAAATTGATTTTTTGGACTGTACCAAAAATGATTCAAAATGTCAATTGGATCATGCCTCATGTTGAATAACCACTTTTTAAACCCTCACAGTGACCAAAATTGCCATTTTTACAGAGTTTTGCTTCCTCAAAAGCTTCTATTTTGACCCGTTTCAGGCACAGAAATGACTTTAAACACACTTATTCTAGTTGACAAAGTCATAATTCACATCCAACAGTAATTTAGAGTCAAAAGATTAAATGTTGAAATTTCATCCATATTGACCATTTTGGGATCGTTCGACAGGTCCGGAGTCATCGTTTTTCATCCGAAAATTGATTTTTTGGACTGTACCAAAAATGATTCAAAATGTCAATTGGATCATGCCTCGTGTTGAATAACCACTTTTTAAACCCTCACAGTGACCAAAATTGCCATTTTTACAGAGTTTTGCTTCCTCAAAAGCTTCCATTTTGACCCGTTTCAGGCACAGAAATGACTTTAAACAAACTTATTCTAGTTGACAAAGTCATAATTCACATCCAACAGTCATTTAGAGTCAAAAGATTAAATGTTAAAATTTCATCATTATAGACCATTTTGGGATCGTTCGACAGGTCCGGAGTCATCGTTTTTCATCCGAAAATTGATTTTTTGGACTGTACCAAAAATGTTTCAAAATGTGAATTGGATCATGCCTCATGTTGAATAACCACTTTTTAAACCCTCACAGTGACCAAAATTGCCATTTTTACAGAGTTTTGCTTCCTCAAAAGCTTCAATTTTGACCCGTTTCAGGCACAGAAATGACTTTAAACACACCTATTTTAGTTGACAAAGTCATAATTCACATCCAACAGTCATTTAGAGTCTGAATGTTAAAATTTCATCATTATAGACCATTTTGGGATCGTTCGACAGGTCCGGAGTCATCGTTTTTCATCCGAAAATTGATTTTTTAGACTGTACCAAAAATGATTCAAAATGTGAATTGGATCATGCCTCATGTTGAATAACCACTTTTTAAACCCTCACAGTGACCAAAATTGCCATTTTTACAGAGTTTTGCTTACTCAAAAGCTTCCATTTTGACCCGTTTCAGGCACAGAAATGACTTTAAACACACTTATTCTAGTTGACAAAGTCATAATTCACATTCAACAGTCATTTAGAGTCAAAAGATTAAATGTTGAAATTTCATCATTATAGACCATTTTGGGATCGTTCGACAGGTCCGGAGTCATCGTTTTTCATCCGAAAATTGATTTTTTGGACTGTACCAAAAATGATTCAAAATGTCAATTGGATCATGCCTCATGTTGAATAACCACTTTTTAAACCCTCACAGTGACCAAAATTGCCATTTTTACAGAGTTTTGCTTGCTCAAAAGCTTCCATTTTGACCCGTTTCAGGCACAGAAATGACTTTAAACACAATTATTCTAGTTGACAAAGTCATAATTCACATCCAACAGTAATTTAGAGTCAAAAGATTAAATGTTGAAATTTCATCATTATAGACCATTTTGGGATCATTCGACAGGTCTGGAGTCATCGTTTTTCATCCGAAAATTGATTTTTTGGACTGTACCAAAAATGATTCAAAATGTCAATTGGATCATGCCTCATGTTGAATAACCACTTTTTAAACCCTCACAGTGACCAAAATTGCCATTTTTACAGAGTTTTGCTAACTCAAAACTTCCATTTTGACCCGTTTCAGGCACAGAAATGACTTTAAACACACTTATTCTAGTTGACAAAGTCATAATTCACATCCAACAGTCATTTAGAGTCAAAAGATGAAATGTTAAAATTTCATCATTATAGACCATTTTGGGATCGTTCGACAGGTCCGGAGTCATCGTTTTTCATCCGAAAATTGATTTTTTGGACTGTACCAAAAATGATTCAAAATGTGAATTGGATCATGCCTCATGTTGAATAACCACTTTTTAAACCCTCACAGTGACCAAAATTGCCATTTTTACAGAGTTTTGCTTCCTCAAAAGCTTCAATTTTGACCCGTTTCAGGCACAGAAATGACTTTAAACACACTTATTCTAGTTGACAAAGTCATAATTCACATCCAACAGTCATTTAGAGTCAAAAGATTAAATGTTGAAATTTCATCATTATAGACCATTTTGGGATCGTTCGACAGGTCCGGAGTCATCGTTTTTCATCCGAAAATTGATTTTTTGGACTGTACCAAAAATGATTCAAAATGTCAATTAGATCATGCCTCATGTTGAATAACCACTTTTTAAACCCTCACAGTGACCAAAATTGCCATTTTTACAGAGTTTTGCTTGCTCAAAAGCTTCCATTTTGACCCGTTTCAGGCACAGAAATGACTTTAAACACAATTATTCTAGTTGACAAAGTCATAATTCACATCCAACAGTAATTTAGAGTCAAAAGATTAAATGTTGAAATTTCATCATTATAGACCATTTTGGGATCATTCGACAGGTCTGGAGTCATCGTTTTTCATCCGAAAATTGATTTTTTGGACTGTACCAAAAATGATTCAAAATGTCAATTGGATCATGCCTCATGTTGAATAACCACTTTTTAAACCCTCACAGTGATCAAAATTGCGATTTTTACAGAGTTTTGCTTACTCAAAAGCTTCAATTTTGACCCGTTTCAGGCACAGAAATGACTTTAAACACACTTATTTTAGTTGACAAAGTCATAATACACATCCAACAGTAATTTAGAGTCAAAAGATTAAATGTTGAAATTTCATCCATATTGACCATTTTGGGATCGTTCGACAGGTCCGGAGTCATCGTTTTTCATCCGAAAATTGATTTTTTGGACTGTACCAAAAATGATTCAAAATGTCAATTGGATCATGCCTCATGTTGAATAACCACTTTTTAAACCCTCACAGTGACTAAAATTGCCATTTTTACAGAGTTTTGCTTACTCAAAAGCTTCCATTTTGACCCGTTTCAGGCACAGAAATGACTTTAAACACACTTATTCTAGTTGACCAAGTCATAATTCACATCCAACAGTCATTTAGAGTCAAAAGATTAAATGTTGAAATTTCATCATTATAGACCATTTTGGGATCGTTCGACAGGTCCGGAGTCATCGTTTTTCATCCGAAAATTGATTTTTTGGACTGTACCAAAAATGATTCAAAATGTCAATTAGATCATGCCTCATGTTGAATAACCACTTTTTAAACCCTCACAGTGCATTTTTACAGAGTTTTGCTTCCTCAAAAGCTTCAATTTTGACCCGTTTCAGGCACAGAAATGACTTTAAACACACTTATTTTAGTTGACAAAGTCATAATTCACATCCAACAGTAATTTAGAGTCAAAAGATTAAATGTTAAAATGTCATCATTATAGACCATTTTGGGATCGTTCAACAGGTCCGGAGTCATCGTTTTTCATCCGAAAATTGATTTTTTGGACTGAACCAAAAATGATTCAAAATGTCAATTGGATCATGCCTCATGTTGAATAACCACATTTAAACCCTCACAGTGACCAAAATTGCCATTTTTACAGAGTTTCGCTTACTCAAAAGCTTCCATTTTGACCCGTTTCAGGGACAGAAATGACTTTAAACACACTTATTCTAGTTGACAAAGTCATAATTCACATCCAACAGTCATTTAGAGTCAAAAGATTAAATGTTGAAATTTCATCATTATAGACCATTTTGGGATCGTTCGACAGGTCCGGAGTCATCGTTTTTCATCCGAAAATTGATTTTTTGGACTGTACCAAAAATGATTCAAAATGTGAATTGGATCATGCCTCATGTTGAATAACCACTTTTTAAACCCTCACAGTGACCAAAATTGCCATTTTTACAGAGTTTTGCTTACTCAAAAGCTTCCATTTTGACCCGTTTCAGGGACAGAAATGACTTTAAACACACTTATTCTAGTTGACAAAGTCATAATTCACATCCAACAGTCATTTAGAGTCAAAAGATTAAATGTTGAAATTTCATCATTATAGACCATTTTGGGATCGTTCGACAGGTCCGGAGTCATCGTTTTTTATCCGAAAATTGATTTTTTGGACTGTACCAAAAATGATTCAAAATGTCAATTGGATCATGCCTCATGTTGAATAACCACTTTTTAAACCCTCACAGTGATCAAAATTGCGATTTTTACAGAGTTTTGCTTACTCAAAAGCTTCAATTTTGACCCGTTTCAGGCACAGAAATGACTTTAAACACACTTATTTTAGTTGACAAAGTCATAATACACATCCAACAGTAATTTAGAGTCAAAAGATTAAATGTTAAAATTTCATCATTATAGACCATTTTGGGATCGTTCGACAGGTCCGGAGTCATCGTTTTTCATCCGAAAATTGATTTTTTGGACTGTACCAAAAATGATTCAAAATGTCAATTGGATCATGCCTCATGTTGAATAACCACTTTTTAAACCCTCACAGTGACCAAAATTGCCATTTTTACAGAGTTTTGCTTCCTCAAAAGCTTCCATTTTGACCCGTTTCAGGCACAGAAATGACTTTAAACACACTTATTCTAGTTGACAAAGTCATAATTCACATCCAACAGTAATTTAGAGTCAAAAGATTAAATGTTGAAATTTCATCCATATTGACCATTTTGGGATCGTTCGACAGGTCCGGAGTCATCGTTTTTCATCCGAAAATTGATTTTTTTGGACTGTACCAAAAATGATTCAAAATGTCAATTGGATCATGCCTCGTGTTGAATAACCACTTTTTAAACCCTCACAGTGACCAAAATTGCCATTTTTACAGAGTTTTGCTTCCTCAAAAGCTTCCATTTTGACCCGTTTCAGGCACAGAAATGACTTTAAACAAACTTATTCTAGTTGACAAAGTCATAATTCACATCCAACAGTCATTTAGAGTCAAAAGATTAAATGTTAAAATTTCATCATTATAGACCATTTTGGGATCGTTCGACAGGTCCGGAGTCATCGTTTTTCATCCGAAAATTGATTTTTTGGACTGTACCAAAAATGTTTCAAAATGTGAATTGGATCATGCCTCATGTTGAATAACCACTTTTTAAACCCTCACAGTGACCAAAATTGCCCTTTTTACAGAGTTTTGCTTCCTCAAAAGCTTCAATTTTGACCCGTTTCAGGCACAGAAATGACTTTAAACACACCTATTTTAGTTGACAAAGTCATAATTCACATCCAACAGTCATTTAGAGTCTGAATGTTAAAATTTCATCATTATAGACCATTTTGGGATCGTTCGACAGGTCCGGAGTCATCGTTTTTCATCCGAAAATTGATTTTTTAGACTGTACCAAAAATGATTCAAAATGTGAATTGGATCATGCCTCATGTTGAATAACCACTTTTTAAACCCTCACAGTGACCAAAATTGCCATTTTTACAGAGTTTTGCTTACTCAAAAGCTTCCATTTTGACCCGTTTCAGGCACAGAAATGACTTTAAACACACTTATTCTAGTTGACAAAGTCATAATTCACATTCAACAGTCATTTAGAGTCAAAAGATTAAATGTTGAAATTTCATCATTATAGACCATTTTGGGATCGTTCGACAGGTCCGGAGTCATCGTTTTTCATCCGAAAATTGATTTTTTGGACTGTACCAAAAATGATTCAAAATGTCAATTGGATCATGCCTCATGTTGAATAACCACTTTTTAAACCCTCACAGTGACCAAAATTGCCATTTTTACAGAGTTTTGCTTGCTCAAAAGCTTCCATTTTGACCCGTTTCAGGCACAGAAATGACTTTAAACACAATTATTCTAGTTGACAAAGTCATAATTCACATCCAACAGTAATTTAGAGTCAAAAGATTAAATGTTGAAATTTCATCATTATAGACCATTTTGGGATCATTCGACAGGTCTGGAGTCATCGTTTTTCATCCGAAAATTGATTTTTTGGACTGTACCAAAAATGATTCAAAATGTCAATTGGATCATGCCTCATGTTGAATAACCACTTTTTAAACCCTCACAGTGACCAAAATTGCCATTTTTACAGAGTTTTGCTAACTCAAAACTTCCATTTTGACCCGTTTCAGGCACAGAAATGACTTTAAACACACTTATTCTAGTTGACAAAGTCATAATTCACATCCAACAGTCATTTAGAGTCAAAAGATGAAATGTTAAAATTTCATCATTATAGACCATTTTGGGATCGTTCGACAGGTCCGGAGTCATCGTTTTTCATCCGAAAATTGATTTTTTGGACTGTACCAAAAATGATTCAAAATGTGAATTGGATCATGCCTCATGTTGAATAACCACTTTTTAAACCCTCACAGTGACCAAAATTGCCATTTTTACAGAGTTTTGCTTCCTCAAAAGCTTCAATTTTGACCCGTTTCAGGCACAGAAATGACTTTAAACACACTTATTCTAGTTGACAAAGTCATAATTCACATCCAACAGTCATTTAGAGTCAAAAGATTAAATGTTGAAATTTCATCATTATAGACCATTTTGGGATCGTTCGACAGGTCCGGAGTCATCGTTTTTCATCCGAAAATTGATTTTTTGGACTGTACCAAAAATGATTCAAAATGTCAATTAGATCATGCCTCATGTTGAATAACCACTTTTTAAACCCTCACAGTGACCAAAATTGCCATTTTTACAGAGTTTTGCTTGCTCAAAAGCTTCCATTTTGACCCGTTTCAGGCACAGAAATGACTTTAAACACAATTATTCTAGTTGACAAAGTCATAATTCACATCCAACAGTAATTTAGAGTCAAAAGATTAAATGTTGAAATTTCATCATTATAGACCATTTTGGGATCATTCGACAGGTCTGGAGTCATCGTTTTTCATCCGAAAATTGATTTTTTGGACTGTACCAAAAATGATTCAAAATGTCAATTGGATCATGCCTCATGTTGAATAACCACTTTTTAAACCCTCACAGTGATCAAAATTGCGATTTTTACAGAGTTTTGCTTACTCAAAAGCTTCAATTTTGACCCGTTTCAGGCACAGAAATGACTTTAAACACACTTATTTTAGTTGACAAAGTCATAATACACATCCAACAGTAATTTAGAGTCAAAAGATTAAATGTTGAAATTTCATCCATATTGACCATTTTGGGATCGTTCGACAGGTCCGGAGTCATCGTTTTTCATCCGAAAATTGATTTTTTGGACTGTACCAAAAATGATTCAAAATGTCAATTGGATCATGCCTCATGTTGAATAACCACTTTTTAAACCCTCACAGTGACTAAAATTGCCATTTTTACAGAGTTTTGCTTACTCAAAAGCTTCCATTTTGACCCGTTTCAGGCACAGAAATGACTTTAAACACACTTATTCTAGTTGACCAAGTCATAATTCACATCCAACAGTCATTTAGAGTCAAAAGATTAAATGTTGAAATTTCATCATTATAGACCATTTTGGGATCGTTCGACAGGTCCGGAGTCATCGTTTTTCATCCGAAAATTGATTTTTTGGACTGTACCAAAAATGATTCAAAATGTCAATTAGATCATGCCTCATGTTGAATAACCACTTTTTAAACCCTCACAGTGCATTTTTACAGAGTTTTGCTTCCTCAAAAGCTTCAATTTTGACCCGTTTCAGGCACAGAAATGACTTTAAACACACTTATTTTAGTTGACAAAGTCATAATTCACATCCAACAGTAATTTAGAGTCAAAAGATTAAATGTTAAAATGTCATCATTATAGACCATTTTGGGATCGTTCAACAGGTCCGGAGTCATCGTTTTTCATCCGAAAATTGATTTTTTGGACTGAACCAAAAATGATTCAAAATGTCAATTGGATCATGCCTCATGTTGAATAACCACATTTAAACCCTCACAGTGACCAAAATTGCCATTTTTACAGAGTTTCGCTTACTCAAAAGCTTCCATTTTGACCCGTTTCAGGGACAGAAATGACTTTAAACACACTTATTCTAGTTGATAAAGTCATAATTCACATCCAACAGTCATTTAGAGTCAAAAGATTAAATGTTGAAATTTCATCATTATAGACCATTTTGGGATCGTTCGACAGGTCCGGAGTCATCGTTTTTCATCCGAAAATTGATTTTTTGGACTGTACCAAAAATGATTCAAAATGTGAATTGGATCATGCCTCATGTTGAATAACCACTTTTTAAACCCTCACAGTGACCAAAATTGCCATTTTTACAGAGTTTTGCTTACTCAAAAGCTTCCATTTTGACCCGTTTCAGGGACAGAAATGACTTTAAACACACTTATTCTAGTTGACAAAGTCATAATTCACATCCAACAGTCATTTAGAGTCAAAAGATTAAATGTTGAAATTTCATCATTATAGACCATTTTGGGATCGTTCGACAGGTCCGGAGTCATCGTTTTTTATCCGAAAATTGATTTTTTGGACTGTACCAAAAATGATTCAAAATGTCAATTGGATCATGCCTCATGTTGAATAACCACTTTTTAAACCCTCACAGTGATCAAAATTGCGATTTTTACAGAGTTTTGCTTACTCAAAAGCTTCAATTTTGACCCGTTTCAGGCACAGAAATGACTTTAAACACACTTATTTTAGTTGACAAAGTCATAATACACATCCAACAGTAATTTAGAGTCAAAAGATTAAATGTTAAAATTTCATCATTATAGACCATTTTGGGATCGTTCGACAGGTCCGGAGTCATCGTTTTTCATCCGAAAATTGATTTTTTGGACTGTACCAAAAATGATTCAAAATGTCAATTGGATCATGCCTCATGTTGAATAACCACTTTTTAAACCCTCACAGTGACCAAAATTGCCATTTTTACAGAGTTTTGCTTCCTCAAAAGCTTCCATTTTGACCCGTTTCAGGCACAGAAATGACTTTAAACACACTTATTCTAGTTGACAAAGTCATAATTCACATCCAACAGTAATTTAGAGTCAAAAGATTAAATGTTGAAATTTCATCCATATTGACCATTTTGGGATCGTTCGACAGGTCCGGAGTCATCGTTTTTCATCCGAAAATTGATTTTTTTGGACTGTACCAAAAATGATTCAAAATGTCAATTGGATCATGCCTCGTGTTGAATAACCACTTTTTAAACCCTCACAGTGACCAAAATTGCCATTTTTACAGAGTTTTGCTTCCTCAAAAGCTTCCATTTTGACCCGTTTCAGGCACAGAAATGACTTTAAACAAACTTATTCTAGTTGACAAAGTCATAATTCACATCCAACAGTCATTTAGAGTCAAAAGATTAAATGTTAAAATTTCATCATTATAGACCATTTTGGGATCGTTCGACAGGTCCGGAGTCATCGTTTTTCATCCGAAAATTGATTTTTTGGACTGTACCAAAAATGTTTCAAAATGTGAATTGGATCATGCCTCATGTTGAATAACCACTTTTTAAACCCTCACAGTGACCAAAATTGCCCTTTTTACAGAGTTTTGCTTCCTCAAAAGCTTCAATTTTGACCCGTTTCAGGCACAGAAATGACTTTAAACACACCTATTTTAGTTGACAAAGTCATAATTCACATCCAACAGTCATTTAGAGTCTGAATGTTAAAATTTCATCATTATAGACCATTTTGGGATCGTTCGACAGGTCCGGAGTCATCGTTTTTCATCCGAAAATTGATTTTTTAGACTGTACCAAAAATGATTCAAAATGTGAATTGGATCATGCCTCATGTTGAATAACCACTTTTTAAACCCTCACAGTGACCAAAATTGCCATTTTTACAGAGTTTTGCTTACTCAAAAGCTTCCATTTTGACCCGTTTCAGGCACAGAAATGACTTTAAACACACTTATTCTAGTTGACAAAGTCATAATTCACATTCAACAGTCATTTAGAGTCAAAAGATTAAATGTTGAAATTTCATCATTATAGACCATTTTGGGATCGTTCGACAGGTCCGGAGTCATCGTTTTTCATCCGAAAATTGATTTTTTGGACTGTACCAAAAATGATTCAAAATGTCAATTGGATCATGCCTCATGTTGAATAACCACTTTTTAAACCCTCACAGTGACCAAAATTGCCATTTTTACAGAGTTTTGCTTGCTCAAAAGCTTCCATTTTGACCCGTTTCAGGCACAGAAATGACTTTAAACACAATTATTCTAGTTGACAAAGTCATAATTCACATCCAACAGTAATTTAGAGTCAAAAGATTAAATGTTGAAATTTCATCATTATAGACCATTTTGGGATCATTCGACAGGTCTGGAGTCATCGTTTTTCATCCGAAAATTGATTTTTTGGACTGTACCAAAAATGATTCAAAATGTCAATTGGATCATGCCTCATGTTGAATAACCACTTTTTAAACCCTCACAGTGACCAAAATTGCCATTTTTACAGAGTTTTGCTAACTCAAAACTTCCATTTTGACCCGTTTCAGGCACAGAAATGACTTTAAACACACTTATTCTAGTTGACAAAGTCATAATTCACATCCAACAGTCATTTAGAGTCAAAAGATGAAATGTTAAAATTTCATCATTATAGACCATTTTGGGATCGTTCGACAGGTCCGGAGTCATCGTTTTTCATCCGAAAATTGATTTTTTGGACTGTACCAAAAATGATTCAAAATGTGAATTGGATCATGCCTCATGTTGAATAACCACTTTTTAAACCCTCACAGTGACCAAAATTGCCATTTTTACAGAGTTTTGCTTCCTCAAAAGCTTCAATTTTGACCCGTTTCAGGCACAGAAATGACTTTAAACACACTTATTCTAGTTGACAAAGTCATAATTCACATCCAACAGTCATTTAGAGTCAAAAGATTAAATGTTGAAATTTCATCATTATAGACCATTTTGGGATCGTTCGACAGGTCCGGAGTCATCGTTTTTCATCCGAAAATTGATTTTTTGGACTGTACCAAAAATGATTCAAAATGTCAATTAGATCATGCCTCATGTTGAATAACCACTTTTTAAACCCTCACAGTGACCAAAATTGCCATTTTTACAGAGTTTTGCTTGCTCAAAAGCTTCCATTTTGACCCGTTTCAGGCACAGAAATGACTTTAAACACAATTATTCTAGTTGACAAAGTCATAATTCACATCCAACAGTAATTTAGAGTCAAAAGATTAAATGTTGAAATTTCATCATTATAGACCATTTTGGGATCATTCGACAGGTCTGGAGTCATCGTTTTTCATCCGAAAATTGATTTTTTGGACTGTACCAAAAATGATTCAAAATGTCAATTGGATCATGCCTCATGTTGAATAACCACTTTTTAAACCCTCACA
Organism: Lissotriton vulgaris; assembly: GCF_964263255.1. Taxonomy (NCBI): domain Eukaryota; kingdom Metazoa; phylum Chordata; class Amphibia; order Caudata; family Salamandridae; genus Lissotriton; species Lissotriton vulgaris. The sequence continues at coordinate 147,996 of NW_028242221.1, read as the reverse complement.
GTGATCAAAATTGCGATTTTTACAGAGTTTTGCTTACTCAAAAGCTTCAATTTTGACCCGTTTCAGGCACAGAAATGACTTTAAACACACTTATTTTAGTTGACAAAGTCATAATACACATCCAACAGTAATTTAGAGTCAAAAGATTAAATGTTGAAATTTCATCCATATTGACCATTTTGGGATCGTTCGACAGGTCCGGAGTCATCGTTTTTCATCCGAAAATTGATTTTTTGGACTGTACCAAAAATGATTCAAAATGTCAATTGGATCATGCCTCATGTTGAATAACCACTTTTTAAACCCTCACAGTGACTAAAATTGCCATTTTTACAGAGTTTTGCTTACTCAAAAGCTTCCATTTTGACCCGTTTCAGGCACAGAAATGACTTTAAACACACTTATTCTAGTTGACCAAGTCATAATTCACATCCAACAGTCATTTAGAGTCAAAAGATTAAATGTTGAAATTTCATCATTATAGACCATTTTGGGATCGTTCGACAGGTCCGGAGTCATCGTTTTTCATCCGAAAATTGATTTTTTGGACTGTACCAAAAATGATTCAAAATGTCAATTAGATCATGCCTCATGTTGAATAACCACTTTTTAAACCCTCACAGTGCATTTTTACAGAGTTTTGCTTCCTCAAAAGCTTCAATTTTGACCCGTTTCAGGCACAGAAATGACTTTAAACACACTTATTTTAGTTGACAAAGTCATAATTCACATCCAACAGTAATTTAGAGTCAAAAGATTAAATGTTAAAATGTCATCATTATAGACCATTTTGGGATCGTTCAACAGGTCCGGAGTCATCGTTTTTCATCCGAAAATTGATTTTTTGGACTGAACCAAAAATGATTCAAAATGTCAATTGGATCATGCCTCATGTTGAATAACCACATTTAAACCCTCACAGTGACCAAAATTGCCATTTTTACAGAGTTTCGCTTACTCAAAAGCTTCCATTTTGACCCGTTTCAGGGACAGAAATGACTTTAAACACACTTATTCTAGTTGACAAAGTCATAATTCACATCCAACAGTCATTTAGAGTCAAAAGATTAAATGTTGAAATTTCATCATTATAGACCATTTTGGGATCGTTCGACAGGTCCGGAGTCATCGTTTTTCATCCGAAAATTGATTTTTTGGACTGTACCAAAAATGATTCAAAATGTGAATTGGATCATGCCTCATGTTGAATAACCACTTTTTAAACCCTCACAGTGACCAAAATTGCCATTTTTACAGAGTTTTGCTTACTCAAAAGCTTCCATTTTGACCCGTTTCAGGGACAGAAATGACTTTAAACACACTTATTCTAGTTGACAAAGTCATAATTCACATCCAACAGTCATTTAGAGTCAAAAGATTAAATGTTGAAATTTCATCATTATAGACCATTTTGGGATCGTTCGACAGGTCCGGAGTCATCGTTTTTTATCCGAAAATTGATTTTTTGGACTGTACCAAAAATGATTCAAAATGTCAATTGGATCATGCCTCATGTTGAATAACCACTTTTTAAACCCTCACAGTGATCAAAATTGCGATTTTTACAGAGTTTTGCTTACTCAAAAGCTTCAATTTTGACCCGTTTCAGGCACAGAAATGACTTTAAACACACTTATTTTAGTTGACAAAGTCATAATACACATCCAACAGTAATTTAGAGTCAAAAGATTAAATGTTAAAATTTCATCATTATAGACCATTTTGGGATCGTTCGACAGGTCCGGAGTCATCGTTTTTCATCCGAAAATTGATTTTTTGGACTGTACCAAAAATGATTCAAAATGTCAATTGGATCATGCCTCATGTTGAATAACCACTTTTTAAACCCTCACAGTGACCAAAATTGCCATTTTTACAGAGTTTTGCTTCCTCAAAAGCTTCCATTTTGACCCGTTTCAGGCACAGAAATGACTTTAAACACACTTATTCTAGTTGACAAAGTCATAATTCACATCCAACAGTAATTTAGAGTCAAAAGATTAAATGTTGAAATTTCATCCATATTGACCATTTTGGGATCGTTCGACAGGTCCGGAGTCATCGTTTTTCATCCGAAAATTGATTTTTTGGACTGTACCAAAAATGATTCAAAATGTCAATTGGATCATGCCTCGTGTTGAATAACCACTTTTTAAACCCTCACAGTGACCAAAATTGCCATTTTTACAGAGTTTTGCTTCCTCAAAAGCTTCCATTTTGACCCGTTTCAGGCACAGAAATGACTTTAAACAAACTTATTCTAGTTGACAAAGTCATAATTCACATCCAACAGTCATTTAGAGTCAAAAGATTAAATGTTAAAATTTCATCATTATAGACCATTTTGGGATCGTTCGACAGGTCCGGAGTCATCGTTTTTCATCCGAAAATTGATTTTTTGGACTGTACCAAAAATGTTTCAAAATGTGAATTGGATCATGCCTCATGTTGAATAACCACTTTTTAAACCCTCACAGTGACCAAAATTGCCCTTTTTACAGAGTTTTGCTTCCTCAAAAGCTTCAATTTTGACCCGTTTCAGGCACAGAAATGACTTTAAACACACCTATTTTAGTTGACAAAGTCATAATTCACATCCAACAGTCATTTAGAGTCTGAATGTTAAAATTTCATCATTATAGACCATTTTGGGATCGTTCGACAGGTCCGGAGTCATCGTTTTTCATCCGAAAATTGATTTTTTAGACTGTACCAAAAATGATTCAAAATGTGAATTGGATCATGCCTCATGTTGAATAACCACTTTTTAAACCCTCACAGTGACCAAAATTGCCATTTTTACAGAGTTTTGCTTACTCAAAAGCTTCCATTTTGACCCGTTTCAGGCACAGAAATGACTTTAAACACACTTATTCTAGTTGACAAAGTCATAATTCACATTCAACAGTCATTTAGAGTCAAAAGATTAAATGTTGAAATTTCATCATTATAGACCATTTTGGGATCGTTCGACAGGTCCGGAGTCATCGTTTTTCATCCGAAAATTGATTTTTTGGACTGTACCAAAAATGATTCAAATGTCAATTGGATCATGCCTCATGTTGAATAACCACTTTTTAAACCCTCACAGTGACCAAAATTGCCATTTTTACAGAGTTTTGCTTGCTCAAAAGCTTCCATTTTGACCCGTTTCAGGCACAGAAATGACTTTAAACACAATTATTCTAGTTGACAAAGTCATAATTCACATCCAACAGTAATTTAGAGTCAAAAGATTAAATGTTGAAATTTTCATCATTATAGACCATTTTGGGATCATTCGACAGGTCTGGAGTCATCGTTTTTCATCCGAAAATTGATTTTTTGGACTGTACCAAAAATGATTCAAAATGTCAATTGGATCATGCCTCATGTTGAATAACCACTTTTTAAACCCTCACAGTGACCAAAATTGCCATTTTTACAGAGTTTTGCTAACTCAAAACTTCCATTTTGACCCGTTTCAGGCACAGAAATGACTTTAAACACACTTATTCTAGTTGACAAAGTCATAATTCACATCCAACAGTCATTTAGAGTCAAAAGATGAAATGTTAAAATTTCATCATTATAGACCATTTTGGGATCGTTCGACAGGTCCGGAGTCATCGTTTTTCATCCGAAAATTGATTTTTTGGACTGTACCAAAAATGATTCAAAATGTGAATTGGATCATGCCTCATGTTGAATAACCACTTTTTAAACCCTCACAGTGACCAAAATTGCCATTTTTACAGAGTTTTGCTTCCTCAAAAGCTTCAATTTTGACCCGTTTCAGGCACAGAAATGACTTTAAACACACTTATTCTAGTTGACAAAGTCATAATTCACATCCAACAGTCATTTAGAGTCAAAAGATTAAATGTTGAAATTTCATCATTATAGACCATTTTGGGATCGTTCGACAGGTCCGGAGTCATCGTTTTTCATCCGAAAATTGATTTTTTGGACTGTACCAAAAATGATTCAAAATGTCAATTAGATCATGCCTCATGTTGAATAACCACTTTTTAAACCCTCACAGTGACCAAAATTGCCATTTTTACAGAGTTTTGCTTGCTCAAAAGCTTCCATTTTGACCCGTTTCAGGCACAGAAATGACTTTAAACACAATTATTCTAGTTGACAAAGTCATAATTCACATCCAACAGTAATTTAGAGTCAAAAGATTAAATGTTGAAATTTCATCATTATAGACCATTTTGGGATCATTCGACAGGTCTGGAGTCATCGTTTTTCATCCGAAAATTGATTTTTTGGACTGTACCAAAAATGATTCAAAATGTCAATTGGATCATGCCTCATGTTGAATAACCACTTTTTAAACCCTCACAGTGATCAAAATTGCGATTTTTACAGAGTTTTGCTTACTCAAAAGCTTCAATTTTGACCCGTTTCAGGCACAGAAATGACTTTAAACACACTTATTTTAGTTGACAAAGTCATAATACACATCCAACAGTAATTTAGAGTCAAAAGATTAAATGTTGAAATTTCATCCATATTGACCATTTTGGGATCGTTCGACAGGTCCGGAGTCATCGTTTTTCATCCGAAAATTGATTTTTTGGACTGTACCAAAAATGATTCAAAATGTCAATTGGATCATGCCTCATGTTGAATAACCACTTTTTAAACCCTCACAGTGACTAAAATTGCCATTTTTACAGAGTTTTGCTTACTCAAAAGCTTCCATTTTGACCCGTTTCAGGCACAGAAATGACTTTAAACACACTTATTCTAGTTGACCAAGTCATAATTCACATCCAACAGTCATTTAGAGTCAAAAGATTAAATGTTGAAATTTCATCATTATAGACCATTTTGGGATCGTTCGACAGGTCCGGAGTCATCGTTTTTCATCCGAAAATTGATTTTTTGGACTGTACCAAAAATGATTCAAAATGTCAATTGGATCATGCCTCATGTTGAATAACCACTTTTTAAACCCTCACAGTGACCAAAATTGCCATTTTTACAGAGTTTTGCTTGCTCAAAAGCTTCCATTTTGACCCGTTTCAGGCACAGAAATGACTTTAAACACAATTATTCTAGTTGACAAAGTCATAATTCACATCCAACAGTAATTTAGAGTCAAAAGATTAAATGTTGAAATTTCATCATTATAGACCATTTTGGGATCATTCGACAGGTCTGGAGTCATCGTTTTTCATCCGAAAATTGATTTTTTGGACTGTACCAAAAATGATTCAAAATGTCAATTGGATCATGCCTCATGTTGAATAACCACTTTTTAAACCCTCACAGTGACCAAAATTGCCATTTTTACAGAGTTTTGCTAACTCAAAACTTCCATTTTGACCCGTTTCAGGCACAGAAATGACTTTAAACACACTTATTCTAGTTGACAAAGTCATAATTCACATCCAACAGTCATTTAGAGTCAAAAGATGAAATGTTAAAATTTCATCATTATAGACCATTTTGGGATCGTTCGACAGGTCCGGAGTCATCTTTTTTCATCCGAAAATTGATTTTTTGGACTGTACCAAAAATGATTCAAAATGTGAATTGGATCATGCCTCATGTTGAATAACCACTTTTTAAACCCTCACAGTGACCAAAATTGCCATTTTTACAGAGTTTTGCTTCCTCAAAAGCTTCAATTTTGACCCGTTTCAGGCACAGAAATGACTTTAAACACACTTATTCTAGTTGACAAAGTCATAATTCACATCCAACAGTCATTTAGAGTCAAAAGATTAAATGTTGAAATTTCATCATTATAGACCATTTTGGGATCGTTCGACAGGTCCGGAGTCATCGTTTTTCATCCGAAAATTGATTTTTTGGACTGTACCAAAAATGATTCAAAATGTCAATTAGATCATGCCTCATGTTGAATAACCACTTTTTAAACCCTCACAGTGACCAAAATTGCCATTTTTACAGAGTTTTGCTTGCTCAAAAGCTTTCATTTTGACCCGTTTCAGGCACAGAAATGACTTTAAACACAATTATTCTAGTTGACAAAGTCATAATTCACATCCAACAGTAATTTAGAGTCAAAAGATTAAATGTTGAAATTTCATCATTATAGACCATTTTGGGATCATTCGACAGGTCTGGAGTCATCGTTTTTCATCCGAAAATTGATTTTTTGGACTGTACCAAAAATGATTCAAAATGTCAATTGGATCATGCCTCATGTTGAATAACCACTTTTTAAACCCTCACAGTGATCAAAATTGCGATTTTTACAGAGTTTTGCTTACTCAAAAGCTTCAATTTTGACCCGTTTCAGGCACAGAAATGACTTTAAACACACTTATTTTAGTTGACAAAGTCATAATACACATCCAACAGTAATTTAGAGTCAAAAGATTAAATGTTGAAATTTCATCCATATTGACCATTTTGGGATCGTTCGACAGGTCCGGAGTCATCGTTTTTCATCCGAAAATTGATTTTTTGGACTGTACCAAAAATGATTCAAAATGTCAATTGGATCATGCCTCATGTTGAATAACCACTTTTTAAACCCTCACAGTGACTAAAATTGCCATTTTTACAGAGTTTTGCTTACTCAAAAGCTTCCATTTTGACCCGTTTCAGGCACAGAAATGACTTTAAACACACTTATTCTAGTTGACCAAGTCATAATTCACATCCAACAGTCATTTAGAGTCAAAAGATTAAATGTTGAAATTTCATCATTATAGACCATTTTGGGATCGTTCGACAGGTCCGGAGTCATCGTTTTTCATCCGAAAATTGATTTTTTGGACTGTACCAAAAATGATTCAAAATGTCAATTAGATCATGCCTCATGTTGAATAACCACTTTTTAAACCCTCACAGTGCATTTTTACAGAGTTTTGCTTCCTCAAAAGCTTCAATTTTGACCCGTTTCAGGCACAGAAATGACTTTAAACACACTTATTTTAGTTGACAAAGTCATAATTCACATCCAACAGTAATTTAGAGTCAAAAGATTAAATGTTAAAATGTCATCATTATAGACCATTTTGGGATCGTTCAACAGGTCCGGAGTCATCGTTTTTCATCCGAAAATTGATTTTTTGGACTGAACCAAAAATGATTCAAAATGTCAATTGGATCATGCCTCATGTTGAATAACCACATTTAAACCCTCACAGTGACCAAAATTGCCATTTTTACAGAGTTTCGCTTACTCAAAAGCTTCCATTTTGACCCGTTTCAGGGACAGAAATGACTTTAAACACACTTATTCTAGTTGACAAAGTCATAATTCACATCCAACAGTCATTTAGAGTCAAAAGATTAAATGTTGAAATTTCATCATTATAGACCATTTTGGGATCGTTCGACAGGTCCGGAGTCATCGTTTTTCATCCGAAAATTGATTTTTTTGGACTGTACCAAAAATGATTCAAAATGTGAATTGGATCATGCCTCATGTTGAATAACCACTTTTTAAACCCTCACAGTGACCAAAATTGCCATTTTTACAGAGTTTTGCTTACTCAAAAGCTTCCATTTTGACCCGTTTCAGGGACAGAAATGACTTTAAACACACTTATTCTAGTTGACAAAGTCATAATTCACATCCAACAGTCATTTAGAGTCAAAAGATTAAATGTTGAAATTTCATCATTATAGACCATTTTGGGATCGTTCGACAGGTCCGGAGTCATCGTTTTTTATCCGAAAATTGATTTTTTGGACTGTACCAAAAATGATTCAAAATGTCAATTGGATCATGCCTCATGTTGAATAACCACTTTTTAAACCCTCACAGTGATCAAAATTGCGATTTTTACAGAGTTTTGCTTACTCAAAAGCTTCAATTTTGACCCGTTTCAGGCACAGAAATGACTTTAAACACACTTATTTTAGTTGACAAAGTCATAATACACATCCAACAGTAATTTAGAGTCAAAAGATTAAATGTTAAAATTTCATCATTATAGACCATTTTGGGATCGTTCGACAGGTCCGGAGTCATCGTTTTTCATCCGAAAATTGATTTTTTGGACTGTACCAAAAATGATTCAAAATGTCAATTGGATCATGCCTCATGTTGAATAACCACTTTTTAAACCCTCACAGTGACCAAAATTGCCATTTTTACAGAGTTTTGCTTCCTCAAAAGCTTCCATTTTGACCCGTTTCAGGCACAGAAATGACTTTAAACACACTTATTCTAGTTGACAAAGTCATAATTCACATCCAACAGTAATTTAGAGTCAAAAGATTAAATGTTGAAATTTCATCCATATTGACCATTTTGGGATCGTTCGACAGGTCCGGAGTCATCGTTTTTCATCCGAAAATTGATTTTTTGGACTGTACCAAAAATGATTCAAAATGTCAATTGGATCATGCCTCGTGTTGAATAACCACTTTTTAAACCCTCACAGTGACCAAAATTGCCATTTTTACAGAGTTTTGCTTCCTCAAAAGCTTCCATTTTGACCCGTTTCAGGCACAGAAATGACTTTAAACAAACTTATTCTAGTTGACAAAGTCATAATTCACATCCAACAGTCATTTAGAGTCAAAATGTTAAATGTTAAAATTTCATCATTATAGACCATTTTGGGATCGTTCGACAGGTCCGGAGTCATCGTTTTTCATCCGAAAATTGATTTTTTGGACTGTACCAAAAATGTTTCAAAATGTGAATTGGATCATGCCTCATGTTGAATAACCACTTTTTAAACCCTCACAGTGACCAAAATTGCCATTTTTACAGAGTTTTGCTTCCTCAAAAGCTTCAATTTTGACCCGTTTCAGGCACAGAAATGACTTTAAACACACCTATTTTAGTTGACAAAGTCATAATTCACATCCAACAGTCATTTAGAATCTGAATGTTAAAATTTCATCATTATAGACCATTTTGGGATCGTTCGACAGGTCCGGAGTCATCGTTTTTCATCCGAAAATTGATTTTTTAGACTGTACCAAAAATGATTCAAAATGTGAATTGGATCATGCCTCATGTTGAATAACCACTTTTTAAACCCTCACAGTGACCAAAATTGCCATTTTTACAGAGTTTTGCTTACTCAAAAGCTTCCATTTTGACCCGTTTCAGGCACAGAAATGACTTTAAACACACTTATTCTAGTTGACAAAGTCATAATTCACATTCAACAGTCATTTAGAGTCAAAAGATTAAATGTTGAAATTTCATCATTATAGACCATTTTGGGATCGTTCGACAGGTCCGGAGTCATCGTTTTTCATCCGAAAATTGATTTTTTGGACTGTACCAAAAATGATTCAAAATGTCAATTGGATCATGCCTCATGTTGAATAACCACTTTTTAAACCCTCACAGTGACCAAAATTGCCATTTTTACAGAGTTTTGCTTGCTCAAAAGCTTCCATTTTGACCCGTTTCAGGCACAGAAATGACTTTAAACACAATTATTCTAGTTGACAAAGTCATAATTCACATCCAACAGTAATTTAGAGTCAAAAGATTAAATGTTGAAATGTCATCATTATAGACCATTTTGGGATCATTCGACAGGTCTGGAGTCATCGTTTTTCATCCGAAAATTGATTTTTTGGACTGTACCAAAAATGATTCAAAATGTCAATTGGATCATGCCTCATGTTGAATAACCACTTTTTAAACCCTCACAGTGACCAAAATTGCCATTTTTACAGAGTTTTGCTAACTCAAAACTTCCATTTTGACCCGTTTCAGGCACAGAAATGACTTTAAACACACTTATTCTAGTTGACAAAGTCATAATTCACATCCAACAGTCATTTAGAGTCAAAAGATGAAATGTTAAAATTTCATCATTATAGACCATTTTGGGATCGTTCGACAGGTCCGGAGTCATCGTTTTTCATCCGAAAATTGATTTTTTGGACTGTACCAAAAATGATTCAAAATGTGAATTGGATCATGCCTCATGTTGAATAACCACTTTTTAAACCCTCACAGTGACCAAAATTGCCATTTTTACAGAGTTTTGCTTCCTCAAAAGCTTCAATTTTGACCCGTTTCAGGCACAGAAATGACTTTAAACACACGTATTCTAGTTGACAAAGTCATAATACACATCCAACAGTAATTTAGAGTCAAAAGATTAAATGTTGAAATTTCATCCATATTGACCATTTTGGGATCGTTCGACAGGTCCGGAGTCATCGTTTTTCATCCGAAAATTGATTTTTTGGACTGTACCAAAAATGATTCAAAATGTCAATTGGATCATGCCTCATGTTGAATAACCACTTTTTAAACCCTCACAGTGACTAAAATTGCCATTTTTACAGAGTTTTGCTTACTCAAAAGCTTCCATTTTGACCCGTTTCAGGCACAGAAATGACTTTAAACACACTTATTCTAGTTGACCAAGTCATAATTCACATCCAACAGTCATTTAGAGTCAAAAGATTAAATGTTGAAATTTCATCATTATAGACCATTTTGGGATCGTTCGACAGGTCCGGAGTCATCGTTTTTCATCCGAAAATTGATTTTTTGGACTGTACCAAAAATGATTCAAAATGTCAATTAGATCATGCCTCATGTTGAATAACCACTTTTTAAACCCTCACAGTGCATTTTTACAGAGTTTTGCTTCCTCAAAAGCTTCAATTTTGACCCGTTTCAGGCACAGAAATGACTTTAAACACACTTATTTTAGTTGACAAAGTCATAATTCACATCCAACAGTAATTTAGAGTCAAAAGATTAAATGTTAAAATGTCATCATTATAGACCATTTTGGGATCGTTCAACAGGTCCGGAGTCATCGTTTTTCATCCGAAAATTGATTTTTTGGACTGAACCAAAAATGATTCAAAATGTCAATTGGATCATGCCTCATGTTGAATAACCACATTTAAACCCTCACAGTGACCAAAATTGCCATTTTTACAGAGTTTCGCTTACTCAAAAGCTTCCATTTTGACCCGTTTCAGGGACAGAAATGACTTTAAACACACTTATTCTAGTTGACAAAGTCATAATTCACATCCAACAGTCATTTAGAGTCAAAAGATTAAATGTTGAAATTTCATCATTATAGACCATTTTGGGATCGTTCGACAGGTCCGGAGTCATCGTTTTTCATCCGAAAATTGATTTTTTGGACTGTACCAAAAATGATTCAAAATGTGAATTGGATCATGCCTCATGTTGAATAACCACTTTTTAAACCCTCACAGTGACCAAAATTGCCATTTTTACAGAGTTTTGCTTACTCAAAAGCTTCCATTTTGACCCGTTTCAGGGACAGAAATGACTTTAAACACACTTATTCTAGTTGACAAAGTCATAATTCACATCCAACAGTCATTTAGAGTCAAAAGATTAAATGTTGAAATTTCATCATTATAGACCATTTTGGGATCGTTCGACAGGTCCGGAGTCATCGTTTTTTATCCGAAAATTGATTTTTTGGACTGTACCAAAAATGATTCAAAATGTCAATTGGATCATGCCTCATGTTGAATAACCACTTTTTAAACCCTCACAGTGATCAAAATTGCGATTTTTACAGAGTTTTGCTTACTCAAAAGCTTCAATTTTGACCCGTTTCAGGCACAGAAATGACTTTAAACACACTTATTTTAGTTGACAAAGTCATAATACACATCCAACAGTAATTTAGAGTCAAAAGATTAAATGTTAAAATTTCATCATTATAGACCATTTTGGGATCGTTCGACAGGTCCGGAGTCATCGTTTTTCATCCGAAAATTGATTTTTTGGACTGTACCAAAAATGATTCAAAATGTCAATTGGATCATGCCTCATGTTGAATAACCACTTTTTAAACCCTCACAGTGACCAAAATTGCCATTTTTACAGAGTTTTGCTTCCTCAAAAGCTTCCATTTTGACCCGTTTCAGGCACAGAAATGACTTTAAACACACTTATTTTAGTTGACAAAGTCATAATTCACATCCAACAGTAATTTAGAGTCAAAAGATTAAATGTTAAAATGTCATCATTATAGACCATTTTGGGATCGTTCAACAGGTCCGGAGTCATCGTTTTTCATCCGAAAATTGATTTTTTGGACTGAACCAAAAATGATTCAAAATGTCAATTGGATCATGCCTCATGTTGAATAACCACATTTAAACCCTCACAGTGACCAAAATTGCCATTTTTACAGAGTTTCGCTTACTCAAAAGCTTCCATTTTGACCCGTTTCAGGGACAGAAATGACTTTAAACACACTTATTCTAGTTGACAAAGTCATAATTCACATCCAACAGTCATTTAGAGTCAAAAGATTAAATGTTGAAATTTCATCATTATAGACCATTTTGGGATCGTTCGACAGGTCCGGAGTCATCGTTTTTCATCCGAAAATTGATTTTTTGGACTGTACCAAAAATGATTCAAAATGTGAATTGGATCATGCCTCATGTTGAATAACCACTTTTTAAACCCTCACAGTGACCAAAATTGCCATTTTTACAGAGTTTTGCTTACTCAAAAGCTTCCATTTTGACCCGTTTCAGGGACAGAAATGACTTTAAACACACTTATTCTAGTTGACAAAGTCATAATTCACATCCAACAGTCATTTAGAGTCAAAAGATTAAATGTTGAAATTTCATCATTATAGACCATTTTGGGATCGTTCGACAGGTCCGGAGTCATCGTTTTTTATCCGAAAATTGATTTTTTGGACTGTACCAAAAATGATTCAAAATGTCAATTGGATCATGCCTCATGTTGAATAACCACTTTTTAAACCCTCACAGTGATCAAAATTGCGATTTTTACAGAGTTTTGCTTACTCAAAAGCTTCAATTTTGACCCGTTTCAGGCACAGAAATGACTTTAAACACACTTATTTTAGTTGACAAAGTCATAATACACATCCAACAGTAATTTAGAGTCAAAAGATTAAATGTTAAAATTTCATCATTATAGACCATTTTGGGATCGTTCGACAGGTCCGGAGTCATCGTTTTTCATCCGAAAATTGATTTTTTGGACTGTACCAAAAATGATTCAAAATGTCAATTGGATCATGCCTCATGTTGAATAACCACTTTTTAAACCCTCACAGTGACCAAAATTGCCATTTTTACAGAGTTTTGCTTCCTCAAAAGCTTCCATTTTGACCCGTTTCAGGCACAGAAATGACTTTAAACACACTTATTCTAGTTGACAAAGTCATAATTCACATCCAACAGTAATTTAGAGTCAAAAGATTAAATGTTGAAATTTCATCCATATTGACCATTTTGGGATCGTTCGACAGGTCCGGAGTCATCGTTTTTCATCCGAAAATTGATTTTTTGGACTGTACCAAAAATGATTCAAAATGTCAATTGGATCATGCCTCGTGTTGAATAACCACTTTTTAAACCCTCACAGTGACCAAAATTGCCATTTTTACAGAGTTTTGCTTCCTCAAAAGCTTCCATTTTGACCCGTTTCAGGCACAGAAATGACTTTAAACAAACTTATTCTAGTTGACAAAGTCATAATTCACATCCAACAGTCATTTAGAGTCAAAAGATTAAATGTTAAAATTTCATCATTATAGACCATTTTGGGATCGTTCGACAGGTCCGGAGTCATCGTTTTTCATCCGAAAATTGATTTTTTGGACTGTACCAAAAATGTTTCAAAATGTGAATTGGATCATGCCTCATGTTGAATAACCACTTTTTAAACCCTCACAGTGACCAAAATTGCCATTTTTACAGAGTTTTGCTTCCTCAAAAGCTTCAATTTTGACCCGTTTCAGGCACAGAAATGACTTTAAACACACCTATTTTAGTTGACAAAGTCATAATTCACATCCAACAGTCATTTAGAGTCTGAATGTTAAAATTTCATCATTATAGACCATTTTGGGATCGTTCGACAGGTCCGGAGTCATCGTTTTTTATCCGAAAATTGATTTTTTGGACTGTACCAAAAATGATTCAAAATGTCAATTGGATCATGCCTCATGTTGAATAACCACTTTTTAAACCCTCACAGTGACCAAATTGCCATTTTTACAGAGTTTTGCTTACTCAAAAGCTTCCATTTTGACCCGTTTCAGGCACAGAAATGACTTTAAACACACTTATTCTAGATGACAAAATCATAATTCACATCCAACAGTCATTTAGAGTCAAAAGATTAAATGTTGAAATTTCATCATTATAGACCATTTTGGGATCGTTCGACAGGTCCGGAGTCATCGTTTTTCATCCGAAAATTGATTTTTTGGACTGTACCAAAAATGATTCAAAATGTCAATTGGATCATGCCTCATGTTTAATAACCACTTTTTAAACCCTCACAATGACCAAAATTGCCATTTTTACAGAGTTTTGCTTACTCAAAAGCTTCCATTTTGACCAGTTTCAGGCACAGAAATGACTTTAAACACACTTATTCTAGTTGACAAAGTCATAATTCACATCCAACAGTAATTTAGAGTCAAAAGATTAAATGTTGAAATTTCATCCATATTGACCATTTTGGGATCATTCGACAGGTCCGGAGTCATCGTTTTTCATCCGAAAATGGATTTTTTGGACTGTACCAAAAATGATTCAAAATGTCAATTGGATCATGCCTCATGTTGAATAACCACTTTTTAAACCCTCACAGTGACCAAATTGCTATTTTACAGAGTTTTGCTTACTCAAAAGCTTCCATTTTGACCCGTTTCACGCACAGAAATGACTTTAAACACACTTATTCTAGTTGACAAAGTCATAATTCACATCCAACAGTCATTTAGAGTCAAAAGATTAAATGTTGAAAGTTCATCATTATAGACCATTTTGGGATCGTTCAACAGGTCCGGAGTCATCGTTTTTCATCCGAAAATTGATTTTTTGGACTGTACCAAAAATGATTCAAAATGCCAATTGGATCATGCCTCATGTTGAATAACCACTTTTTAAACCCTCACAGTGACCAAAATTGCCATTTTTACAGAGTTTTGCTTACTCAAAAGCTTCCATTTTGACCCGTTTCAGGCACAGAAATGACTTTAAACACACTTATTCTAGTTGACAAAGTCATAATTCACATCCAACAGTCATTTAGAGTCAAAAGATTAAATGTTAAAATTTCATCATTATAGACCATTTTGGGATCGTTCGACAGGTCCGGAGTCATCGTTTTTCATCCGAAAATTGATTTTTTGGACTGTACCAAAAATTATTCAAAATGTCAATTGGATCATGCCTCATGTTGAATAACCACTTTTTAAACCCTCACAGTGACCAAAATTGCCATTTTTACAGAGTTTTGCTTACTCAAAAGCTTCAATTTTGACCCGTTTCAGGCACAGAAATGACTTTAAACACACTTATTTTAGTTGACAAAGTCATAATACACATCCAACAGTAATTTAGAGTCAAAAGATTAAATGTTAAAATTTCGTCATTATAGACCATTTTGGGATCGTTCGACAGGTCCGGAGTCATCGTTTTTCATCCGAAAATTGATTTTTTGGACTGTACCAAAAATGATTCAAAATGTCAATTGGATCATGCCTCATGTTGAATAACCACTTTTTAAACCCTCACAGTGACCAAAATTGCCATTTTTACAGAGTTTTGCTTCCTCAAAAGCTTCCATTTTGACCCGTTTCAGGCACAGAAATGACTTTAAACACACTTATTTTAGTTGACAAAGTCATAATTCACATCCAACAGTAATTTAGAGTCAAAAGATTAAATGTTAAAATGTCATCATTATAGACCATTTTGGGATCGTTCAACAGGTCCGGAGTCATCGTTTTTCATCCGAAAATTGATTTTTTGGACTGAACCAAAAATGATTCAAAATGTCAATTGGATCATGCCTCATGTTGAATAACCACATTTAAACCCTCACAGTGACCAAAATTGCCATTTTTACAGAGTTTCGCTTACTCAAAAGCTTCCATTTTGACCCGTTTCAGGGACAGAAATGACTTTAAACACACTTATTCTAGTTGACAAAGTCATAATTCACATCCAACAGTCATTTAGAGTCAAAAGATTAAATGTTGAAATTTCATCATTATAGACCATTTTGGGATCGTTCGACAGGTCCGGAGTCATCGTTTTTTATCCGAAAATTGATTTTTTGGACTGTACCAAAAATGATTCAAAATGTCAATTGGATCATGCCTCATGTTGAATAACCACTTTTTAAACCCTCACAGTGATCAAAATTGCGATTTTTACAGAGTTTTGCTTACTCAAAAGCTTCAATTTTGACCCGTTTCAGGCACAGAAATGACTTTAAACACACTTATTTTAGTTGACAAAGTCATAATACACATCCAACAGTAATTTAGAGTCAAAAGATTAAATGTTAAAATTTCATCATTATAGACCATTTTGGGATCGTTCGACAGGTCCGGAGTCATCGTTTTTCATCCGAAAATTGATTTTTTGGACTGTACCAAAAATGATTCAAAATGTCAATTGGATCATGCCTCATGTTGAATAACCACTTTTTAAACCCTCACAGTGACCAAAATTGCCATTTTTACAGAGTTTTGCTTCCTCAAAAGCTTCCATTTTGACCCGTTTCAGGCACAGAAATGACTTTAAACACACTTATTCTAGTTGACAAAGTCATAATTCACATCCAACAGTAATTTAGAGTCAAAAGATTAAATGTTGAAATTTCATCCATATTGACCATTTTGGGATCGTTCGACAGGTCCGGAGTCATCGTTTTTCATCCGAAAATTGATTTTTTGGACTGTACCAAAAATGATTCAAAATGTCAATTGGATCATGCCTCGTGTTGAATAACCACTTTTTAAACCCTCACAGTGACCAAAATTGCCATTTTTACAGAGTTTTGCTTCCTCAAAAGCTTCCATTTTGACCCGTTTCAGGCACAGAAATGACTTTAAACAAACTTATTCTAGTTGACAAAGTCATAATTCACATCCAACAGTCATTTAGAGTCAAAAGATTAAATGTTAAAATTTCATCATTATAGACCATTTTGGGATCGTTCGACAGGTCCGGAGTCATCGTTTTTCATCCGAAAATTGATTTTTTGGACTGTACCAAAAATGTTTCAAAATGTGAATTGGATCATGCCTCATGTTGAATAACCACTTTTTAAACCCTCACAGTGACCAAAATTGCCATTTTTACAGAGTTTTGCTTCCTCAAAAGCTTCAATTTTGACCCGTTTCAGGCACAGAAATGACTTTAAACACACCTATTTTAGTTGACAAAGTCATAATTCACATCCAACAGTCATTTAGAGTCTGAATGTTAAAATTTCATCATTATAGACCATTTTGGGATCGTTCGACAGGTCCGGAGTCATCGTTTTTTATCCGAAAATTGATTTTTTGGACTGTACCAAAAATGATTCAAAATGTCAATTGGATCATGCCTCATGTTGAATAACCACTTTTTAAACCCTCACAGTGACCAAATTGCCATTTTTACAGAGTTTTGCTTACTCAAAAGCTTCCATTTTGACCCGTTTCAGGCACAGAAATGACTTTAAACACACTTATTCTAGATGACAAAATCATAATTCACATCCAACAGTCATTTAGAGTCAAAAGATTAAATGTTGAAATTTCATCATTATAGACCATTTTGGGATCGTTCGACAGGTCCGGAGTCATCGTTTTTCATCCGAAAATTGATTTTTTGGACTGTACCAAAAATGATTCAAAATGTCAATTGGATCATGCCTCATGTTTAATAACCACTTTTTAAACCCTCACAATGACCAAAATTGCCATTTTTACAGAGTTTTGCTTACTCAAAAGCTTCCATTTTGACCCGTTTCAGGCACAGAAATGACTTTAAACACACTTATTCTAGTTGACAAAGTCATAATTCACATCCAACAGTAATTTAGAGTCAAAAGATTAAATGTTGAAATTTCATCCATATTGACCATTTTGGGATCGTTCGACAGGTCCGGAGTCATCGTTTTTCATCCGAAAATGGATTTTTTGGACTGTACCAAAAATGATTCAAAATGTCAATTGGATCATGCCTCATGTTGAATAACCACTTTTTAAACCCTCACAGTGACCAAATTGCTATTTTACAGAGTTTTGCTTACTCAAAAGCTTCCATTTTGACCCGTTTCACGCACAGAAATGACTTTAAACACACTTATTCTAGTTGACAAAGTCATAATTCACATCCAACAGTCATTTAGAGTCAAAAGATTAAATGTTGAAAGTTCATCATTATAGACCATTTTGGGATCGTTCAACAGGTCCGGAGTCATCGTTTTTCATCCGAAAATTGATTTTTTGGACTGTACCAAAAATGATTCAAAATGCCAATTGGATCATGCCTCATGTTGAATAACCACTTTTTAAACCCTCACAGTGACCAAAATTGCCATTTTTACAGAGTTTTGCTTACTCAAAAGCTTCCATTTTGACCCGTTTCAGGCACAGAAATGACTTTAAACACACTTATTCTAGTTGACAAAGTCATAATTCACATCCAACAGTCATTTAGAGTCAAAAGATTAAATGTTAAAATTTCATCATTATAGACCATTTTGGGATCGTTCGACAGGTCCGGAGTCATCGTTTTTCATCCGAAAATTGATTTTTTGGACTGTACCAAAAATTATTCAAAATGTCAATTGGATCATGCCTCATGTTGAATAACCACTTTTTAAACCCTCACAGTGACCAAAATTGCCATTTTTACAGAGTTTTGCTTACTCAAAAGCTTCAATTTTGACCCGTTTCAGGCACAGAAATGACTTTAAACACACTTATTTTAGTTGACAAAGTCCTAATTCACATCCAACAGTAATTTAGAGTCAAAAGATTAAATGTTAAAATTTCATCATTATAGACCATTTTGGGATCGTTATACAGGTCCGGAGTCATCGTTTTTCATCCGAAAATTGATTTTTTGGACTGTACCAAAAATTATTCAAAATGTCAATTGGATCATGCCTCATGTTGAATAACCACTTTTTAAACCCTCACAGTGACCAAAATTGCCATTTTTGCAGAGTTTTGCTTACTCAAAAGCTTCCATTTTGACCCGTTTCAGGCACAGAAATGACTTTAAACACACTTATTCTAGTTGACAAAGTCATAATTCACATCCAACAGCCATTTAGAGTCAAAAGATTAAATGTTGAAATTTCATCATTATAGACCATTTTGGGATCGTTCGACAGGTCCGGAGTCATCGTTTTTCATCCGAAAATTGATTTTTTAGACTGTACCAAAAATGAATCAAAATGTCAATTGGATCATGCCTCATGTTGAATAACCACTTTTTAAACCCTCACAATGACTAAAATTGCCATTTTTACAGAGTTTTGCTTGCTCAAAAGCTTCCATTTTGACCCGTTTCAGGCACAGAAATGACTTTAAACATACTTATTCTAGTTGACACAGTCATAATTCACATCCAACAGTCATTTAGAGTCAAAAGATTAAATGTTGAAATTTCATCATTATAGACCATTTTGGGATCATTCGACAGGTCTGGAGTCATCGTTTTTCATCCGAAAATTGATTTTTTGGACTGTACCAAAAATGATTCAAAATGTCAATTGGATCATGCCTCATGTTGAATAACCACTTTTTAAACCCTCACAGTGACCAAAATTGCCATTTTTACAGAGTTTTGCTAACTCAAAACTTCCATTTTGACCCGTTTCAGGCACAGAAATGACTTTAAACACACTTATTCTAGTTGACAATGTCATAATTCACATCCAACAGTCATTTAGAGTCAAAAGATTAAATGTTAAAATTTCATCATTATAGACCATTTTGGGATCGTTCGACAGGTCCGGAGTCATCGTTTTTCATCCGAAAATTGATTTTTTGGACTGTACCAAAAATGATTCAAAATGTGAATTGGATCATGCCTCATGTTGAATAACCACTTTTTAAACCCTCACAGTGACCAAAATTGCCATTTTTACAGAGTTTTGCTTCCTCAAAAGCTTCAATTTTGACCCGTTTCAGGCACAGAAATGACTTTAAACACACTTATTCTAGTTGACAAAGTCATAATTCACATCCAACAGTCATTTAGAGTCAAAAGATTAAATGTTGAAATTTCATCATTATAGACCATTTTGGGATCGTTCGACAGGTCCGGAGTCATCGTTTTTCATCCGAAAATTGATTTTTTGGACTGTACCAAAAATGATTCAAAATGTCAATTAGATCATGCCTCATGTTGAATAACCACTTTTTAAACCCTCACAGTGTCCAAAATTGCCATTTTTACAGAGTTTTGCTTGCTCAAAAGCTTCCATTTTGACCCGTTTCAGGCACAGATATGACTTTAAACACAATTATTCTAGTTGACAAAGTCATAATTCACATCCAACAGTAATTTAGAGTCGAAAGATTAAATGTTGAAATTTCATCATTATAGACCATTTTGGGATCATTCGACAGGTCTGGAGTCATCGTTTTTCATCCGAAAATTGATTTTTTGGACTGTACCAAAAATGATTCAAAATGTCAATTGGATCATGCCTCATGTTGAATAACCACTTTTTAAACCCTCACAGTGATCAAAATTGCGATTTTTACAGAGTTTTGCTTACTCAAAAGCTTCAATTTTGACCCGTTTCAGGCACAGAAATGACTTTAAACACACTTATTTTAGTTGACAAAGTCATAATACACATCCAACAGTAATTTAGAGTCAAAAGATTAAATGTTGAAATTTCATCCATATTGACCATTTTGGGATCGTTCGACAGGTCCGGAGTCATCGTTTTTCATCCGAAAATTGATTTTTTGGACTGTACCAAAAATGATTCAAAATGCCAATTGGATCATGCCTCATGTTGAATAACCACTTTTTAAACCCTCACAGTGACTAAAATTGCCATTTTTACAGAGTTTTGCTTACTCAAAAGCTTCCATTTTGACCCGTTTCAGGCACAGAAATGACTTTAAACACACTTATTCTAGTTGACCAAGTCATAATTCACATCCAACAGTCATTTAGAGTCAAAAGATTAAATGTTGAAATTTCATCATTATAGACCATTTTGGGATCGTTCGACAGGTCCGGAGTCATCGTTTTTCATCCGAAAATTGATTTTTTGGACTGTACCAAAAATGATTCAAAATGTCAATTAGATCATGCCTCATGTTGAATAACCACTTTTTAAACCCTCACAGTGCATTTTTACAGAGTTTTGCTTCCTCAAAAGCTTCAATTTTGACCCGTTTCAGGCACAGAAATGACTTTAAACACACTTATTTTAGTTGACAAAGTCATAATTCACATCCAACAGTAATTTAGAGTCAAAAGATTAAATGTTAAAATGTCATCATTATAAACCATTTTGGGATCGTTCAACAGGTCCGGAGTCATCGTTTTTCATCCGAAAATTGATTTTTTGGACTGAACCAAAAATGATTCAAAATGTCAATTGGATCATGCCTCATGTTGAATAACCACATTTAAACCCTCACAGTGACCAAAATTGCCATTTTTACAGAGTTTCGCTTACTCAAAAGCTTCCATTTTGACCCGTTTCAGGGACAGAAATGACTTTAAACACACTTATTCTAGTTGACAAAGTCATAATTCACATCCAACAGTCATTTAGAGTCAAAAGATTAAATGTTGAAATTTCATCATTATAGACCATTTTGGGATCGTTCGACAGGTCCGGAGTCATCATTTTTCATCCGAAAATTGATTTTTTGGACTGTACCAAAAATGATTCAAAATGTGAATTGGATCATGCCTCATGTTGAATAACCACTTTTTAAACCCTCACAGTGACCAAAATTGCCATTTTTACAGAGTTTTGCTTACTCAAAAGCTTCCATTTTGACCCGTTTCAGGGACAGAAATGACTTTAAACACACTTATTCTAGTTGACAAAGTCATAATTCACATCCAACAGTCATTCAGAGTCAAAAGATTAAATGTTGAAATTTCATCATTATAGACCATTTTGGGATCGTTCGACAGGTCCGGAGTCATCGTTTTTTATCCGAAAATTGATTTTTTGGACTGTACCAAAAATGATTCAAAATGTCAATTGGATCATGCCTCATGTTGAATAACCACTTTTTAAACCCTCACAGTGATCAAAATTGCGATTTTTACAGAGTTTTGCTTACTCAAAAGCTTCAATTTTGACCCGTTTCAGGCACAGAAATGACTTTAAACACACTTATTTTAGTTGACAAAGTCATAATACACATCCAACGGTAATTTAGAGTCAAAAGATTAAATGTTAAAATTTCATCATTATAGACCATTTTGGGATCGTTCGACAGGTCCGGAGTCATCGTTTTTCATCCGAAAATTGATTTTTTGGACTGTACCAAAAATGATTCAAAATGTCAATTGGATCATGCCTCATGTTGAATAACCACTTTTTAAACCCTCACAGTGACCAAAATTGCCATTTTTACAGAGTTTTGCTTCCTCAAAAGCTTCCATTTTGACCCGTTTCAGGCACAGAAATGACTTTAAACACACTTATTCTAGTTGACAAAGTCATAATTCACATCCAACAGTAATTTAGAGTCAAAAGATTAAATGTTGAAATTTCATCCATATTGACCATTTTGGGATCGTTCGACAGGTCCGGAGTCATCGTTTTTCATCCGAAAATTGATTTTTTGGACTGTACCAAAAATGATTCAAAATGTCAATTTGATCATGCCTCGTGTTGAATAACCACTTTTTAAACCCTCACAGTGACCAAAATTGCCATTTTTACAGAGTTTTGCTTCCTCAAAAGCTTCCATTTTGACCCGTTTCAGGCACAGAAATGACTTTAAACAAACTTATTCTAGTTGACAAAGTCATAATTCACATCCAACAGTCATTTAGAGTCAAAAGATTAAATGTTAAAATTTCATCATTATAGACCATTTTGGGATCGTTCGACAGGTCCGGAGTCATCGTTTTTCATCCGAAAATTGATTTTTTGGACTGTACCAAAAATGTTTCAAAATGTGAATTGGATCATGCCTCATGTTGAATAACCACTTTTTAAACCCTCACAGTGACCAAAATTGCCATTTTTACAGAGTTTTGCTTCCTCAAAAGCTTCAATTTTGACCCGTTTCAGGCACAGAAATGACTTTAAACACACCTATTTTAGTTGACAAAGTCATAATTCACATCCAACAGTCATTTAGAGTCTGAATGTTAAAATTTCATCATTATAGACCATTTTGGGATCGTTCGACAGGTCCGGAGTCATCGTTTTTCATCCGAAAATTGATTTTTTAGACTGTACCAAAAATGATTCAAAATGTGAATTGGATCATGCCTCATGTTGAATAACCACTTTTTAAACCCTCACAGTGACCAAAATTGCCATTTTTACAGAGTTTTGCTTACTCAAAAGCTTCCATTTTGACCCGTTTCAGGCACAGAAATGACTTTAAACACACTTATTCTAGTTGACAAAGTCATAATTCACATCCAACAGTAATTTAGAGTCAAAAGATTAAATGTTGAAATTTCATCATTATAGACCATTTTGGGATCGTTCGACAGGTCTGGAGTCATCGTTTTTCATCCGAAAATTGATTTTTTGGACTGTACCAAAAATGATTGAAATTTCAATTGGATCATGCCTCATGTTGAATAACCACTTTTTAAACCCTCACAGTGACCAAAATTGCCATTTTTACAGAGTTTTGCTAACTTAAAACTTCCATTTTGACCCGTTTCAGGCACAGAAATGACTTTAAACACACTTATTCTAGTTGACAAAGTCATAATTCACATCCAACAGTCATTTAGAGTCAAAAGATGAAATGTTAAAATTTCATCATTATAGACCATTTTGGGATCGTTCGACAGGTCCGGAGTCATCGTTTTTCATCCGAAAATTGATTTTTTGGACTGTACCAAAAATGATTCAAAATGTGAATTGGATCATGCCTCATGTTGAATAACCACTTTTTAAACCCTCACAGTGACCAAAATTGCCATTTTTACAGAGTTTTGCTTCCTCAAAAGCTTCAATTTTGACCCGTATCAGGCACAGAAATGACTTTAAACACACTTATTCTAGTTGACAAAGTCATAATTCACATCCAACAGTCATTTAGAGTCAAAAGATTAAATGTTGAAATTTCATCATTATAGACCATTTTGGGATCGTTCGACAGGTCCGGAGTCATCGTTTTTCATCCGAAAATTGATTTTTTGGACTGTACCAAAAATGATTCAAAATGTCAATTAGATCATGCCTCATGTTGAATAACCACTTTTTAAACCCTCACAGTGACCAAAATTGCCATTTTTACAGAGTTTTGCTTGCTCAAAAGCTTCCATTTTGACCCGTTTCAGGCACAGAAATGACTTTAAACACAATTATTCTAGTTGACAAAGTCATAATTCACATCCAACAGTAATTTAGAGTCAAAAGATTAAATGTTGAAATTTCATCATTATAGACCATTTTGGGATCATTCGACAGGTCTGGAGTCATCGTTTTTCATCCGAAAATTGATTTTTTGGACTGTACCAAAAATGATTCAAAATGTCAATTGGATCATGCCTCATGTTGAATAACCACTTTTTAAACCCTCACAGTGATCAAAATTGCGATTTTTACAGAGTTTTGCTTACTCAAAAGCTTCAATTTTGACCCGTTTCAGGCACAGAAATGACTTTAAACACACTTATTTTAGTTGACAAAGTCATAATACACATCCAACAGTAATTTAGAGTCAAAAGATTAAATGTTGAAATTTCATCCATATTGACCATTTTGGGATCGTTCGACAGGTCCGGAGTCATCGTTTTTCATCCGAAAATTGATTTTTTGGACTGTACCAAAAATGATTCAAAATGTCAATTGGATCATGCCTCATGTTGAATAACCACTTTTTAAACCCTCACAGTGACTAAAATTGCCATTTTTACAGAGTTTTGCTTACTCAAAAGCTTCCATTTTGACCCGTTTCAGGCACAGAAATGACTTTAAACACACTTATTCTAGTTGACCAAGTCATAATTCACATCCAACAGTCATTTAGAGTCAAAAGATTAAATGTTGAAATTTCATCATTATAGACCATTTTGGGATCGTTCGACAGGTCCGGAGTCAACGTTTTTCATCCGAAAATTGATTTTTTGGACTGTACCAAAAATGATTCAAAATGTCAATTAGATCATGCCTCATGTTGAATAACCACTTTTTAAACCCTCACAGTGCATTTTTACAGAGTTTTGCTTCCTCAAAAGCTTCAATTTTGACCCGTTTCAGGCACAGAAATGACTTTAAACACACTTATTTTAGTTGACAAAGTCATAATTCACATCCAACAGTAATTTAGAGTCAAAAGATTAAATGTTAAAATGTCATCATTATAGACCATTTTGGGATCGTTCAACAGGTCCGGAGTCATCGTTTTTCATCCGAAAATTGATTTTTTGGACTGAACCAAAAATGATTCAAAATGTCAATTGGATCATGCCTCATGTTGAATAACCACATTTAAACCCTCACAGTGACCAAAATTGCCATTTTTACAGAGTTTCGCTTACTCAAAAGCTTCCATTTTGACCCGTTTCAGGGACAGAAATGACTTTAAACACACTTATTCTAGTTGACAAAGTCATAATTCACATCCAACAGTCATTTAGAGTCAAAAGATTAAATGTTGAAATTTCATCATTATAGACCATTTTGGGATCGTTCGACAGGTCCGGAGTCATCGTTTTTCATCCGAAAATTGATTTTTTGGACTGAACCAAAAATGATTCAAAATGTGAATTGGATCATGCCTCATGTTGAATAACCACTTTTTAAACCCTCACAGTGACCAAAATTGCCATTTTTACAGAGTTTTGCTTACTCAAAAGCTTCCATTTTGACCCGTTTCAGGGACAGAAATGACTTTAAACACACTTATTCTAGTTGACAAAGTCATAATTCACATCCAACAGTCATTTAGAGTCAAAAGATTAAATGTTGAAATTTCATCATTATAGACCATTTTGGGATCGTTCGACAGGTCCGGAGTCATCGTTTTTTATCCGAAAATTGATTTTTTGGACTGTACCAAAAATGATTCAAAATGTCAATTGGATCATGCCTCATGTTGAATAACCACTTTTTAAACCCTCACAGTGATCAAAATTGCGATTTTTACAGAGTTTTGCTTACTCAAAAGCTTCAATTTTGACCCGTTTCAGGCACAGAAATGACTTTAAACACACTTATTTTAGTTGACAAAGTCATAATACACATCCAACAGTAATTTAGAGTCAAAAGATTAAATGTTAAAATTTCATCATTATAGACCATTTTGGGATCGTTCGACAGGTCCGGAGTCATCGTTTTTCATCCGAAAATTGATTTTTTGGACTGTACCAAAAATGATTCAAAATGTCAATTGGATCATGCCTCATGTTGAATAACCACTTTTTAAACCCTCACAGTGACCAAAATTGCCATTTTTACAGAGTTTTGCTTCCTCAAAAGCTTCCATTTTGACCCGTTTCAGGCACAGAAATGACTTTAAACACACTTATTCTAGTTGACAAAGTCATAATTCACATCCAACAGTAATTTAGAGTCAAAAGATTAAATGTTGAAATTTCATCCATATTGACCATTTTGGGATCGTTCGACAGGTCCGGAGTCATCGTTTTTCATCCGAAAATTGATTTTTTGGACTGTACCAAAAATGATTCAAAATGTCAATTGGATCATGCCTCGTGTTGAATAACCACTTTTTAAACCCTCACAGTGACCAAAATTGCCATTTTTACAGAGTTTTGCTTCCTCAAAAGCTTCCATTTTGACCCGTTTCAGGCACAGAAATGACTTTAAACAAACTTATTCTAGTTGACAAAGTCATAATTCACATCCAACAGTCATTTAGAGTCAAAAGATTAAATGTTAAAATTTCATCATTATAGACCATTTTGGGATCGTTCGACAGGTCCGGAGTCATCGTTTTTCATCCGAAAATTGATTTTTTGGACTGTACCAAAAATGTTTCAAAATGTGAAGTGGATCATGCCTCATGTTGAATAACCACTTTTTAAACCCTCACAGTGACCAAAATTGCCATTTTTACAGAGTTTTGCTTCCTCAAAAGCTTCAATTTTGACCCGTTTCAGGCACAGAAATGACTTTAAACACACCTATTTTAGTTGACAAAGTCATAATTCACATCCAACAGTCATTTAGAGTCTGAATGTTAAAATTTCATCATTATAGACCATTTTGGGATCGTTCGACAGGTCCGGAGTCATCGTTTTTCATCCGAAAATTGATTTTTTAGACTGTACCAAAAATGATTCAAAATGTGAATTGGATCATGCCTCATGTTGAATAACCACTTTTTAAACCCTCACAGTGACCAAAATTGCCATTTTTACAGAGTTTTGCTTACTCAAAAGCTTCCATTTTGACCCGTTTCAGGCACAGAAATGACTTTAAACACACTTACTCTAGTTGACAAAGTCATAATTCACATTCAACAGTCATTTAGAGTCAAAAGATTAAATGTTGAAATTTCATCATTATAGACCATTTTGGGATCGTTCGACAGGTCCGGAGTCATCGTTTTTCATCCGAAAATTGATTTTTTGGACTGTACCAAAAATGATTCAAAATGTCAATTGGATCATGCCTCATGTTGAATAACCACTTTTTAAACCCTCACAGTGACCAAAATTGCCATTTTTACAGAGTTTTGCTTGCTCAAAAGCTTCCATTTTGACCCGTTTCAGGCACAGAAATGACTTTAAACACAATTATTCTAGTTGACAAAGCCATAATTAACATCCAACAGTAATTTAGAGTCAAAAGATTAAATGTTGAAATTTCATCATTATAGACCATTTTGGGATCATTCGACAGGTCTGGAGTCATCGTTTTTCATCCGAAAATTGATTTTTTGGACTGTACCAAAAATGATTCAAAATGTCAATTGGATCATGCCTCATGTTGAATAACCACTTTTTAAACCCTCACAGTGACCAAAATTGCCATTTTTACAGAGTTTTGCTAACTCAAAACTTCCATTTTGACCCGTTTCAGGCACAGAAATGACTTTAAACACACTTATTCTAGTTGACAAAGTCATAATTCACATCCAACAGTCATTTAGAGTCAAAAGATGAAATGTTAAAATTTCATCATTATAGACCATTTTGGGATCGTTCGACAGGTCCGGAGTCATCGTTTTTCATCCGAAAATTGATTTTTTGGACTGTACCAAAAATGATTCAAAATGTGAATTGGATCATGCCTCATGTTGAATAACCACTTTTTAAACCCTCACAGTGACCAAAATTGCCATTTTTACAGAGTTTTGCTTCCTCAAAAGCTTCAATTTTGACCCGTTTCAGGCACAGAAATGACTTTAAACACACTTATTCTAGTTGACAAAGTCATAATTCACATCCAACAGTCATTTAGAGTCAAAAGATTAAATGTTGAAATTTCATCATTATAGACCATTTTGGGATCGTTCGACAGGTCCGGAGTCATCGTTTTTCATCCGAAAATTGATTTTTTGGACTGTACCAAAAATGATTCAAAATGTCAATTAGATCATGCCTCATGTTGAATAACCACTTTTTAAACCCTCACAGTGACCAAAATTGCCATTTTTACAGAGTTTTGCTTGCTCAAAAGCTTCCATTTTGACCCGTTTCAGGCACAGAAATGACTTTAAACACAATTATTCTAGTTGACAAAGTCATAATTCACATCCAACAGTAATTTAGAGTCAAAAGATTAAATGTTGAAATTTCATCATTATAGACCATTTTGGGATCATTCGACAGGTCTGGAGTCATCGTTTTTCATCCGAAAATTGATTTTTTGGACTGTACCAAAAATGATTCAAAATGTCAATTGGATCATGCCTCATGTTGAATAACCACTTTTTAAACCCTCACAGTGATCAAAATTGCGATTTTTACAGAGTTTTGCTTACTCAAAAGCTTCAATTTTGACCCGTTTCAGGCACAGAAATGACTTTAAACACACTTATTTTAGTTGACAAAGTCATAATACACATCCAACAGTAATTTAGAGTCAAAAGATTAAATGTTAAAATTTCATCATTATAGACCATTTTGGGATCGTTCGACAGGTCCGGAGACATCGTTTTTCATCCGAAAATTGATTTTTTGGACTGTACCAAAAATGATTCAAAATGTCAATTGGATCATGCCTCATGTTGAATAACCACTTTTTAAACCCTCACAGTGACCAAAATTGCCATTTTTACAGAGTTTTGCTTCCTCAAAAGCTTCCATTTTGACCCGTTTCAGGCACAGAAATGACTTTAAACAAACTTATTCTAATTGACAAAGTCATAATTCACATCCAACAGTCATTTAGAGTCAAAAGATTAAATGTTGAAATTTCATCCATATTGACCATTTTGGGATCGTTCGACAGGTCCGGAGTCATCGTTTTTCATCTGAAAATTGATTTTTGGACTGTACCAAAAATGATTCAAAATGTCAATTGGATCATGCCTCATGTTGAATAACCACTTTTTAAACCCTCACAGTGACCAAAATTGCCATTTTTACAGAGTTTTGCTTACTCAAAAGCTTCCATTTTCACCCGTTTCAGGCACAGAAATGACTTTAAACACACTTATTCTAGTTGACAAAGTCATAATTCACATCCAACAGTAATTTAGAGTCAAAAGATTAAATGTTGAAATTTCATCCATATTGACCATTTTGGGATCGTTCGACAGGTCCGGAGTCATCGTTTTTCATCCGAAAATTGATTTTTTGGACTGTACCAAAAATGATTCAAAATGTCAATTGGATCATGCCTCATGTTGAATAACCACTTTTTAAACCCTCACAGTGACTAAAATTGCCATTTTTACAGAGTTTTGCTTACTCAAAAGCTTCCATTTTGACCCGTTTCAGGCACAGAAATGACTTTAAACACACTTATTCTAGTTGACCAAGTCATAATTCACATCCAACAGTCATTTAGAGTCAAAAGATTAAATGTTGAAATTTCATCATTATAGACCATTTTGGGATCGTTCGACAGGTCCGGAGTCATCGTTTTTCATCCGAAAATTGATTTTTTGGACTGTACCAAAAATGATTCAAAATGTCAATTAGATCATGCCTCATGTTGAATAACCACTTTTTAAACCCTCACAGTGCATTTTTACAGAGTTTTGCTTCCTCAAAAGCTTCAATTTTGACCCGTTTCAGGCACAGAAATGACTTTAAACACACTTATTTTAGTTGACAAAGTCATAATTCACATCCAACAGTAATTTAGAGTCAAAAGATTAAATGTTAAAATGTCATCATTATAGACCATTTTGGGATCGTTCAACAGGTCCGGAGTCATCGTTTTTCATCCGAAAATTGATTTTTTGGACTGAACCAAAAATGATTCAAAATGTCAATTGGATCATGCCTCATGTTGAATAACCACATTTAAACCCTCACAGTGACCAAAATTGCCATTTTTACAGAGTTTCGCTTACTCAAAAGCTTCCATTTTGACCCGTTTCAGGGACAGAAATGACTTTAAACACACTTATTCTAGTTGACAAAGTCATAATTCACATCCAACAGTCATTTAGAGTCAAAAGATTAAATGTTGAAATTTCATCATTATAGACCATTTTGGGATCGTTCGACAGGTCCGGAGTCATCGTTTTTCATCCGAAAATTGATTTTTTGGACTGTACCAAAAATGATTCAAAATGTGAATTGGATCATGCCTCATGTTGAATAACCACTTTTTAAACCCTCACAGTGACCAAAATTGCCATTTTTACAGAGTTTTGCTTACTCAAAAGCTTCCATTTTGACCCGTTTCAGGGACAGAAATGACTTTAAACACACTTATTCTAGTTGACAAAGTCATAATTCACATCCAACAGTCATTTAGAGTCAAAAGATTAAATGTTGAAATTTCATCATTATAGACCATTTTGGGATCGTTCGACAGGTCCGGAGTCATCGTTTTTTATCCGAAAATTGATTTTTTGGACTGTACCAAAAATGATTCAAAATGTCAATTGGATCATGCCTCATGTTGAATAACCACTTTTTAAACCCTCACAGTGATCAAAATTGCGATTTTTACAGAGTTTTGCTTACTCAAAAGCTTCAATTTTGACCCGTTTCAGGCACAGAAATGACTTTAAACACACTTATTTTAGTTGACAAAGTCATAATACACATCCAACAGTAATTTAGAGTCAAAAGATTAAATGTTAAAATTTCATCATTATAGACCATTTTGGGATCGTTCGACAGGTCCGGAGTCATCGTTTTTCATCCGAAAATTGATTTTTTGGACTGTACCAAAAATGATTCAAAATGTCAATTGGATCATGCCTCATGTTGAATAACCACTTTTTAAACCCTCACAGTGACCAAAATTGCCATTTTTACAGAGTTTTGCTTACTCAAAAGCTTCCATTTTGACCCGTTTCAGGCACAGAAATGACTTTAAACACACTTATTCTAGTTGACAAAGTCATAATTCACATCCAACAGTAATTTAGAGTCAAAAGATTAAATGTTGAAATTTCATCCATATTGACCATTTTGGGATCGTTCGACAGGTCCGGAGTCATCGTTTTTCATCCGAAAATTGATTTTTTGGACTGTACCAAAAATGATTCAAAATGTCAATTGGATCATGCCTCATGTTGAATAACCACTTTTTAAACCCTCACAGTGACTAAAATTGCCATTTTTACAGAGTTTTGCTTACTCAAAAGCTTCCATTTTGACCCGTTTCAGGCACAGAAATGACTTTAAACACACTTATTCTAGTTGACCAAGTCATAATTCACATCCAACAGTCATTTAGAGTCAAAAGATTAAATGTTGAAATTTCATCATTATAGACCATTTTGGGATCGTTCGACAGGTCCGGAGTCATCGTTTTTCATCCGAAAATTGATTTTTTGGACTGTACCAAAAATGATTCAAAATGTCAATTAGATCATGCCTCATGTTGAATAACCACTTTTTAAACCCTCACAGTGCATTTTTACAGAGTTTTGCTTCCTCAAAAGCTTCAATTTTGACCCGTTTCAGGCACAGAAATGACTTTAAACACACTTATTTTAGTTGACAAAGTCATAATTCACATCCAACAGTAATTTAGAGTCAAAAGATTAAATGTTAAAATGTCATCATTATAGACCATTTTGGGATCGTTCAACAGGTCCGGAGTCATCGTTTTTCATCCGAAAATTGAGTTTTTGGACTGAACCAAAAATGATTCAAAATGTCAATTGGATCATGCCTCATGTTGAATAACCACATTTAAACCCTCACAGTGACCAAAATTGCCATTTTTACAGAGTTTCGCTTACTCAAAAGCTTCCATTTTGACCCGTTTCAGGGACAGAAATGACTTTAAACACACTTATTCTAGTTGACAAAGTCATAATTCACATCCAACAGTCATTTAGAGTCAAAAGATTAAATGTTGAAATTTCATCATTATAGACCATTTTGGGATCGTTCGACAGGTCCGGAGTCATCGTTTTTCATCCGAAAATTGATTTTTTGGACTGTACCAAAAATGATTCAAAATGTCAATTAGATCATGCCTCATGTTGAATAACCACTTTTTAAACCCTCACAGTGACCAAAATTGCCATTTTTACAGAGTTTTGCTTGCTCAAAAGCTTCCATTTTGACCCGTTTCAGGCACAGAAATGACTTTAAACACAATTATTCTAGTTGACAAAGTCATAATTCACATCCAACAGTAATTTAGAGTCAAAAGATTAAATGTTGAAATTTCATCATTATAGACCATTTTGGGATCATTCGACAGGTCTGGAGTCATCGTTTTTCATCCGAAAATTGATTTTTTGGACTGTACCAAAAATGATTCAAAATGTCAATTGGATCATGCCTCATGTTGAATAACCACTTTTTAAACCCTCACAGTGATCAAAATTGCGATTTTTACAGAGTTTTGCTTACTCAAAAGCTTCAATTTTGACCGGTTTCAGGCACAGAAATGACTTTAAACACACTTATTTTAGTTGACAAAGTCATAATACACATCCAACAGTAATTTAGAGTCAAAAGATTAAATGTTGAAATGTCATCCATATTGACCATTTTGGGATCGTTCGACAGGTCCGGAGTCATCGTTTTTCATCCGAAAATTGATTTTTTGGACTGTACCAAAAATGATTCAAAATGTCAATTGGATCATGCCTCATGTTGAATAACCACTTTTTAAACCCTCACAGTGACTAAAATTGCCATTTTTACAGAGTTTTGCTTACTCAAAAGCTTCCATTTTGACCCGTTTCAGGCACAGAAATGACTTTAAACACACTTATTCTAGTTGACCAAGTCATAATTCACATCCAACAGTCATTTAGAGTCAAAAGATTAAATGTTGAAATTTCATCATTATAGACCATTTTGGGATCGTTCGACAGGTCCGGAGTCATCGTTTTTCATCCGAAAATTGATTTTTTGGACTGTACCAAAAATGATTCAAAATGTCAATTAGATCATGCCTCATGTTGAATAACCACTTTTTAAACCCTCACAGTGCATTTTTACAGAGTTTTGCTTCCTCAAAAGCTTCAATTTTGACCCGTTTCAGGCACAGAAATGACTTTAAACACACTTATTTTAGTTGACAAAGTCATAATTCACATCCAACAGTAATTTAGAGTCAAAAGATTAAATGTTAAAATGTCATCATTATAGACCATTTTGGGATCGTTCAACAGGTCCGGAGTCATCGTTTTTCATCCGAAAATTGATTTTTTGGACTGAACCAAAAATGATTCAAAATGTCAATTGGATCATGCCTCATGTTGAATAACCACATTTAAACCCTCACAGTGACCAAAATTGCCATTTTTACAGAGTTTCGCTTACTCAAAAGCTTCCATTTTGACCCGTTTCAGGGACAGAAATGACTTTAAACACACTTATTCTAGTTGACAAAGTCATAATTCACATCCAACAGTCATTTAGAGTCAAAAGATTAAATGTTGAAATTTCATCATTATAGACCATTTTGGGATCGTTCGACAGGTCCGGAGTCATCGTTTTTCATCCGAAAATTGATTTTTTGGACTGTACCAAAAATGATTCAAAATGTGAATTGGATCATGCCTCATGTTGAATAACCACTTTTTAAACCCTCACAGTGACCAAAATTGCCATTTTTACAGAGTTTTGCTTACTCAAAAGCTTCCATTTTGACCCGTTTCAGGGACAGAAATGACTTTAAACACACTTATTCTAGTTGACAAAGTCATAATTCACATCCAACAGTCATTTAGAGTCAAAAGATTAAATGTTGAAATTTCATCATTATAGACCATTTTGGGATCGTTCGACAGGTCCGGAGTCATCGTTTTTTATCCGAAAATTGATTTTTTGGACTGTACCAAAAATGATTCAAAATGTCAATTGGATCATGCCTCATGTTGAATAACCACTTTTTAAACCCTCACAGTGATCAAAATTGCGATTTTTACAGAGTTTTGCTTACTCAAAAGCTTCAATTTTGACCCGTTTCAGGCACAGAAATGACTTTAAACACACTTATTTTAGTTGACAAAGTCATAATACACATCCAACAGTAATTTAGAGTCAAAAGATTAAATGTTAAAATTTCATCATTATAGACCATTTTGGGATCGTTCGACAGGTCCGGAGTCATCGTTTTTCATCCGAAAATTGATTTTTTGGACTGTACCAAAAATGATTCAAAATGTCAATTGGATCATGCCTCATGTTGAATAACCACTTTTTAAACCCTCACAGTGACCAAAATTGCCATTTTTACAGAGTTTTGCTTCCTCAAAAGCTTCCATTTTGACCCGTTTCAGGCACAGAAATGACTTTAAACACACTTATTCTAGTTGACAAAGTCATAATTCACATCCAACAGTAATTTAGAGTCAAAAGATTAAATGTTGAAATTTCATCCATATTGACCATTTTGGGATCGTTCGACAGGTCCGGAGTCATCGTTTTTCATCCGAAAATTGATTTTTTGGACTGTACCAAAAATGATTCAAAATGTCAATTGGATCATGCCTCGTGTTGAATAACCACTTTTTAAACCCTCACAGTGACCAAAATTGCCATTTTTACAGAGTTTTGCTTCCTCAAAAGCTTCCATTTTGACCCGTTTCAGGCACAGAAATGACTTTAAACAAACTTATTCTAGTTGACAAAGTCATATTTCACATCCAACAGTCATTTAGAGTCAAAAGATTAAATGTTAAAATTTCATCATTATAGACCATTTTGGGATCGTTCGACAGGTCCGGAGTCATCGTTTTTCATCCGAAAATTGATTTTTTGGACTGTACCAAAAATGTTTCAAAATGTGAAGTGGATCATGCCTCATGTTGAATAACCACTTTTTAAACCCTCACAGTGACCAAAATTGCCATTTTTACAGAGTTTTGCTTCCTCAAAAGCTTCAATTTTGACCCGTTTCAGGCACAGAAATGACTTTAAACACACCTATTTTAGTTGACAAAGTCATAATTCACATCCAACAGTCATTTAGAGTCTGAATGTTAAAATTTCATCATTATAGACCATTTTGGGATCGTTCGACAGGTCCGGAGTCATCGTTTTTCATCCGAAAATTGATTTTTTAGATTGTACCAAAAATGATTCAAAATGTGAATTGGATCATGCCTCATGTTGAATAACCACTTTTTAAACCCTCACAGTGACCAAAATTGCCATTTTTACAGAGTTTTGCTTACTCAAAAGCTTCCATTTTGACCCGTTTCAGGCACAGAAATGACTTTAAACACACTTATTCTAGTTGACAAAGTCATAATTCACATTCAACAGTCATTTAGAGTCAAAAGATTAAATGTTGAAATTTCATCATTATAGACCATTTTGGGATCGTTCGACAGGTCCGGAGTCATCGTTTTTCATCCGAAAATTGATTTTTTGGACTGTACCAAAAATGATTCAAAATGTCAATTGGATCATGCCTCATGTTGAATAACCACTTTTTAAACCCTCACAGTGACCAAAATTGCCATTTTTACAGAGTT
Source organism: Lissotriton vulgaris (assembly GCF_964263255.1). Classification (NCBI taxonomy): domain Eukaryota; kingdom Metazoa; phylum Chordata; class Amphibia; order Caudata; family Salamandridae; genus Lissotriton; species Lissotriton vulgaris. The sequence continues at coordinate 112,051 of NW_028242221.1, read as the reverse complement.
TTGCTTGCTCAAAAGCTTCCATTTTGACCCGTTTCAGGCACAGAAATGACTTTAAACACAATTATTCTAGTTGACAAAGCCATAATTCACATCCAACAGTAATTTAGAGTCAAAAGATTAAATGTTGAAATTTCATCATTATAGACCATTTTGGGATCATTCGACAGGTCTAGAGTCATCGTTTTTCATCCGAAAATTGATTTTTTGGACTGTACCAAAAATGATTCAAAATGTCAATTGGATCATGCCTCATGTTGAATAACCACTTTTTAAACCCTCACAGTTACCAAAATTGCCATTTTTACAGAGTTTTGCTGACTCAAAACTTCCATTTTGACCCGTTTCAGGCACAGAAATGACTTTAAACACACTTATTCTAGTTGACAAAGTCATAATTCACATCCAACAGTCATTTAGAGTCAAAAGATGAAATGTTAAAATTTCATCATTATAGACCATTTTGGGATCGTTCGACAGGTCCGGAGTCATCGTTTTTCATCCGAAAATTGATTTTTTGGACTGTACCAAAAATGATTCAAAATGTGAATTGGATCATGCCTCATGTTGAATAACCACTTTTTAAACCCTCACAGTGACCAAAATTGCCATTTTTACAGAGTTTTGCTTCCTCAAAAGCTTCAATTTTGACCCGTTTCAGGCACAGAAATGACTTTAAACACACTTATTCTAGTTGACCAAGTCATAATTCACATCCAACAGTCATTTAGAGTCAAAAGATTAAATGTTGAAATTTCATCATTATAGACCATTTTGGGATCGTTCGACAGGTCCGGAGTCATCGTTTTTCATCCGAAAATTGATTTTTTGGACTGTACCAAAAATGATTCAAAATGTCAATTAGATCATGCCTCATGTTGAATAACCACTTTTTAAACCCTCACAGTGCATTTTTACAGAGTTTTGCTTCCTCAAAAGCTTCAATTTTGACCCGTTTCAGGCACAGAAATGACTTTAAACACACTTATTTTAGTTGACAAAGTCATAATTCACATCCAACAGTAATTTAGAGTCAAAAGATTAAATGTTAAAATGTCATCATTATAGACCATTTTGGGATCGTTCAACAGGTCCGGAGTCATCGTTTTTCATCCGAAAATTGATTTTTTGGACTGAACCAAAAATGATTCAAAATGTCAATTGGATCATGCCTCATGTTGAATAACCACATTTAAACCCTCACAGTGACCAAAATTGCCATTTTTACAGAGTTTCGCTTACTCAAAAGCTTCCATTTTGACCCGTTTCAGGGACAGAAATGACTTTAAACACACTTATTCTAGTTGACAAAGTCATAATTCACATCCAACAGTCATTTAGAGTCAAAAGATTAAATGTTGAAATTTCATCATTATAGACCATTTTGGGATCGTTCGACAGGTCCGGAGTCATCGTTTTTCATCCGAAAATTGATTTTTTGGACTGTACCAAAAATGATTCAAAATGTGAATTGGATCATGCCTCATGTTGAATAACCACTTTTTAAACCCTCACAGTGACCAAAATTGCCATTTTTACAGAGTTTTGCTTACTCAAAAGCTTCCATTTTGACCCGTTTCAGGGACAGAAATGACTTTAAACACACTTATTCTAGTTGACAAAGTCATAATTCACATCCAACAGTCATTTAGAGTCAAAAGATTAAATGTTGAAATTTCATCATTATAGACCATTTTGGGATCGTTCGACAGGTCCGGAGTCATCGTTTTTTATCCGAAAATTGATTTTTTGGACTGTACCAAAAATGATTCAAAATGTCAATTGGATCATGCCTCATGTTGAATAACCACTTTTTAAACCCTCACAGTGATCAAAATTGCGATTTTTACAGAGTTTTGCTTACTCAAAAGCTTCAATTTTGACCCGTTTCAGGCACAGAAATGACTTTAAACACACTTATTTTAGTTGACAAAGTCATAATACACATCCAACAGTAATTTAGAGTCAAAAGATTAAATGTTAAAATTTCATCATTATAGACCATTTTGGGATCGTTCGACAGGTCCGGAGTCATCGTTTTTCATCCGAAAATTGATTTTTTGGACTGTACCAAAAATGATTCAAAATGTCAATTGGATCATGCCTCGTGTTGAATAACCACTTTTTAAACCCTCACAGTGACCAAAATTGCCATTTTTACAGAGTTTTGCTTCCTCAAAAGCTTCCATTTTGACCCGTTTCAGGCACAGAAATGACTTTAAACAAACTTATTCTAGTTGACAAAGTCATAATTCACATCCAACAGTCATTTAGAGTCAAAAGATTAAATGTTAAAATTTCATCATTATAGACCATTTTGGGATCGTTCGACAGGTCCGGAGTCATCGTTTTTCATCCGAAAATGGATTTTTTGGACTGTACCAAAAATGTTTCAAAATGTGAAGTGGATCATGCCTCATGTTGAATAACCACTTTTTAAACCCTCACAGTGACCAAAATTGCCATTTTTACAGAGTTTTGCTTCCTCAAAAGCTTCCATTTTGACCCGTTTCAGGCACAGAAATGACTTTAAACACACTTATTCTAGTTGACAAAGTCATAATTCACATCCAACAGTAATTTAGAGTCAAAAGATTAAATGTTGAAATTTCATCCATATTGACCATTTTGGGATCGTTCGACAGGTCCGGAGTCATCGTTTTTCATCCGAAAATTGATTTTTTGGACTGTACCAAAAATGATTCAAAATGTCAATTGGATCATGCCTCGTGTTGAATAACCACTTTTTAAACCCTCACAGTGACCAAAATTGCCATTTTTACAGAGTTTTGCTTCCTCAAAAGCTTCCATTTTGACCCGTTTCAGGCACAGAAATGACTTTAAACAAACTTATTCTAGTTGACAAAGTCATAATTCACATCCAACAGTCATTTAGAGTCAAAAGATTAAATGTTAAAATTTCATCATTATAGACCATTTTGGGATCGTTCGACAGGTCCGGAGTCATCGTTTTTCATCCGAAAATTGATTTTTTGGACTGTACCAAAAATGTTTCAAAATGTGAAGTGGATCATGCCTCATGTTGAATAACCACTTTTTAAACCCTCACAGTGACCAAAATTGCCATTTTTACAGAGTTTTGCTTCCTCAAAAGCTTCAATTTTGACCCGTTTCAGGCACAGAAATGACTTTAAACACACCTATTTTAGTTGACAAAGTCATAATTCACATCCAACAGTCATTTAGAGTCTGAATGTTAAAATTTCATCATTATAGACCATTTTGGGATCGTTCGACAGGTCCGGAGTCATCGTTTTTCATCCGAAAATTGATTTTTTAGACTGTACCAAAAATGATTCAAAATGTGAATTGGATCATGCCTCATGTTGAATAACCACTTTTTAAACCCTCACAGTGACCAAAATTGCCATTTTTACAGAGTTTTGCTTACTCAAAAGCTTCCATTTTGACCCGTTTCAGGCACAGAAATGACTTTAAACACACTTATTCTAGTTGACAAAGTCATAATTCACATTCAACAGTCATTTAGAGTCAAAAGATTAAATGTTGAAATTTCATCATTATAGACCATTTTGGGATCGTTCGACAGGTCCGGAGTCATCGTTTTTCATCCGAAAATTGATTTTTTGGACTGTACCAAAAATGATTCAAAATGTCAATTGGATCATGCCTCATGTTGAATAACCACTTTTTAAACCCTCACAGTGACCAAAATTGCCATTTTTACAGAGTTTTGCTTGCTCAAAAGCTTCCATTTTGACCCGTTTCAGGCACAGAAATGACTTTAAACACAATTATTCTAGTTGACAAAGCCATAATTCACATCCAACAGTAATTTAGAGTCAAAAGATTAAATGTTGAAATTTCATCATTATAGACCATTTTGGGATCATTCGACAGGTCTAGAGTCATCGTTTTTCATCCGAAAATTGATTTTTTGGACTGTACCAAAAATGATTCAAAATGTCAATTGGATCATGCCTCATGTTGAATAACCACTTTTTAAACCCTCACAGTTACCAAAATTGCCATTTTTACAGAGTTTTGCTGACTCAAAACTTCCATTTTGACCCGTTTCAGGCACAGAAATGACTTTAAACACACTTATTCTAGTTGACAAAGTCATAATTCACATCCAACAGTCATTTAGAGTCAAAAGATGAAATGTTAAAATTTCATCATTATAGACCATTTTGGGATCGTTCGACAGGTCCGGAGTCATCGTTTTTCATCCGAAAATTGATTTTTTGGACTGTACCAAAAATGATTCAAAATGTGAATTGGATCATGCCTCATGTTGAATAACCACTTTTTAAACCCTCACAGTGACCAAAATTGCCATTTTTACAGAGTTTTGCTTCCTCAAAAGCTTCAATTTTGACCCGTTTCAGGCACAGAAATGACTTTAAACACACTTATTCTAGTTGACAAAGTCATAATTCACATCCAACAGTCATTTAGAGTCAAAAGATTAAATGTTGAAATTTCATCATTATAGACCATTTTGGGATCGTTCGACAGATCCGGAGTCATCGTTTTTCATCCGAAAATTGATTTTTTGGACTGTACCAAAAATGATTCAAAATGTCAATTAGATCATGCCTCATGTTGAATAACCACTTTTTAAACCCTCACAGTGACCAAAATTGCCATTTTTACAGAGTTTTGCTTGCTCAAAAGCTTCCATTTTGACCCGTTTCAGGCACAGAAATGACTTTAAACACAATTATTCTAGTTGACAAAGTCATAATTCACATCCAACAGTAATTTAGAGTCAAAAGATTAAATGTTGAAATTTCATCATTATAGACCATTTTGGGATCATTCGACAGGTCTGGAGTCATCGTTTTTCATCCGAAAATTGATTTTTTGGACTGTACCAAAAATGATTCAAAATGTCAATTGGATCATGCCTCATGTTGAATAACCACTTTTTAAACCCTCACAGTGATCAAAATTGCGATTTTTACAGAGTTTTGCTTACTCAAAAGCTTCAATTTTGACCCGTTTCAGGCACAGAAATGACTTTAAACACACTTATTTTAGTTGACAAAGTCATAATACACATCCAACAGTAATTTAGAGTCAAAAGATTAAATGTTAAAATTTCATCATTATAGACCATTTTGGGATCGTTCGACAGGTCCGGAGACATCGTTTTTCATCCGAAAATTGATTTTTTGGACTGTACCAAAAATGATTCAAAATGTCAATTGGATCATGCCTCATGTTGAATAACCACTTTTTAAACCCTCACAGTGACCAAAATTGCCATTTTTACAGAGTTTTGCTTCCTCAAAAGCTTCCATTTTGACCCGTTTCAGGCACAGAAATGACTTTAAACAAACTTATTCTAATTGACAAAGTCATAATTCACATCCAACAGTCATTTAGAGTCAAAAGATTAAATGTTGAAATTTCATCCATATTGACCATTTTGGGATCGTTCGACAGGTCCGGAGTCATCGTTTTTCATCTGAAAATTTATTTTTGGACTGTACCAAAAATGATTCAAAATGTCAATTGGATCATGCCTCATGTTGAATAACCACTTTTTAAACCCTCACAGTGACCAAAATTGCCATTTTTACAGAGTTTTGCTTACTCAAAAGCTTCCATTTTGACCCGTTTCAGGCACAGAAATGACTTTAAACACACTTATTCTAGTTGACAAAGTCATAATTCACATCCAACAGTAATTTAGAGTCAAAAGATTAAATGTTGAAATTTCATCCATATTGACCATTTTGGGATCGTTCGACAGGTCCGGAGTCATCGTTTTTCATCCGAAAATTGATTTTTTGGACTGTACCAAAAATGATTCAAAATGTCAATTGGATCATGCCTCATGTTGAATAACCACTTTTTAAACCCTCACAGTGACTAAAATTGCCATTTTTACAGAGTTTTGCTTACTCAAAAGCTTCCATTTTGACCCGTTTCAGGCACAGAAATGACTTTAAACACACTTATTCTAGTTGACAAAGTCATAATTCACATCCAACAGTAATTTAGAGTCAAAAGATTAAATGTTGAAATTTCATCCATATTGACCATTTTGGGATCGTTCGACAGGTCCGGAGTCATCGTTTTTCATCCGAAAATTGATTTTTTGGACTGTACCAAAAATGATTCAAAATGTCAATTGGATCATGCCTCATGTTGAATAACCACTTTTTAAACCCTCACAGTTACCAAAATTGCCATTTTTACAGAGTTTTGCTAACTCAAAACTTCCATTTTGACCCGTTTCAGGCACAGAAATGACTTTAAACACACTTATTCTAGTTGACAAAGTCATAATTCACATCCAACAGTCATTTAGAGTCAAAAGATGAAATGTTAAAATTTCATCATTATAGACCATTTTGGGATCGTTCGACAGGTCCGGAGTCATCGTTTTTCATCCGAAAATTGATTTTTTGGACTGTACCAAAAATGATTCAAAATGTGAATTGGATCATGCCTCATGTTGAATAACCACTTTTTAAACCCTCACAGTGACCAAAATTGCCATTTTTACAGAGTTTTGCTTCCTCAAAAGCTTCAATTTTGACCCGTTTCAGGCACAGAAATGACTTTAAACACACTTATTCTAGTTGACAAAGTCATAATTCACATCCAACAGTCATTTAGAGTCAAAAGATTAAATGTTGAAATTTCATCATTATAGACCATTTTGGGATCGTTCGACAGGTCCGGAGTCATCGTTTTTCATCCGAAAATTGATTTTTTGGACTGTACCAAAAATGATTCAAAATGTCAATTAGATCATGCCTCATGTTGAATAACCACTTTTTAAACCCTCACAGTGACCAAAATTGCCATTTTTACAGAGTTTTGCTTGCTCAAAAGCTTCCATTTTGACCCGTTTCAGGCACAGAAATGACTTTAAACACACTTATTTTAGTTGACAAAGTCATAATACACATCCAACAGTAATTTAGAGTCAAAAGATTAAATGTTAAAATTTCATCATTATAGACCATTTTGGGATCGTTCGACAGGTCCGGAGACATCGTTTTTCATCCGAAAATTGATTTTTTGGACTGTACCAAAAATGATTCAAAATGTCAATTGGATCATGCCTCATGTTGAATAACCACTTTTTAAACCCTCACAGTGACCAAAATTGCCATTTTTACAGAGTTTTGCTTCCTCAAAAGCTTCCATTTTGACCCGTTTCAGGCACAGAAATGACTTTAAACAAACTTATTCTAATTGACAAAGTCATAATTCACATCCAACAGTCATTTAGAGTCAAAAGATTAAATGTTGAAATTTCATCCATATTGACCATTTTGGGATCGTTCGACAGGTCCGGAGTCATCGTTTTTCATCTGAAAATTGATTTTTGGACTGTACCAAAAATGATTCAAAATGTCAATTGGATCATGCCTCATGTTGAATAACCACTTTTTAAACCCTCACAGTGACCAAAATTGCCATTTTTACAGAGTTTTGCTTACTCAAAAGCTTCCATTTTGACCCGTTTCAGGCACAGAAATGACTTTAAACACACTTATTCTAGTTGACAAAGTCATAATTCACATCCAACAGTAATTTAGAGTCAAAAGATTAAATGTTGAAATTTCATCCATATTGACCATTTTGGGATCGTTCGACAGGTCCGGAGTCATCGTTTTTCATCCGAAAATTGATTTTTTGGACTGTACCAAAAATGATTCAAAATGTCAATTGGATCATGCCTCATGTTGAATAACCACTTTTTAAACCCTCACAGTGACTAAAATTGCCATTTTTACAGAGTTTTGCTTACTCAAAAGCTTCCATTTTGACCCGTTTCAGGCACAGAAATGACTTTAAACACACTTATTCTAGTTGACCAAGTCATAATTCACATCCAACAGTCATTTAGAGTCAAAAGATTAAATGTTGAAATTTCATCATTATAGACCATTTTGGGATCGTTCGACAGGTCCGGAGTCATCGTTTTTCATCCGAAAATTGATTTTTTGGACTGTACCAAAAATGATTCAAAATGTCAATTAGATCATGCCTCATGTTGAATAACCACTTTTTAAACCCTCACAGTGCATTTTTACAGAGTTTTGCTTCCTCAAAAGCTTCAATTTTGACCCGTTTCAGGCACAGAAATGACTTTAAACACACTTATTTTAGTTGACAAAGTCATAATTCACATCCAACAGTAATTTAGAGTCAAAAGATTAAATGTTAAAATGTCATCATTATAGACCATTTTGGGATCGTTCAACAGGTCCGGAGTCATCGTTTTTCATCCGAAAATTGATTTTTTGGACTGAACCAAAAATGATTCAAAATGTCAATTGGATCATGCCTCATGTTGAATAACCACATTTAAACCCTCACAGTGACCAAAATTGCCATTTTTACAGAGTTTCGCTTACTCAAAAGCTTCCATTTTGACCCGTTTCAGGGACAGAAATGACTTTAAACACACTTATTCTAGTTGACAAAGTCATAATTCACATCCAACAGTCATTTAGAGTCAAAAGATTAAATGTTGAAATTTCATCATTATAGACCATTTTGGGATCGTTCGACAGGTCCGGAGTCATCGTTTTTCATCCGAAAATTGATTTTTTGGACTGTACCAAAAATGATTCAAAATGTGAATTGGATCATGCCTCATGTTGAATAACCACTTTATAAACCCTCACAGTGACCAAAATTGCCATTTTTACAGAGTTTTGCTTACTCAAAAGCTTCCATTTTGACCCGTTTCAGGGACAGAAATGACTTTAAACACACTTATTCTAGTTGACAAAGTCATAATTCACATCCAACAGTCATTTAGAGTCAAAAGATTAAATGTTGAAATTTCATCATTATAGACCATTTTGGGATCGTTCGACAGGTCCGGAGTCATCGTTTTTTATCCGAAAATTGATTTTTTGGACTGTACCAAAAATGATTCAAAATGTCAATTGGATCATGCCTCATGTTGAATAACCACTTTTTAAACCCTCACAGTGATCAAAATTGCGATTTTTACAGAGTTTTGCTTACTCAAAAGCTTCAATTTTGACCCGTTTCAGGCACAGAAATGACTTTAAACACACTTATTTTAGTTGACAAAGTCATAATACACATCCAACAGTAATTTAGAGTCAAAAGATTAAATGTTAAAATTTCATCATTATAGACCATTTTGGGATCGTTCGACAGGTCCGGAGTCATCGTTTTTCATCCGAAAATTGATTTTTTGGACTGTACCAAAAATGATTCAAAATGTCAATTGGATCATGCCTCATGTTGAATAACCACTTTTTAAACCCTCACAGTGACCAAAATTGCCATTTTTACAGAGTTTTGCTTACTCAAAAGCTTCCATTTTGACCCGTTTCAGGCACAGAAATGACTTTAAACACACTTATTCTAGTTGACAAAGTCATAATTCACATCCAACAGTAATTTAGAGTCAAAAGATTAAATGTTGAAATTTCATCCATATTGACCATTTTGGGATCGTTCGACAGGTCCGGAGTCATCGTTTTTCATCCGAAAATTGATTTTTTGGACTGTACCAAAAATGATTCAAAATGTCAATTGGATCATGCCTCATGTTGAATAACCACTTTTTAAACCCTCACAGTGACTAAAATTGCCATTTTTACAGAGTTTTGCTTACTCAAAAGCTTCCATTTTGACCCGTTTCAGGCACAGAAATGACTTTAAACACACTTATTCTAGTTGACCAAGTCATAATTCACATCCAACAGTCATTTAGAGTCAAAAGATTAAATGTTGAAATTTCATCATTATAGACCATTTTGGGATCGTTCGACAGGTCCGGAGTCATCGTTTTTCATCCGAAAATTGATTTTTTGGACTGTACCAAAAATGATTCAAAATGTCAATTAGATCATGCCTCATGTTGAATAACCACTTTTTAAACCCTCACAGTGCATTTTTACAGAGTTTTGCTTCCTCAAAAGCTTCAATTTTGACCCGTTTCAGGCACAGAAATGACTTTAAACACACTTATTTTAGTTGACAAAGTCATAATTCACATCCAACAGTAATTTAGAGTCAAAAGATTAAATGTTAAAATGTCATCATTATAGACCATTTTGGGATCGTTCAACAGGTCCGGAGTCATCGTTTTTCATCCGAAAATTGATTTTTTGGACTGAACCAAAAATGATTCAAAATGTCAATTGGATCATGCCTCATGTTGAATAACCACTTTTTAAACCCTCACAGTGACTAAAATTGCCATTTTTACAGAGTTTTGCTTACTCAAAAGCTTCCATTTTGACCCGTTTCAGGCACAGAAATTACTTTGAACACACTTATTCTAGTTGACAAAGTCATAATTCACATCCAACAGTCATTTAGAGTCAAAAGATTAAATGTTAAAATGTCATCATTATAGACCATTTTGGGATCGTTCGACAGGTCCGGAGTCATCGTTTTTCATCCGAAAATTGATTTTTTGGACTGTACCAAAAATGATTCAAAATGTCAATTGGATCATGCCTCATGTTGAATAACCACTTTTTAAACCCTCACAGTGACCAAAATTGCCATTTTTACAGAGTTTTGCTTCCTCAAAAGCTTCAATTTTGACCCGTTTCAGGCACAGAAATGACTTTAAACACACTTATTTTAGTTGACAAAGTCATAATTCACATCCAACAGTAATTTAGAGTCAAAAGATTAAATGTTAAAATGTCATCATTATAGACCATTTTGGGATCGTTCAACAGGTCCGGAGTCATCGTTTTTTATCCGAAAATTGATTTTTTGGACTGTACCAAAAATGATTCAAAATGTCAATTGGATCATGCCTCATGTTGAATAACCACTTTTTAAACCCTCACAGTGATCAAAATTGCGATTTTTACAGAGTTTTGCTTACTCAAAAGCTTCAATTTTGACCCGTTTCAGGCACAGAAATGACTTTAAACACACTTATTTTAGTTGACAAAGTCATAATACACATCCAACAGTAATTTAGAGTCAAAAGATTAAATGTTAAAATTTCATCATTATAGACCATTTTGGGATCGTTCGACAGGTCCGGAGTCATCGTTTTTCATCCGAAAATTGATTTTTTGGACTGTACCAAAAATGATTCAAAATGTCAATTGGATCATGCCTCATGTTGAATAACCACTTTTTAAACCCTCACAGTGACCAAAATTGCCATTTTTACAGAGTTTTGCTTACTCAAAAGCTTCCATTTTGACCCGTTTCAGGCACAGAAATGACTTTAAACACACTTATTCTAGTTGACAAAGTCATAATTCACATCCAACAGTAATTTAGAGTCAAAAGATTAAATGTTGAAATTTCATCCATATTGACCATTTTGGGATCGTTCGACAGGTCCGGAGTCATCGTTTTTCATCCGAAAATTGATTTTTTGGACTGTACCAAAAATGATTCAAAATGTCAATTGGATCATGCCTCATGTTGAATAACCACTTTTTAAACCCTCACAGTGACTAAAATTGCCATTTTTACAGAGTTTTGCTTACTCAAAAGCTTCCATTTTGACCCGTTTCAGGCACAGAAATGACTTTAAACACACTTATTCTAGTTGACAAAGTCATAATTCACATCCAACAGTAATTTAGAGTCAAAAGATTAAATGTTGAAATTTCATCCATATTGACCATTTTGGGATCGTTCGACAGGTCCGGAGTCATCGTTTTTCATCCGAAAATTGATTTTTTGGACTGTACCAAAAATGATTCAAAATGTCAATTGGATCATGCCTCATGTTGAATAACCACTTTTTAAACCCTCACAGTGACTAAAATTGCCATTTTTACAGAGTTTTGCTTACTCAAAAGCTTCCATTTTGACCCGTTTCAGGCACAGAAATTACTTTAAACACACTTATTCTAGTTGACCAAGTCATAATTCACATCCAACAGTCATTTAGAGTCAAAAGATTAAATGTTGAAATTTCATCATTATAGACCATTTTGGGATCGTTCGACAGGTCCGGAGTCATTGTTTTTCATCCGAAAATTGATTTTTTGGACTGTACCAAAAATGATTCAAAATGTCAATTAGATCATGCCTCATGTTGAATAACCACTTTTTAAACCCTCACAGTGCATTTTTACAGAGTTTTGCTTCCTCAAAAGCTTCAATTTTGACCCGTTTCAGGCACAGAAATGACTTTAAACACACTTATTTTAGTTGACAAAGTCATAATTCACATCCAACAGTAATTTAGAGTCAAAAGATTAAATGTTAAAATGTCATCATTATAGACCATTTTGGGATCGTTCAACAGGTCCGGAGTCATCGTTTTTCATCCGAAAATTGATTTTTTGGACTGAACCAAAAACGATTCAAAATGTCAATTGGATCATGCCTCATGTTGAATAACCACTTTTTAAACCCTCACAGTGACCAAAATTGCCATTTTTACAGAGTTTTGCTTACTCAAAAGCTTCCATTTTGACCCGTTTCAGGGACAGAAAGGACTTTAAACACACTTATTCTAGTTGACAAAGTCATAATTCACATCCAACAGTCATTTAGAGTCAAAAGATTAAATGTTGAAATTTCATCATTATAGACCATTTTGGGATCGTTCGACAGGTCCGGAGTCATCGTTTTTCATCCGAAAATTGATTTTTTGGACTGTACCAAAAATGATTCAAAATGTGAATTGGATCATGCCTCATGTTGAATAACCACTTTTTAAACCCTCACAGTGACCAAAATTGCCATTTTTACAGAGTTTTGCTTACTCAAAAGCTTCCATTTTGACCCGTTTCAGGCACAGAAATGACTTTAAACACAATTATTCTAGTTGACAAAGTCATATTTCACATCCAACAGTAATTTAGAGTCAAAAGATTAAATGTTGAAATTTCATCATTATAGACCATTTTGGGATCGTTCGACAGGTCCGGAGTCATCGTTTTTCATCCGAAAATTGATTTTTTGGACTGTACCAAAAATGATTCAAAATGTGAATTGGATCATGCCTCATGTTGAATAACCACTTTTTAAACCCTCACAGTGACCAAAATTGCCATTTTTACAGAGTTTTGCTTACTCAAAAGCTTCCATTTTGACCCGTTTCAGGCACAGAAATGACTTTAAACACAATTATTCTAGTTGACAAAGTCATAATTCACATCCAACAGTCATTTAGAGTCAAAAGATTAAATGTTGAAATTTCATCATTATAGACCATTTTGGGATCGTTCGACAGGTCCGGAGTCATCGTTTTTCATCCGAAAATTGATTTTTTGGACTGTACCAAAAATGATTCAAAATGTGAATTGGATCATGCCTCATGTTGAATAACCACTTTTTAAACCCTCACAGTGACCAAAATTGCCATTTTTACAGAGTTTTGCTTACTCAAAAGCTTCCATTTTGACCCGTTTCAGGCACAGAAATGACTTTAAACACAATTATTCTAGTTGACAAAGTCATAATTCACATCCAACAGTCATTTAGAGTCAAAAGATTAAATGTTGAAATTTCATCATTATAGACCATTTTGGGATCGTTCGACAGGTCCGGAGTCATCGTTTTTTATCCAAAAATTGATTTTTTGGACTGTACCAAAAATGATTCAAAATGTCAATTGGATCATGCCTCATGTTGAATAACCACTTTTTAAACCCTCACAGTGATCAAAATTGCGATTTTTACAGAGTTTTGCTTACTCAAAAGCTTCAATTTTGACCCGTTTCAGGCACAGAAATGACTTTAAACACACTTATTTTAGTTGACAAAGTCATAATTCACATCCAACAGTCATTTAGAGTCAAAAGATTAAATGTTGAAATTTCATCATTATAGACCATTTTGGGATCGTTCGACAGGTCCGGAGTCATCGTTTTTCATCCGAAAATTGATTTTTTGGACTGTACCAAAAATGATTCAAAATGTGAATTGGATCATGCCTCATGTTGAATAACCACTTTTTAAACCCTCACAGTGACCAAAATTGCCATTTTTACATAGTTTTGCTTACTCAAAAGCTTCCATTTTGACCCGTTTCAGGCACAGAAATGACTTTAAACACAATTATTCTAGTTGACAAAGTCATAATTCACATCCAACAGTCATTTAGAGTCAAAAGATTAAATGTTGAAATTTCATCATTATAGACCATTTTGGGATCGTTCGACAGGTCCGGAGTCATCGTTTTTCATCCGAAAATTGATTTTTTGGACTGTACCAAAAATGATTCAAAATGTGAATTGGATCATGCCTCATGTTGAATAACCACTTTTTAAACCCTCACAGTGACCAAAATTGCCATTTTTACAGAGTTTTGCTTACTCAAAAGCTTCCATTTTGACCCGTTTCAGGCACAGAAATGACTTTAAACACACTTATTCTAGTTGACAAAGTCATAATTCACATCCAACAGTCATTTAGAGTCAAAAGATTAAATGTTGAAATTTCATCATTATAGACCATTTTGGGATCGTTCGACAGGTCCGGAGTCATCGTTTTTCATCCGAAAATTGATTTTTTGGACTGTACCAAAAATGATTCAAAATGTGAATTGGATCATGCCTCATGTTGAATAACCACTTTTTAAACCCTCACAGTGACCAAAATTGCCATTTTTACAGAGTTTTGCTTACTCAAAAGCTTCCATTTTGACCCGTTTCAGGGACAGAAATGACTTTAAACACACTTATTCTAGTTGACAAAGTCATAATTCACATCCAACAGTCATTTAGAGTCAAAAGATTAAATGTTGAAATTTCATCATTATAGACCATTTTGGGATCGTTCGACAGGTCCGGAGTCATCGTTTTTTCATCCGAAAATTGATTTTTTGGACTGTACCAAAAATGATTCAAAATGTGAATTGGATCATGCCTCATGTTGAATAACCACTTTTTAAACCCTCACAGTGACCAAAATTGCCATTTTTACAGAGTTTTGCTTACTCAAAAGCTTCCATTTTGACCCGTTTCAGGGACAGAAATGACTTTAAACACACTTATTCTAGTTGACAAAGTCATAATTCACATCCAACAGTCATTTAGAGTCAAAAGATTAAATGTTGAAATTTCATCATTATAGACCATTTTGGGATCGTTCGACAGGTCCGGAGTCATCGTTTTTTATCCGAAAATTGATTTTTTGGACTGTACCAAAAATGATTCAAAATGTCAATTGGATCATGCCTCATGTTGAATAACCACTTTTTAAACCCTCACAGTGATCAAAATTGCGATTTTTACAGAGTTTTGCTTACTCAAAAGCTTCAATTTTGACCCGTTTCAGGCACAGAAATGACTTTAAACACACTTATTTTAGTTGACAAAGTCATAATACACATCCAACAGTAATTTAGAGTCAAAAGATTAAATGTTAAAATTTCATCATTATAGACCATTTTGGGATCGTTCGACAGGTCCGGAGTCATCGATTTTCATCCGAAAATTGATTTTTTGGACTGTACCAAAAATGATTCAAAATGTCAATTGGATCATGCCTCATGTTGAATAACCACTTTTTAAACCCTCACAGTGACCAAAATTGCCATTTTTACAGAGTTTTGCTTACTCAAAGCTTCCATTTTGACCCGTTTCAGGCACAGAAATGACTTTAAACACACTTATTCTAGTTGACAAAGTCATAATTCACATCCAACAGTAATTTAGAGTCAAAAGATTAAATGTTGAAATTTCATCCATATTGACCATTTTGGGATCGTTCGACAGGTCCGGAGTCATCGTTTTTCTTCCGAAAATTGATTTTTTGGACTGTACCAAAAATGATTCAAAATGTCAATTGGATCATGCCTCATGTTGAATAACCACTTTTTAACCCTCACAGTGACTAAAATTGCCATTTTTACAGAGTTTTGCTTACTCAAAAGCTTCCATTTTGACCCGTTTCAGGCACAGAAATGACTTTAAACACACTTATTTTAGTTGACAAAGTCATAATTCACATCCAACAGTAATTTAGAGTCAAAAGATTAAATGTTGAAATTTCATCCATATTGACCATTTTGGGATCGTTCGACAGGTCCGGAGTCATATCGTTTTTCATCCGAAAATTGATTTTTTGGACTGAACCAAAAATGATTCAAAATGTCAATTGGATCATGCCTCATGTTGAATAACCACTTTTTAAACCCTCACAGTGACCAAAATTGCCAATTTTTACAGAGTTTTGCTTACTCAAAAGCTTCCATTTTGACCCGTTTCAGGGACAGAAAGGACTTTAAACACACTTATTCTAGTTGACAAAGTCATAATTCACATCCAACAGTCATTTAGAGTCAAAAGATTAAATGTTGAAATTTCATCATTATAGACCATTTTGGGATCGTTCGACAGGTCCGGAGTCATCGTTTTTCATCCGAAAATTGATTTTTTGGACTGTACCAAAAATGATTCAAAATGTGAATTGGATCATGCCTCATGTTGAATAACCACTTTTTAAACCCTCACAGTGACCAAAATTGCCATTTTTACAGAGTTTTGCTTACTCAAAAGCTTCCATTTTGACCCGTTTCAGGCACAGAAATGACTTTAAACACAATTATTCTAGTTGAC
This sequence comes from Lissotriton vulgaris, assembly GCF_964263255.1. NCBI lineage: Eukaryota > Metazoa > Chordata > Amphibia > Caudata > Salamandridae > Lissotriton > Lissotriton vulgaris. The sequence continues at coordinate 95,549 of NW_028242221.1, read as the reverse complement.
AAAGTCATATTTCACATCCAACAGTAATTTAGAGTCAAAAGATTAAATGTTGAAATTTCATCATTATAGACCATTTTGGGATCGTTCGACAGGTCCGGAGTCATCGTTTTTCATCCGAAAATTGATTTTTTGGACTGTACCAAAAATGATTCAAAATGTGAATTGGATCATGCCTCATGTTGAATAACCACTTTTTAAACCCTCACAGTGACCAAAATTGCCATTTTTACAGAGTTTTGCTTACTCAAAAGCTTCCATTTTGACCCGTTTCAGGCACAGAAATGACTTTAAACACAATTATTCTAGTTGACAAAGTCATAATTCACATCCAACAGTCATTTAGAGTCAAAAGATTAAATGTTGAAATTTCATCATTATAGACCATTTTGGGATCGTTCGACAGGTCCGGAGTCATCGTTTTTCATCCGAAAATTGATTTTTTGGACTGTACCAAAAATGATTCAAAATGTGAATTGGATCATGCCTCATGTTGAATAACCACTTTTTAAACCCTCACAGTGACCAAAATTGCCATTTTTACAGAGTTTTGCTTACTCAAAAGCTTCCATTTTGACCCGTTTCAGGCACAGAAATGACTTTAAACACAATTATTCTAGTTGACAAAGTCATAATTCACATCCAACAGTCATTTAGAGTCAAAAGATTAAATGTTGAAATTTCATCATTATAGACCATTTTGGGATCGTTCGACAGGTCCGGAGTCATCGTTTTTTATCCGAAAATTGATTTTTTGGACTGTACCAAAAATGATTCAAAATGTCAATTGGATCATGCCTCATGTTGAATAACCACTTTTTAAACCCTCACAGTGATCAAAATTGCGATTTTTACAGAGTTTTGCTTACTCAAAAGCTTCAATTTTGACCCGTTTCAGGCACAGAAATGACTTTAAACACAATTATTCTAGTTGACAAAGTCATAATTCACATCCAACAGTCATTTAGAGTCAAAAGATTAAATGTTGAAATTTCATCATTATAGACCATTTTGGGATCGTTCGACAGGTCCGGAGTCATCGTTTTTCATCCGAAAATTGATTTTTTGGACTGTACCAAAAATGATTCAAAATGTGAATTGGATCATGCCTCATGTTGAATAACCACTTTTTAAACCCTCACAGTGACCAAAATTGCCATTTTTACAGAGTTTTGCTTACTCAAAAGCTTCCATTTTGACCCGTTTCAGGCACAGAAATGACTTTAAACACAATTATTCTAGTTGACAAAGTCATAATTCACATCCAACAGTCATTTAGAGTCAAAAGATTAAATGTTGAAATTTCATCATTATAGACCATTTTGGGATCGTTCGACAGGTCCGGAGTCATCGTTTTTCATCCGAAAATTGATTTTTTGGACTGTACCAAAAATGATTCAAAATGTGAATTGGATCATGCCTCATGTTGAATAACCACTTTTTAAACCCTCACAGTGACCAAAATTGCCATTTTTACAGAGTTTTGCTTACTCAAAAGCTTCCATTTTGACCCGTTTCAGGCACAGAAATGACTTTAAACACACTTATTCTAGTTGACAAAGTCATAATTCACATCCAACAGTCATTTAGAGTCAAAAGATTAAATGTTGAAATTTCATCATTATAGACCATTTTGGGATCGTTCGACAGGTCCGGAGTCATCGTTTTTCATCCGAAAATTGATTTTTTGGACTGTACCAAAAATGATTCAAAATGTGAATTGGATCATGCCTCATGTTGAATAACCACTTTTTAAACCCTCACAGTGACCAAAATTGCCATTTTTACAGAGTTTTGCTTACTCAAAAGCTTCCATTTTGACCCGTTTCAGGGACAGAAATGACTTTAAACACACTTATTCTAGTTGACAAAGTCATAATTCACATCCAACAGTCATTTAGAGTCAAAAGATTAAATGTTGAAATTTCATCATTATAGACCATTTTGGGATCGTTCGACAGGTCCGGAGTCATCGTTTTTTATCCGAAAATTGATTTTTTGGACTGTACCAAAAATGATTCAAAATGTCAATTGGATCATGCCTCATGTTGAATAACCACTTTTTAAACCCTCACAGTGATCAAAATTGCGATTTTTACAGAGTTTTGCTTACTCAAAAGCTTCAATTTTGACCCGTTTCAGGCACAGAAATGACTTTAAACACACTTATTTTAGTTGACAAAGTCATAATACACATCCAACAGTAATTTAGAGTCAAAAGATTAAATGTTAAAATTTCATCATTATAGACCATTTTGGGATCGTTCGACAGGTCCGGAGTCATCGTTTTTCATCCGAAAATTGATTTTTTGGACTGTACCAAAAATGATTCAAAATGTCAATTGGATCATGCCTCATGTTGAATAACCACTTTTTAAACCCTCACAGTGACCAAAATTGCCATTTTTACAGAGTTTTGCTTACTCAAAAGCTTCCATTTTGACCCGTTTCAGGCACAGAAATGACTTTAAACACACTTATTCTAGTTGACAAAGTCATAATTCACATCCAACAGTAATTTAGAGTCAAAAGATTAAATGTTGAAATTTCATCCATATTGACCATTTTGGGATCGTTCGACAGGTCCGGAGTCATCGTTTTTCATCCGAAAATTGATTTTTTGGACTGTACCAAAAATGATTCAAAATGTCAATTGGATCATGCCTCATGTTGAATAACCACTTTTTAAACCCTCACAGTGACTAAAATTGCCATTTTTACAGAGTTTTGCTTACTCAAAAGCTTCCATTTTGACCCGTTTCAGGCACAGAAATGACTTTAAACACACTTATTTTAGTTGACAAAGTCATAATTCACATCCAACAGTAATTTAGAGTCAAAAGATTAAATGTTAAAATGTCATCATTATAGACCATTTTGGGATCGTTCAACAGGTCCGGAGTCATCGTTTTTCATCCGAAAATTGATTTTTTGGACTGAACCAAAAATGATTCAAAATGTCAATTGGATCATGCCTCATGTTGAATAACCACTTTTTAAACCCTCACAGTGACCAAAATTGCCATTTTTACAGAGTTTTGCTTACTCAAAAGCTTCCATTTTGACCCGTTTCAGGGACAGAAAGGACTTTAAACACACTTATTCTAGTTGACAAAGTCATAATTCACATCCAACAGTCATTTAGAGTCAAAAGATTAAATGTTGAAATTTCATCATTATAGACCATTTTGGGATCGTTCGACAGGTCCGGAGTCATCGTTTTTCATCCGAAAATTGATTTTTTGGACTGTACCAAAAATGATTCAAAATGTCAATTGGATCATGCCTCATGTTGAATAACCACTTTTTAAACCCTCACAGTGACCAAAATTGCCATTTTTACAGAGTTTTGCTTACTCAAAAGCTTCCATTTTGACCCGTTTCAGGCACAGAAATGACTTTAAACACACTTATTCTAGTTGACAAAGTCATAATTCACATCCAACAGTAATTTAGAGTCAAAAGATTAAATGTTGAAATTTCATCCATATTGACCATTTTGGGATCGTTCGACAGGTCCGGAGTCATCGTTTTTCATCCGAAAATTGATTTTTTGGACTGTACCAAAAATGATTCAAAATGTCAATTGGATCATGCCTCATGTTGAATAACCACTTTTTAAACCCTCACAGTGATCAAAATTGCGATTTTTACAGGGTTTTGCTTACTCAAAAGCTTCAATTTTGACCCGTTTCAGGCACAGAAATGACTTTAAACACACTTATTTTAGTTGACAAAGTCATAATACACATCCAACAGTAATTTAGAGTCAAAAGATTAAATGTTAAAATTTCATCATTATAGACCATTTTGGGATCGTTCGACAGGTCCGGAGTCATCGTTTTTCATCCGAAAATTGATTTTTTGGACTGTACCAAAAATGATTCAAAATGTCAATTGGATCATGCCTCATGTTGAATAACCACTTTTTAAACCCTCACAGTGACCAAAATTGCCATTTTTACAGAGTTTTGCTTACTCAAAAGCTTCCATTTTGACCCGTTTCAGGCACAGAAATGACTTTAAACACACTTATTCTAGTTGACAAAGTCATAATACACATCCAACAGTAATTTAGAGTCAAAAGATTAAATGTTGAAATTTCATCATTATAGACCATTTTGGGATCGTTCGACAGGTCCGGAGTCATCGTTTTTCATCCGAAAATTGATTTTTTGGACTGTACCAAAAATGATTCAAATGTGAATTGGATCATGCCTCATGTTGAATAACCACTTTTTAAACCCTCACAGTGACCAAAATTGCCATTTTTACAGAGTTTTGCTTACTCAAAAGCTTCCATTTTGACCCGTTTCAGGCACAGAAATGACTTTAAACACACTTATTCTAGTTGACAAAGTCATAATTCACATCCAACAGTCATTTAGAGTCAAAAGATTAAATGTTGAAATTTCATCATTATAGACCATTTTGGGATCGTTCGACAGGTCCGGAGTCATCGTTTTTCATCCGAAAATTGATTTTTTGGACTGTACCAAAAATGATTCAAAATGTGAATTGGATCATGCCTCATGTTGAATAACCACTTTTTAAACCCTCACAGTGACCAAAATTGCCATTTTTACAGAGTTTTGCTTCCTCAAAAGCTTCAATTTTGACCCGTTTCAGGCACAGAAATGACTTTAAACACACTTATTTTAGTTGACAAAGTCATAATTCACATCCAACAGTAATTTAGAGTCAAAAGATTAAATGTTGAAATTTCATCCATATTGACCATTTTGGGATCGTTCGACAGGTCCGGAGTCATCGTTTTTTATCCGAAAATTGATTTTTTGGACTGTACCAAAAATGATTCAAAATGTGAATTGGATCATGCCTCATGTTGAATAACCACTTTTTAAACCCTCACAGTGACTAAAATTGCCATTTTTACAGAGTTTTGCTTACTCAAAAGCTTCAATTTTGACCCGTTTCAGGCACAGAAATGACTTTAAACACAATTATTCTAGTTGACCAAGTCATAATTCACATCCAACAGTCATTTAGAGTCAAAAGATTAAATGTTGAAATTTCATCATTATAGACCATTTTGGGATCGTTCGACAGGTCCGGAGTCATCGTTTTTCATCCGAAAATTGATTTTTTGGACTGTACCAAAAATGATTCAAAATGTCAATTAGATCATGCCTCATGTTGAATAACCACTTTTTAAACCCTCACAGTGTATTTTTACAGAGTTTTGCTTCCTCAAAAGCTTCAATTTTGACCCGTTTCAGGCACAGAAATGACTTTAAACACACTTATTTTAGTTGACAAAGTCATAATTCACATCCAACAGTAATTTAGAGTCAAAAGATTAAATGTTAAAATGTCATCATTATAGACCATTTTGGGATCGTTCAACAGGTCCGGAGTCATCGTTTTTCATCCGAAAATTGATTTTTTGGACTGAACCAAAAATGATTCAAAATGTCAATTGGATCATGCCTCATGTTGAATAACCACATTTAAACCCTCACAGTGACCAAAATTGCCATTTTTACAGAGTTTTGCTTACTCAAAAGCTTCCATTTTGACCCGTTTCAGGGACAGAAAGGACTTTAAACACACTTATTCTAGTTGACAAAGTCATAATTCACATCCAACAGTCATTTAGAGTCAAAAGATTAAATGTTGAAATTTCATCATTATAGACCATTTTGGGATCGTTCGACAGGTCCGGAGTCATCGTTTTTCATCCGAAAATTGATTTTTTGGACTGTACCAAAAATGATTCAAAATGTGAATTGGATCATGCCTCATGTTGAATAACCACTTTTTAAACCCTCACAGTGACCAAAATTGCCATTTTTACAGAGTTTGGCTTACTCAAAAGCTTCCATTTTGACCCGTTTCAGGCACAGAAATGACTTTAAACACAATTATTCTAGTTGACAAAGTCATATTTCACATCCAACAGTAATTTAGAGTCAAAAGATTAAATGTTGAAATTTCATCATTATAGACCATTTTGGGATCGTTCGACAGGTCCGGAGTCATCGTTTTTCATCCGAAAATTGATTTTTTGGACTGTACCAAAAATGATTCAAAATGTGAATTGGATCATGCCCCATGTTGAATAACCACTTTTTAAACCCTCACAGTGACCAAAATTGCCATTTTTACAGAGTTTTGCTTACTCAAAAGCTTCCATTTTGACCCGTTTCAGGCACAGAAATGACTTTAAACACACTTATTCTAGTTGACAAAGTCATAATTCACATCCAACAGTCATTTAGAGTCAAAAGATTAAATGTTGAAATTTCATCATTATAGACCATTTTGGGATCGTTCGACAGGTCCGGAGTCATCGTTTTTCATCCGAAAATTGATTTTTTGGACTGTACCAAAAATGATTCAAAATGTGAATTGGATCATGCCTCATGTTGAATAACCACTTTTTAAACCCTCACAGTGACCAAAATTGCCATTTTTACAGAGTTTTGCTTACTCAAAAGCTTCCATTTTGACCCGTTTCAGGGACAGAAATGACTTTAAACACACTTATTCTAGTTGACAAAGTCATAATTCACATCCAACAGTCATTTAGAGTCAAAAGATTAAATGTTGAAATTTCATCATTATAGACCATTTTGGGATCGTTCGACAGGTCCGGAGTCATCGTTTTTCATCCGAAAATTGATTTTTTGGACTGTACCAAAAATGATTCAAAATGTGAATTGGATCATGCCTCATGTTGAATAACCACTTTTTAAACCCTCACAGTGACCAAAATTGCCATTTTTACAGAGTTTTGCTTACTCAAAAGCTTCCATTTTGACCCGTTTCAGGGACAGAAATGACTTTAAACACACTTATTCTAGTTGACAAAGTCATAATTCACATCCAACAGTCATTTAGAGTCAACAGATTAAATGTTGAAATTTCATCATTATAGACCATTTTGGGATCGTTCGACAGGTCCGGAGTCATCGTTTTTCATCCGAAAATTGATTTTTTGGACTGTACCAAAAATGATTCAAAATGTGAATTGGATCATGCCTCATGTTGAATAACCACTTTTTAAACCCTCACAGTGACCAAAATTGCCATTTTTACAGAGTTTTGCTTACTCAAAAGCTTCCATTTTGACCCGTTTCAGGGACAGAAATGACTTTAAACACACTTATTCTAGTTGACAAAGTCATAATTCACATCCAACAGTCATTTAGAGTCAAAAGATTAAATGTTGAAATTTCATCATTATAGACCATTTTGGGATCGTTCGACAGGTCCGGAGTCATCGTTTTTTATCCGAAAATTGATTTTTTGGACTGTACCAAAAATGATTCAAAATGTCAATTGGATCATGCCTCATGTTGAATAACCACTTTTTAAACCCTCACAGTGATCAAAATTGCGATTTTTACAGAGTTTTGCTTACTCAAAAGCTTCAATTTTGACCCGTTTCAGGCACAGAAATGACTTTAAACACACTTATTTTAGTTGACAAAGTCATAATACACATCCAACAGTAATTTAGAGTCAAAAGATTAAATGTTAAAATTTCATCATTATAGACCATTTTGGGATCGTTCGACAGGTCCGGAGTCATCGTTTTTCATCCGAAAATTGATTTTTTGGACTGTACCAAAAATGATTCAAAATGTCAATTGGATCATGCCTCATGTTGAATAACCACTTTTTAAACCCTCACAGTGACCAAAATTGCCATTTTTACAGAGTTTTGCTTACTCAAAAGCTTCCATTTTGACCCGTTTCAGGCACAGAAATGACTTTAAACACACTTATTCTAGTTGACAAAGTCATAATTCACATCCAACAGTAATTTAGAGTCAAAAGATTAAATGTTGAAATTTCATCCATATTGACCATTTTGGGATCGTTCGACAGGTCCGGAGTCATCGTTTTTCATCCGAAAATTGATTTTTGGACTGTACCAAAAATGATTCAAAATGTCAATTGGATCATGCCTCATGTTGAATAACCACTTTTTAAACCCTCACAGTGACTAAAATTGCCATTTTTACAGAGTTTTGCTTACTCAAAAGCTTCCATTTTGACCCGTTTCAGGCACAGAAATTACTTTAAACACACTTATTCTAGTTGACCAAGTCATAATTCACATCCAACAGTCATTTAGAGTCAAAAGATTAAATGTTGAAATTTCATCATTATAGACCATTTTGGGATCGTTCGACAGGTCCGGAGTCATCGTTTTTCATCCGAAAATTGATTTTTTGGACTGTACCAAAAATGATTCAAAATGTCAATTAGATCATGCCTCATGTTGAATAACCACTTTTTAAACCCTCACAGTGACCAAAATTGCCATTTTTACAGAGTTTTGCTTACTCAAAAGCTTCCATTTTGACCCGTTTCAGGCACAGAAATGACTTTAAACACACTTATTCTAGTTGACAAAGTCATAATTCACATCCAACAGTAATTTAGAGTCAAAAGATTAAATGTTGAAATTTCATCCATATTGACCATTTTGGGATCGTTCGACAGGTCCGGAGTCATCGTTTTTCATCCGAAAATTGATTTTTTGGACTGTACCAAAAATGATTCAAAATGTGAATTGGATCATGCCCCATGTTGAATAACCACTTTTTAAACCCTCACAGTGACCAAAATTGCCATTTTTACAGAGTTTTGCTTACTCAAAAGCTTCCATTTTGACCCGTTTCAGGCACAGAAATGACTTTAAACACACTTATTCTAGTTGACAAAGTCATAATTCACATCCAACAGTCATTTAGAGTCAAAAGATTAAATGTTGAAATTTCATCATTATAGACCATTTTGGGATCGTTCGACAGGTCCGGAGTCATCGTTTTTCATCCGAAAATTGATTTTTTGGACTGTACCAAAAATGATTCAAAATGTGAATTGGATCATGCCTCATGTTGAATAACCACTTTTTAAACCCTCACAGTGACCAAAATTGCCATTTTTACAGAGTTTTGCTTACTCAAAAGCTTCCATTTTGACCCGTTTCAGGGACAGAAATGACTTTAAACACACTTATTCTAGTTGACAAAGTCATAATTCACATCCAACAGTCATTTAGAGTCAAAAGATTAAATGTTGAAATTTCATCATTATAGACCATTTTGGGATCGTTCGACAGGTCCGGAGTCATCGTTTTTCATCCGAAAATTGATTTTTTGGACTGTACCAAAAATGATTCAAAATGTGAATTGGATCATGCCTCATGTTGAATAACCACTTTTTAAACCCTCACAGTGACCAAAATTGCCATTTTTACAGAGTTTTGCTTACTCAAAAGCTTCCATTTTGACCCGTTTCAGGGACAGAAATGACTTTAAACACACTTATTCTAGTTGACAAAGTCATAATTCACATCCAACAGTCATTTAGAGTCAACAGATTAAATGTTGAAATTTCATCATTATAGACCATTTTGGGATCGTTCGACAGGTCCGGAGTCATCGTTTTTCATCCGAAAATTGATTTTTTGGACTGTACCAAAAATGATTCAAAATGTGAATTGGATCATGCCTCATGTTGAATAACCACTTTTTAAACCCTCACAGTGACCAAAATTGCCATTTTTACAGAGTTTTGCTTACTCAAAAGCTTCCATTTTGACCCGTTTCAGGGACAGAAATGACTTTAAACACACTTATTCTAGTTGACAAAGTCATAATTCACATCCAACAGTCATTTAGAGTCAAAAGATTAAATGTTGAAATTTCATCATTATAGACCATTTTGGGATCGTTCGACAGGTCCGGAGTCATCGTTTTTTATCCGAAAATTGATTTTTTGGACTGTACCAAAAATGATTCAAAATGTCAATTGGATCATGCCTCATGTTGAATAACCACTTTTTAAACCCTCACAGTGATCAAAATTGCGATTTTTACAGAGTTTTGCTTACTCAAAAGCTTCAATTTTGACCCGTTTCAGGCACAGAAATGACTTTAAACACACTTATTTTAGTTGACAAAGTCATAATACACATCCAACAGTAATTTAGAGTCAAAAGATTAAATGTTAAAATTTCATCATTATAGACCATTTTGGGATCGTTCGACAGGTCCGGAGTCATCGTTTTTCATCCGAAAATTGATTTTTTGGACTGTACCAAAAATGATTCAAAATGTCAATTGGATCATGCCTCATGTTGAATAACCACTTTTTAAACCCTCACAGTGACTAAAATTGCCATTTTTACAGAGTTTTGCTTACTCAAAAGCTTCCATTTTGACCCGTTTCAGGCACAGAAATTACTTTAAACACACTTATTCTAGTTGACCAAGTCATAATTCACATCCAACAGTCATTTAGAGTCAAAAGATTAAATGTTGAAATTTCATCATTATAGACCATTTTGGGATCGTTCGACAGGTCCGGAGTCATCGTTTTTCATCCGAAAATTGATTTTTTGGACTGTACCAAAAATGATTCAAAATGTGAATTGGATCATGCCTCATGTTGAATAACCACTTTTTAAACCCTCACAGTGACCAAAATTGCCATTTTTACAGAGTTTTGCTTACTCAAAAGCTTCCATTTTGACCCGTTTCAGGCACAGAAATGACTTTAAACACACTTATTCTAGTTGACAAAGTCATAATTCACATCCAACAGTAATTTAGAGTCAAAAGATTAAATGTTGAAATTTCATCCATATTGACCATTTTGGGATCGTTCGACAGGTCCGGAGTCATCGTTTTTCATCCGAAAATTGATTTTTGGACTGTACCAAAAATGATTCAAAATGTCAATTGGATCATGCCTCATGTTGAATAACCACTTTTTAAACCCTCACAGTGACTAAAATTGCCATTTTTACAGAGTTTTGCTTACTCAAAAGCTTCCATTTTGACCCGTTTCAGGCACAGAAATTACTTTAAACACACTTATTCTAGTTGACCAAGTCATAATTCACATCCAACAGTCATTTAGAGTCAAAAGATTAAATGTTGAAATTTCATCATTATAGACCATTTTGGGATCGTTCGACAGGTCCGGAGTCATCGTTTTTCATCCGAAAATTGATTTTTTGGACTGTACCAAAAATGATTCAAAATGTCAATTAGATCATGCCTCATGTTGAATAACCACTTTTTAAACCCTCACAGTGACCAAAATTGCCATTTTTACAGAGTTTTGCTTACTCAAAAGCTTCCATTTTGACCCGTTTCAGGCACAGAAATGACTTTAAACACACTTATTCTAGTTGACAAAGTCATAATTCACATCCAACAGTAATTTAGAGTCAAAAGATTAAATGTTGAAATTTCATCCATATTGACCATTTTGGGATCGTTCGACAGGTCCGGAGTCATCGTTTTTCATCCGAAAATTGATTTTTTGGACTGTACCAAAAATGATTCAAAATGTCAATTGGATCATGCCTCATGTTGAATAACCACTTTTTAAACCCTCACAGTGACTAAAATTGCCATTTTTACAGAGTTTTGCTTACTCAAAAGCTTCCATTTTGACCCGTTTCAGGCACAGAAATTACTTTAAACACACTTATTCTAGTTGACCAAGTCATAATTCACATCCAACAGTCATTTAGAGTCAAAAGATTAAATGTTGAAATTTCATCATTATAGACCATTTTGGGATCGTTCGACAGGTCCGGAGTCATCGTTTTTCATCCGAAAATTGATTTTTTGGACTGTACCAAAAATGATTCAAAATGTCAATTAGATCATGCCTCATGTTGAATAACCACTTTTTAAACCCTCACAGTGCATTTTTACAGAGTTTTGCTTCCTCAAAAGCTTCAATTTTGACCCGTTTCAGGCACAGAAATGACTTTAAACACACTTATTTTAGTTGACAAAGTCATAATTCACATCCAACAGTAATTTAGAGTCAAAAGATTAAATGTTAAAATGTCATCATTATAGACCATTTTGGGATCGTTCAACAGGTCCGGAGTCATCGTTTTTCATCCGAAAATTGATTTTTTGGACTGAACCAAAAATGATTCAAAATGTCAATTGGATCATGCCTCATGTTGAATAACCACTTTTTAAACCCTCACAGTGACCAAAATTGCCATTTTTACAGAGTTTTGCTTACTCAAAAGCTTCCATTTTGACCCGTTTCAGGGACAGAAAGGACTTTAAACACACTTATTCTAGTTGACAAAGTCATAATTCACATCCAACAGTCATTTAGAGTCAAAAGATTAAATGTTGAAATTTCATCATTATAGACCATTTTGGGATCGTTCGACAGGTCCGGAGTCATCGTTTTTCATCCGAAAATTGATTTTTTGGACTGTACCAAAAATGATTCAAAATGTGAATTGGATCATGCCTCATGTTGAATAACCACTTTTTAAACCCTCACAGTGACCAAAATTGCCATTTTTACAGAGTTTTGCTTACTCAAAAGCTTCCATTTTGACCCGTTTCAGGCACAGAAATGACTTTAAACACAATTATTCTAGTTGACAAAGTCATATTTCACATCCAACAGTAATTTAGAGTCAAAAGATTAAATGTTGAAATTTCATCATTATAGACCATTTTGGGATCGTTCGACAGGTCCGGAGTCATCGTTTTTCATCCGAAAATTGATTTTTTGGACTGTACCAAAAATGATTCAAAATGTGAATTGGATCATGCCTCATGTTGAATAACCACTTTTTAAACCCTCACAGTGACCAAAATTGCCATTTTTACAGAGTTTTGCTTACTCAAAAGCTTCCATTTTGACCCGTTTCAGGCACAGAAATGACTTTAAACACACTTATTCTAGTTGACAAAGTCATAATTCACATCCAACAGTCATTTAGAGTCAAAAGATTAAATGTTGAAATTTCATCATTATAGACCATTTTGGGATCGTTCGACAGGTCCGGAGTCATCGTTTTTCATCCGAAAATTGATTTTTTGGACTGTACCAAAAATGATTCAAAATGTGAATTGGATCATGCCTCATGTTGAATAACCACTTTTTAAACCCTCACAGTGACCAAAATTGCCATTTTTACAGAGTTTTGCTTACTCAAAAGCTTCCATTTTGACCCGTTTCAGGCACAGAAATGACTTTAAACACACTTATTCTAGTTGACAAAGTCATAATACACATCCAACAGTAATTTAGAGTCAAAAGAATAAATGTTGAAATTTCATCATTATAGACCATTTTGGGATCGTTCGACAGGTCCGGAGTCATCGTTTTTCATCCGAAAATTGATTTTTTGGACTGTACCAAAAATGATTCAAAATGTGAATTGGATCATGCCTCATGTTGAATAACCACTTTTTAAACCCTCACAGTGACCAAAATTGCCATTTTTACAGAGTTTTGCTTACTCAAAAGCTTCCATTTTGACCCGTTTCAGGCACAGAAATGACTTTAAACACACTTATTCTAGTTGACAAAGTCATAATTCACATCCAACAGTCATTTAGAGTCAAAAGATTAAATGTTGAAATTTCATCATTATAGACCATTTTGGGATCGTTCGACAGGTCCGGAGTCATCGTTTTTCATCCGAAAATTGATTTTTTGGACTGTACCAAAAATGATTCAAAATGTGAATTGGATCATGCCTCATGTTGAATAACCACTTTTTAAACCCTCACAGTGACCAAAATTGCCATTTTTACAGAGTTTTGCTTCCTCAAAAGCTTCAATTTTGACCCGTTTCAGGCACAGAAATGACTTTAAACACACTTATTTTAGTTGACAAAGTCATAATTCACATCCAACAGTAATTTAGAGTCAAAAGATTAAATGTTGAAATTTCATCCATATTGACCATTTTGGGATCGTTCGACAGGTCCGGAGTCATCGTTTTTTATCCGAAAATTGATTTTTTGGACTGTACCAAAAATGATTCAAAATGTGAATTGGATCATGCCTCATGTTGAATAACCACTTTTTAAACCCTCACAGTGACTAAAATTGCCATTTTTACAGAGTTTTGCTTACTCAAAAGCTTCAATTTTGACCCGTTTCAGGCACAGAAATGACTTTAAACACAATTATTCTAGTTGACCAAGTCATAATTCACATCCAACAGTCATTTAGAGTCAAAAGATTAAATGTTGAAATTTCATCATTATAGACCATTTTGGGATCGTTCGACAGGTCCGGAGTCATCGTTTTTCATCCGAAAATTGATTTTTTGGACTGTACCAAAAATGATTCAAAATGTCAATTAGATCATGCCTCATGTTGAATAACCACTTTTTAAACCCTCACAGTGTATTTTTACAGAGTTTTGCTTCCTCAAAAGCTTCAATTTTGACCCGTTTCAGGCACAGAAATGACTTTAAACACACTTATTTTAGTTGACAAAGTCATAATTCACATCCAACAGTAATTTAGAGTCAAAAGATTAAATGTTAAAATGTCATCATTATAGACCATTTTGGGATCGTTCAACAGGTCCGGAGTCATCGTTTTTCATCCGAAAATTGATTTTTTGGACTGAACCAAAAATGATTCAAAATGTCAATTGGATCATGCCTCATGTTGAATAACCACATTTAAACCCTCACAGTGACCAAAATTGCCATTTTTACAGAGTTTTGCTTACTCAAAAGCTTCCATTTTGACCCGTTTCAGGGACAGAAAGGACTTTAAACACACTTATTCTAGTTGACAAAGTCATAATTCACATCCAACAGTCATTTAGAGTCAAAAGATTAAATGTTGAAATTTCATCATTATAGACCATTTTGGGATCGTTCGACAGGTCCGGAGTCATCGTTTTTCATCCGAAAATTGATTTTTTGGACTGTACCAAAAATGATTCAAAATGTGAATTGGATCATGCCTCATGTTGAATAACCACTTTTTAAACCCTCACAGTGACCAAAATTGCCATTTTTACAGAGTTTTGCTTACTCAAAAGCTTCCATTTTGACCCGTTTCAGGCACAGAAATGACTTTAAACACAATTATTCTAGTTGACAAAGTCATATTTCACATCCAACAGTAATTTAGAGTCAAAAGATTAAATGTTGAAATTTCATCATTATAGACCATTTTGGGATCGTTCGACAGGTCCGGAGTCATCGTTTTTCATCCGAAAATTGATTTTTTGGACTGTACCAAAAATGATTCAAAATGTGAATTGGATCATGCCCCATGTTGAATAACCACTTTTTAAACCCTCACAGTGACCAAAATTGCCATTTTTACAGAGTTTTGCTTACTCAAAAGCTTCCATTTTGACCCGTTTCAGGCACAGAAATGACTTTAAACACACTTATTCTAGTTGACAAAGTCATAATTCACATCCAACAGTCATTTAGAGTCAAAAGATTAAATGTTGAAATTTCATCATTATAGACCATTTTGGGATCGTTCGACAGGTCCGGAGTCATCGTTTTTCATCCGAAAATTGATTTTTTGGACTGTACCAAAAATGATTCAAAATGTGAATTGGATCATGCCTCATGTTGAATAACCACTTTTTAAACCCTCACAGTGACCAAAATTGCCATTTTTACAGAGTTTTGCTTACTCAAAAGCTTCCATTTTGACCCGTTTCAGGGACAGAAATGACTTTAAACACACTTATTCTAGTTGACAAAGTCATAATTCACATCCAACAGTCATTTAGAGTCAAAAGATTAAATGTTGAAATTTCATCATTATAGACCATTTTGGGATCGTTCGACAGGTCCGGAGTCATCGTTTTTCATCCGAAAATTGATTTTTTGGACTGTACCAAAAATGATTCAAAATGTGAATTGGATCATGCCTCATGTTGAATAACCACTTTTTAAACCCTCACAGTGACCAAAATTGCCATTTTTACAGAGTTTTGCTTACTCAAAAGCTTCCATTTTGACCCGTTTCAGGGACAGAAATGACTTTAAACACACTTATTCTAGTTGACAAAGTCATAATTCACATCCAACAGTCATTTAGAGTCAACAGATTAAATGTTGAAATTTCATCATTATAGACCATTTTGGGATCGTTCGACAGGTCCGGAGTCATCGTTTTTCATCCGAAAATTGATTTTTTGGACTGTACCAAAAATGATTCAAAATGTGAATTGGATCATGCCTCATGTTGAATAACCACTTTTTAAACCCTCACAGTGACCAAAATTGCCATTTTTACAGAGTTTTGCTTACTCAAAAGCTTCCATTTTGACCCGTTTCAGGGACAGAAATGACTTTAAACACACTTATTCTAGTTGACAAAGTCATAATTCACATCCAACAGTCATTTAGAGTCAAAAGATTAAATGTTGAAATTTCATCATTATAGACCATTTTGGGATCGTTCGACAGGTCCGGAGTCATCGTTTTTTATCCGAAAATTGATTTTTTGGACTGTACCAAAAATGATTCAAAATGTCAATTGGATCATGCCTCATGTTGAATAACCACTTTTTAAACCCTCACAGTGATCAAAATTGCGATTTTTACAGAGTTTTGCTTACTCAAAAGCTTCAATTTTGACCCGTTTCAGGCACAGAAATGACTTTAAACACACTTATTTTAGTTGACAAAGTCATAATACACATCCAACAGTAATTTAGAGTCAAAAGATTAAATGTTAAAATTTCATCATTATAGACCATTTTGGGATCGTTCGACAGGTCCGGAGTCATCGTTTTTCATCCGAAAATTGATTTTTTGGACTGTACCAAAAATGATTCAAAATGTCAATTGGATCATGCCTCATGTTGAATAACCACTTTTTAAACCCTCACAGTGACCAAAATTGCCATTTTTACAGAGTTTTGCTTACTCAAAAGCTTCCATTTTGACCCGTTTCAGGCACAGAAATGACTTTAAACACACTTATTCTAGTTGACAAAGTCATAATTCACATCCAACAGTAATTTAGAGTCAAAAGATTAAATGTTGAAATTTCATCCATATTGACCATTTTGGGATCGTTCGACAGGTCCGGAGTCATCGTTTTTCATCCGAAAATTGATTTTTGGACTGTACCAAAAATGATTCAAAATGTCAATTGGATCATGCCTCATGTTGAATAACCACTTTTTAAACCCTCACAGTGACTAAAATTGCCATTTTTACAGAGTTTTGCTTACTCAAAAGCTTCCATTTTGACCCGTTTCAGGCACAGAAATTACTTTAAACACACTTATTCTAGTTGACCAAGTCATAATTCACATCCAACAGTCATTTAGAGTCAAAAGATTAAATGTTGAAATTTCATCATTATAGACCATTTTGGGATCGTTCGACAGGTCCGGAGTCATCGTTTTTCATCCGAAAATTGATTTTTTGGACTGTACCAAAAATGATTCAAAATGTCAATTAGATCATGCCTCATGTTGAATAACCACTTTTTAAACCCTCACAGTGACCAAAATTGCCATTTTTACAGAGTTTTGCTTACTCAAAAGCTTCCATTTTGACCCGTTTCAGGCACAGAAATGACTTTAAACACACTTATTCTAGTTGACAAAGTCATAATTCACATCCAACAGTAATTTAGAGTCAAAAGATTAAATGTTGAAATTTCATCCATATTGACCATTTTGGGATCGTTCGACAGGTCCGGAGTCATCGTTTTTCATCCGAAAATTGATTTTTTGGACTGTACCAAAAATGATTCAAAATGTCAATTGGATCATGCCTCATGTTGAATAACCACTTTTTAAACCCTCACAGTGACTAAAATTGCCATTTTTACAGAGTTTTGCTTACTCAAAAGCTTCCATTTTGACCCGTTTCAGGCACAGAAATTACTTTAAACACACTTATTCTAGTTGACCAAGTCATAATTCACATCCAACAGTCATTTAGAGTCAAAAGATTAAATGTTGAAATTTCATCATTATAGACCATTTTGGGATCGTTCGACAGGTCCGGAGTCATCGTTTTTCATCCGAAAATTGATTTTTTGGACTGTACCAAAAATGATTCAAAATGTCAATTAGATCATGCCTCATGTTGAATAACCACTTTTTAAACCCTCACAGTGCATTTTTACAGAGTTTTGCTTCCTCAAAAGCTTCAATTTTGACCCGTTTCAGGCACAGAAATGACTTTAAACACACTTATTTTAGTTGACAAAGTCATAATTCACATCCAACAGTAATTTAGAGTCAAAAGATTAAATGTTAAAATGTCATCATTATAGACCATTTTGGGATCGTTCAACAGGTCCGGAGTCATCGTTTTTCATCCGAAAATTGATTTTTTGGACTGAACCAAAAATGATTCAAAATGTCAATTGGATCATGCCTCATGTTGAATAACCACTTTTTAAACCCTCACAGTGACCAAAATTGCCATTTTTACAGAGTTTTGCTTACTCAAAAGCTTCCATTTTGACCCGTTTCAGGGACAGAAAGGACTTTAAACACACTTATTCTAGTTGACAAAGTCATAATTCACATCCAACAGTCATTTAGAGTCAAAAGATTAAATGTTGAAATTTCATCATTATAGACCATTTTGGGATCGTTCGACAGGTCAGGAGTCATCGTTTTTCATCCGAAAATTGATTTTTTGGACTGTACCAAAAATGATTCAAAATGTGAATTGGATCATGCCTCATGTTGAATAACCACTTTTTAAACCCTCACAGTGACCAAAATTGCCATTTTTACAGAGTTTTGCTTACTCAAAAGCTTCCATTTTGACCCGTTTCAGGCACAGAAATGACTTTAAACACAATTATTCTAGTTGACAAAGTCATATTTCACATCCAACAGTAATTTAGAGTCAAAAGATTAAATGTTGAAATTTCATCATTATAGACCATTTTGGGATCGTTCGACAGGTCCGGAGTCATCGTTTTTCATCCGAAAATTGATTTTTTGGACTGTACCAAAAATGATTCAAAATGTGAATTGGATCATGCCTCATGTTGAATAACCACTTTTTAAACCCTCACAGTGACCAAAATTGCCATTTTTACAGAGTTTTGCTTACTCAAAAGCTTCCATTTTGACCCGTTTCAGGCACAGAAATGACTTTAAACACACTTATTCTAGTTGACAAAGTCATAATTCACATCCAACAGTCATTTAGAGTCAAAAGATTAAATGTTGAAATTTCATCATTATAGACCATTTTGGGATCGTTCGACAGGTCCGGAGTCATCGTTTTTCATCCGAAAATTGATTTTTTGGACTGTACCAAAAATGATTCAAAATGTGAATTGGATCATGCCTCATGTTGAATAACCACTTTTTAAACCCTCACAGTGACCAAAATTGCCATTTTTACAGAGTTTTGCTTACTCAAAAGCTTCCATTTTGACCCGTTTCAGGGACAGAAATGACTTTAAACACACTTATTCTAGTTGACAAAGTCATAATTCACATCCAACAGTCATTTAGAGTCAAAAGATTAAATGTTGAAATTTCATCATTATAGACCATTTTGGGATCGTTCGACAGGTCCGGAGTCATCGTTTTTTATCCGAAAATTGATTTTTTGGACTGTACCAAAAATGATTCAAAATGTCAATGGGATCATGCCTCATGTTGAATAACCACTTTTTAAACCCTCACAGTGATCAAAATTGCGATTTTTACAGAGTTTTGCTTACTCAAAAGCTTCAATTTTGACCCGTTTCAGGCACAGAAATGACTTTAAACACACTTATTTTAGTTGACAAAGTCATAATACACATCCAACAGTAATTTAGAGTCAAAAGATTAAATGTTAAAATTTCATCATTATAGACCATTTTGGGATCGTTCGACAGGTCCGGAGTCATCGTTTTTCATCCGAAAATTGATTTTTTGGACTGTACCAAAAATGATTCAAAATGTCAATTGGATCATGCCTCATGTTGAATAACCACTTTTTAAACCCTCACAGTGACCAAAATTGCCATTTTTACAGAGTTTTGCTTACTCAAAAGCTTCCATTTTGACCCGTTTCAGGCACAGAAATGACTTTAAACACACTTATTCTAGTTGACAAAGTCATAATTCACATCCAACAGTAATTTAGAGTCAAAAGATTAAATGTTGAAATTTCATCCATATTGACCATTTTGGGATCGTTCGACAGGTCCGGAGTCATCGTTTTTCATCCGAAAATTGATTTTTTGGACTGTACCAAAAATGATTCAAAATGTCAATTGGATCATGCCTCATGTTGAATAACCACTTTTTAAACCCTCACAGTGACTAAAATTGCCATTTTTACAGAGTTTTGCTTACTCAAAAGCTTCCATTTTGACCCGTTTCAGGCACAGAAATGACTTTAAACACACTTATTCTAGTTGACCAAGTCATAATTCACATCCAACAGTCATTTAGAGTCAAAAGATTAAATGTTGAAATTTCATCATTATAGACCATTTTGGGATCGTTCGACAGGTCCGGAGTCATCGTTTTTCATCCGAAAATTGATTTTTTGGACTGTACCAAAAATGATTCAAAATGTCAATTAGATCATGCCTCATGTTGAATAACCACTTTTTAAACCCTCACAGTGCATTTTTACAGAGTTTTGCTTCCTCAAAAGCTTCAATTTTGACCCGTTTCAGGCACAGAAATGACTTTAAACACACTTATTCTAGTTGACAAAGTCATAATTCACATCCAACAGTAATTTAGAGTCAAAAGATTAAATGTTAAAATGTCATCATTATAGACCATTTTGGGATCGTTCAACAGGTCCGGAGTCATCGTTTTTCATCCGAAAAATGATTTTTTGGACTGAACCAAAAATGATTCAAAATGTCAATTGGATCATGCCTCATGTTGAATAACCACATTTAAACCCTCACAGTGACCAAAATTGCCATTTTTACAGAGTTTTGCTTACTCAAAAGCTTCCATTTTGACCCGTTTCAGGCACAGAAATGACTTTAAACACAATTATTCTAGTTGACAAAGTCATATTTCACATCCAACAGTAATTTAGAGTCAAAAGATTAAATGTTGAAATTTCATCATTATAGACCATTTTGGGATCGTTCGACAGGTCCGGAGTCATCGTTTTTCATCCGAAAATTGATTTTTTGGACTGTACCAAAAATGATTCAAAATGTGAATTGGATCATGCCTCATGTTGAATAACCACTTTTTAAACCCTCACAGTGACCAAAATTGCCATTTTTACAGAGTTTTGCTTACTCAAAAGCTTCCATTTTGACCCGTTTCAGGCACAGAAATGACTTTAAACACACTTATTCTAGTTGACAAAGTCATAATACACATCCAACAGTAATTTAGAGTCAAAAGATTAAATGTTAAAATGTCATCATTATAGACCATTTTGGGATCGTTCGACAGGTCCGGAGACATCGTTTTTCATCCGAAAATTGATTTTTTGGACTGTACCAAAAATGATTCAAAATGTCAATTGGATCATGCCTCATGTTGAATAACCACTTTTTAAACCCTCACAGTGACCAAAATTGCCATTTTTACAGAGTTTTGCTTACTCAAAAGCTTCCATTTTGACCCGTTTCAGGCACAGAAATGACTTTAAACACACTTATTCTAGTTGACAAAGTCATAATTCACATCCAACAGTAATTTAGAGTCAAAAGATTAAATGTTGAAATTTCATCCATATTGACCATTTTGGGATCGTTCGACAGGTCCGGAGTCATCGTTTTTCATCCGAAAATTGATTTTTTGGACTGTACCAAAAATGATTCAAAATGTGAATTGGATCATGCCTCATGTTGAATAACCACTTTTTAAACCCTCACAGTGACCAAAATTGCCATTTTTACAGAGTTTTGCTTACTCAAAAGCTTCCATTTTGACCCGTTTCAGGGACAGAAATGACTTTAAACACACTTATTCTAGTTGACAAAGTCATAATTCACATCCAACAGTCATTTAGAGTCAAAAGATTAAATGTTGAAATGTCATCATTATAGACCATTTTGGGATCGTTCGACAGGTCCGGAGTCATCGTTTTTCATCCGAAAATTGATTTTTTGGACTGTACCAAAAATGATTCAAAATGTGAATTGGATCATGCCTCATGTTGAATAACCACTTTTTAAACCCTCACAGTGACCAAAATTGCCATTTTTACAGAGTTTTGCTTCCTCAAAAGCTTCAATTTTGACCCGTTTCAGGCACAGAAATGACTTTAAACACACTTATTTTAGTTGATAAAGTCATAATTCACATCCAACAGTAATTTAGAGTCAAAAGATTAAATGTTAAAATTTCATCATTATAGACCATTTTGGGATCGTTCAACAGGTCCGGAGTC
Source organism: Lissotriton vulgaris (assembly GCF_964263255.1). NCBI lineage: Eukaryota > Metazoa > Chordata > Amphibia > Caudata > Salamandridae > Lissotriton > Lissotriton vulgaris. The sequence continues at coordinate 73,428 of NW_028242221.1, read as the reverse complement.
ATCGTTTTTCATCCGAAAATTGATTTTTTGGACTGTACCAAAAATGATTCAAAATGTCAATTGGATCATGCCTCATGTTGAATAACCACTTTTTAAACCCTCACAGTGACCAAAATTGCCATTTTTACAGAGTTTTGCTTACTCAAAAGCTTCCATTTTGACCCGTTTCAGGCACAGAAATGACTTTAAACACAATTATTCTAGTTGACAAAGTCATAATTCAAATCCAACAGTAATTTAGAGTCAAAAGATTAAATGTTGAAATTTCATCATTATAGACCATTTTGGGATCGCTCGACAGGTCCGGAGTCATCGTTTTTCATCCGAAAATTGATTTTTTGGACTGTACCAAAAATGATTCAAAATGTCAATTGGATCATGCCTCATGTTGAATAACCACTTTTTAAACCCTCACAGTGACCAAAATTGCCATTTTTACAGAGTTTTGCTAACTCAAAAGCTTCCATTTTGACCCGTTTCAGGCACAGAAATGACTTTAAACACACTTATTCTAGTTGACAAAGTCATAATTCACATCCAACAGTCATTTAGAGTCAAAAGATTAAATGTTAAAATTTCATCATTATAGACCATTTTGGGATCGTTCGACAGGTCCGGAGTCATCGTTTTTCATCCGAAAATTGATTTTTTGGACTGTACCAAAAATGTTTCAAAATGTGAATTGGATCATGCCTCATGTTGAATAACCACTTTTTAAACCCTCACAGTGACCAAAATTGCCATTTTTACAGAGTTTTGCTTCCTCAAAAGCTTCAATTTTGACCCGTTTCAGGCACAGAAATGACTTTAAACACACCTATTTTAGTTGACAAAGTCATAATTCACATCCAACAGTCATTTAGAGTCTGAATGTTAAAATTTCATCATTATAGACCATTTTGGGATCGTTCGACAGGTCCGGAGTCATCGTTTTTCATCCGAAAATTGATTTTTTAGACTGTACCAAAAATGATTCAAAATGTGAATTGGATCATGCCTCATGTTGAATAACCACTTTTTAAACCCTCACAGTGACCAAAATTGCCATTTTTACAGAGTTTTGCTTACTCAAAAGCTTCCATTTTGACCCGTTTCAGGCACAGAAATGACTTTAAACACACTTATTCTAGTTGACAAAGTCATAATTCACATTCAACAGTCATTTAGAGTCAAAAGATTAAATGTTGAAATTTCATCATTATAGACCATTTTGGGATCGTTCGACAGGTCCGGAGTCATCGTTTTTCATCCGAAAATTGATTTTTTGGACTGTACCAAAAATGATTCAAAATGTCAATTGGATCATGCCTCATGTTGAATAACCACTTTTTAAACCCTCACAGTGACCAAAATTGCCATTTTTACAGAGTTTTGCTTGCTCAAAAGCTTCCATTTTGACCCGTTTCAGGCACAGAAATGACTTTAAACACAATTATTCTAGTTGACAAAGTCATAATTCACATCCAACAGTAATTTAGAGTCAAAAGATTAAATGTTGAAATTTCATCATTATAGACCATTTTGGGATCATTCGACAGGTCTGGAGTCATCGTTTTTCATCCGAAAATTGATTTTTTGGACTGTACCAAAAATGATTCAAAATGTCAATTGGATCATGCCTCATGTTGAATAACCACTTTTTAAACCCTCACAGTGACCAAAATTGCCATTTTTACAGAGTTTTGCTAACTCAAAACTTCCATTTTGACCCGTTTCAGGCACAGAAATGACTTTAAACACAATTATTCTAGTTGACTAAGTCATAATTCACATCCAACAGTAATTTAGAGTCAAAAGATTAAATGTTGAAATTTCATCATTATAGACCATTTTGGGATCATTCGACAGGTCTGGAGTCATCGTTTTTCATCCGAAAATTGATTTTTTGGACTGTACCAAAAATGATTCAAAATGTCAATTGGATCATGCCTCATGTTGAATAACCACTTTTTAAACCCTCACAGTGATCAAAATTGCGATTTTTACAGAGTTTTGCTTACTCAAAAGCTTCAATTTTGACCCGTTTCAGGCACAGAAATGACTTTAAACACACTTATTTTAGTTGACAAAGTCATAATACACATCCAACAGTAATTTAGAGTCAAAAGATTAAATGTTAAAATTTCATCATTATAGACCATTTTGGGATCGTTCGACAGGTCCGGAGACATCGTTTTTCATCCGAAAATTGATTTTTTGGACTGTACCAAAAATGATTCAAAATGTCAATTGGATCATGCCTCATGTTGAATAACCACTTTTTAAACCCTCACAGTGACCAAAATTGCCATTTTTACAGAGTTTTGCTTCCTCAAAAGCTTCCATTTTGACCCGTTTCAGGCACAGAAATGACTTTAAACAAACTTATTCTAGTTGACAAAGTCATAATTCACATCCAACAGTCATTTAGAGTCAAAAGATTAAATGTTGAAATTTCATCCATATTGACCATTTTGGGATCGTTTGACAGGTCCGGAGTCATCGTTTTTCATCCGAAAATTGATTTTTTGGACTGTACCAAAAATGATTCAAAATGTCAATTGGATCATGCCTCATGTTGAATAACCACTTTTTAAACCCTCACAGTGACCAAAATTGCCATTTTTACAGAGTTTTGCTTCCTCAAAAGCTTCCATTTTGACCCGTTTCAGGCACAGAAATGACTTTAAACAAACTTATTCTAGTTGACAAAGTCATAATTCACATCCAACAGTCATTTAGAGTCAAAAGATTCAATGTTGAAATTTCATCCATATTGACCATTTTGAGATCGTTCGACAGGTCCGGAGTCATCGTTTTTCATCTGAAAATTGATTTTTGGACTGTACCAAAAATGATTCAAAATGTCAATTGGATCATGCCTCATGTTGAATAACCACTTTTTAAACCCTCACAGTGACCAAAATTGCCATTTTTACAGAGTTTTGCTTACTCAAAAGCTTCCATTTTGACCCGTTTCAGGCACAGAAATGACTTTAAACACACTTATTCTAGTTGACAAAGTCATAATTCACACCCAACAGTAATTTAGAGTCAAAAGATTAAATGTTGAAATTTCATCCATATTGACCATTTTGGGATCGTTCGACAGGTCCGGAGTCATCGTTTTTCATCCGAAAATTGATTTTTTGGACTGTACCAAAAATGATTCAAAATGTCAATTGGATCATGCCTCATGTTGAATAACCACTTTTTAAACCCTCACAGTGACCAAAATTGCCATTTTTACAGAGTTTTGCTTACTCAAAAGCTTCAATTTTGACCCGTTTCAGGCACAGAAATGACTTTAAACACACTTATTTTAGTTGACAAAGTCATAATACACATCCAACAGTAATTTAGAGTCAAAAGATTAAATGTTAAAATTTCATCATTATAGACCATTTTGGGATCGTTCGACAGGTCCGGAGACATCGTTTTTCATCCGAAAATTGATTTTTTGGACTGTACCAAAAATGATTCAAAATGTCAATTGGATCATGCCTCATGTTGAATAACCACTTTTTAAACCCTCACAGTGACCAAAATTGCCATTTTTACAGAGTTTTGCTTCCTCAAAAGCTTCCATTTTGACCCGTTTCAGGCACAGAAATGACTTTAAACAAACTTATTCTAGTTGACAAAGTCATAATTCACATCCAACAGTCATTTAGAGTCAAAAGATTAAATGTTGAAATTTCATCCATATTGACCATTTTGGGATCGTTTGACAGGTCCGGAGTCATCGTTTTTCATCTGAAAATTGATTTTTGGACTGTACCAAAAAGGATTCAAAATGTCAATTGGATCATGCCTCATGTTGAATAACCACTTTTTAAACCCTCACAGTGACCAAAATTGCCATTTTTACAGAGTTTTGCTTACTCAAAAGCTTCCATTTTGACCCGTTTCAGGCACAGAAATGACTTTAAACACACTTATTCTAGTTGACAAAGTCATAATTCACATCCAACAGTAATTTAGAGTCAAAAGATTAAATGTTGAAATGTCATCCATATTGACCATTTTGGGATCGTTCGACAGGTCCGGAGTCATCGTTTTTCATCCGAAAATTGATTTTTTGGACTGTACCAAAAATGATTCAAAATGTCAATTGGATCATGCCTCATGTTGAATAACCACTTTTTAAACCCTCACAGTGACTAAAATTGCCATTTTTACAGAGTTTTGCTTACTCAAAAGCTTCCATTTTGACCCGTTTCAGGCACAGAAATGACTTTAAACACACTTATTCTAGTTGACCAAGTCATAATTCACATCCAACAGTCATTTAGAGTCAAAAGATTAAATGTTGAAATTTCATCATTATAGACCATTTTGGGATCGTTCGACAGGTCCGGAGTCATCGTTTTTCATCCGAAAATTGATTTTTTGGACTGTACCAAAAATGATTCAAAATGTCAATTAGATCATGCCTCATGTTGAATAACCACTTTTTAAACCCTCACAGTGCATTTTTACAGAGTTTTGCTTCCTCAAAAGCTTCAATTTTGACCCGTTTCAGGCACAGAAATGACTTTAAACACACTTATTTTAGTTGACAAAGTCATAATTCACATCCAACAGTAATTTAGAGTCAAAAGATTAAATGTTAAAATGTCATCATTATAGACCATTTTGGGATCGTTCAACAGGTCCGGAGTCATCGTTTTTCATCCGAAAATTGATTTTTTGGACTGAACCAAAAATGATTCAAAATGTCAATTGGATCATGCCTCATGTTGAATAACCACATTTAAACCCTCACAGTGACCAAAATTGCCATTTTTACAGAGTTTCGCTTACTCAAAAGCTTCCATTTTGACCCGTTTCAGGCACAGAAATGACTTTAAACACACTTATTTTAGTTGACAAAGTCATAATTCACATCCAACAGTAATTTAGAGTCAAAAGATTAAATGTTGAAATTTCATCATTATAGACCATTTTGGGATCGTTCGACAGGTCCGGAGTCATCGTTTTTCATCCGAAAATTGATTTTTTGGACTGTACCAAAAATTATTCAAAATGTGAATTGGATCATGCCTCATGTTGAATAACCACTTTTTAAACCCTCACAGTGACCAAAATTGCCATTTTTACAGAGTTTTGCTTACTCAAAAGCTTCCATTTTGACCCGTTTCAGGGACAGAAATGACTTTAAACACACTTATTCTAGTTGACAAAGTCATAATTCACATCCAACAGTCATTTAGAGTCAAAAGATTAAATGTTGAAATGTCATCATTATAGACCATTTTGGGATCGTTCGACAGGTCCGGAGTCATCGTTTTTCATCCGAAAATTGATTTTTTGGACTGTACCAAAAATGATTCAAAATGTCAATTGGATCATGCCTCATGTTGAATAACCACTTTTTAAACCCTCACAGTGATCAAAATTGCAATTTTTACAGAGTTTTGCTTACTCAAAAGCTTCAATTTTGACCCGTTTCAGGCACAGAAATGACTTTAAACACACTTATTTTAGTTGACAAAGTCATAATACACATCCAACAGTAATTTAGAGTCAAAAGATTAAATGTTAAAATTTCATCATTATAGACCATTTTGGGATCGTTCGACAGGTCCGGAGTCATCGTTTTTCATCCGAAAATTGATTTTTTGGACTGTACCAAAAATGATTCAAAATGTCAATTGGATCATGCCTCATGTTGAATAACCACTTTTTAAACCCTCACAGTGACCAAAATTGCCATTTTTACAGAGTTTTGCTTACTCAAAAGCTTCCATTTTGACCCGTTTCAGGCACAGAAATGACTTTAAACACACTTATTCTAGTTGACAAAGTCATAATTCACATCCAACAGTAATTTAGAGTCAAAAGATTAAATGTTGAAATGTCATCCATATTGACCATTTTGGGATCGTTCGACAGGTCCGGAGTCATCGTTTTTCATCCGAAAATTGATTTTTTGGACTGTACCAAAAATGATTCAAAATGTCAATTGGATCATGCCTCATGTTGAATAACCACTTTTTAAACCCTCACAGTGACTAAAATTGCCATTTTTACAGAGTTTTGCTTACTCAAAAGCTTCCATTTTGACCCGTTTCAGGCACAGAAATGACTTTAAACACACTTATTCTAGTTGACCAAGTCATAATTCACATCCAACAGTCATTTAGAGTCAAAAGATTAAATGTTGAAATTTCATCATTATAGACCATTTTGGGATCGTTCGACAGGTCCGGAGTCATCGTTTTTCATCCGAAAATTGATTTTTTGGACTGTACCAAAAATGATTCAAAATGTCAATTAGATCATGCCTCATGTTGAATAACCACTTTTTAAACCCTCACAGTGCATTTTTACAGAGTTTTGCTTCCTCAAAAGCTTCAATTTTGACCCGTTTCAGGCACAGAAATGACTTTAAACACACTTATTTTAGTTGACAAAGTCATAATTCACATCCAACAGTAATTTAGAGTCAAAAGATTAAATGTTAAAATGTCATCATTATAGACCATTTTGGGATCGTTCAACAGGTCCGGAGTCATCGTTTTTCATCCGAAAATTGATTTTTTGGACTGAACCAAAAATGATTCAAAATGTCAATTGGATCATGCCTCATGTTGAATAACCACATTTAAACCCTCACAGTGACCAAAATTGCCATTTTTACAGAGTTTCGCTTACTCAAAAGCTTCCATTTTGACCCGTTTCAGGGACAGAAATGACTTTAAACACACTTATTCTAGTTGACAAAGTCATAATTCACATCCAACAGTCATTTAGAGTCAAAAGATTAAATGTTGAAATTTCATCATTATAGACCATTTTGGGATCGTTCGACAGGTCCGGAGTCATCGTTTTTCATCCGAAAATTGATTTTTTGGACTGTACCAAAAATGATTCAAAATGTGAATTGGATCATGCCTCATGTTGAATAACCACTTTTTAAACCCTCACAGTGACCAAAATTGCCATTTTTACAGAGTTTTGCTTACTCAAAAGCTTCCATTTTGACCCGTTTCAGGGACAGAAATGACTTTAAACACACTTATTCTAGTTGACAAAGTCATAATTCACATCCAACAGTCATTTAGAGTCAAAAGATTAAATGTTGAAATGTCATCATTATAGACCATTTTGGGATCGTTCGACAGGTCCGGAGTCATCGTTTTTCATCCGAAAATTGATTTTTTGGACTGTACCAAAAATGATTCAAAATGTCAATTGGATCATGCCTCATGTTGAATAACCACTTTTTAAACCCTCACAGTGATCAAAATTGCAATTTTTACAGAGTTTTGCTTACTCAAAAGCTTCAATTTTGACCCGTTTCAGGCACAGAAATGACTTTAAACACACTTATTTTAGTTGACAAAGTCATAATACACATCCAACAGTAATTTAGAGTCAAAAGATTAAATGTTAAAATTTCATCATTATAGACCATTTTGGGATCGTTCGACAGGTCCGGAGTCATCGTTTTTCATCCGAAAATTGATTTTTTGGACTGTACCAAAAATGATTCAAAATGTCAATTGGATCATGCCTCATGTTGAATAACCACTTTTTAAACCCTCACAGTGACCAAAATTGCCATTTTTACAGAGTTTTGCTTCCTCAAAAGCTTCCATTTTGACCCGTTTCAGGCACAGAAATGACTTTAAACAAACTTATTCTAGTTGACAAAGTCATAATTCACATCCAACAGTAATTTAGAGTCAAAAGATTAAATGTTGAAATTTCATCCATATTGACCATTTTGGGATCGTTCGACAGGTCCGGAGTCATCGTTTTTCATCCGAAAATTGATTTTTTGGACTGTACCAAAAATGATTCAAAATGTCAATTGGATCATGCCTCATGTTGAATAACCACTTTTTAAACCCTCACAGTGACTAAAATTGCCATTTTTACAGAGTTTTGCTTACTCAAAAGCTTCCATTTTGACCCGTTTCAGGCACAGAAATGACTTTAAACAAACTTATTCTAGTTGACAAAGTCATAATTCACATCCAACAGTCATTTAGAGTCAAAAGATTAAATGTTGAAATTTCATCCATATTGACCATTTTGGGATCGTTTGACAGGTCCGGAGTCATCGTTTTTCATCTGAAAATTGATTTTTGGACTGTACCAAAAAGGATTCAAAATGTCAATTGGATCATGCCTCATGTTGAATAACCACTTTTTAAACCCTCACAGTGACCAAAATTGCCATTTTTACAGAGTTTTGCTTACTCAAAAGCTTCCATTTTGACCCGTTTCAGGCACAGAAATGACTTTAAACACACTTATTCTAGTTGACAAAGTCATAATTCACATCCAACAGTAATTTAGAGTCAAAAGATTAAATGTTGAAATGTCATCCATATTGACCATTTTGGGATCGTTCGACAGGTCCGGAGTCATCGTTTTTCATCCGAAAATTGATTTTTTGGACTGTACCAAAAATGATTCAAAATGTCAATTGGATCATGCCTCATGTTGAATAACCACTTTTTAAACCCTCACAGTGACTAAAATTGCCATTTTTACAGAGTTTTGCTTACTCAAAAGCTTCCATTTTGACCCGTTTCAGGCACAGAAATGACTTTAAACACACTTATTCTAGTTGACCAAGTCATAATTCACATCCAACAGTCATTTAGAGTCAAAAGATTAAATGTTGAAATTTCATCATTATAGACCATTTTGGGATCGTTCGACAGGTCCGGAGTCATCGTTTTTCATCCGAAAATTGATTTTTTGGACTGTACCAAAAATGATTCAAAATGTCAATTAGATCATGCCTCATGTTGAATAACCACTTTTTAAACCCTCACAGTGCATTTTTACAGAGTTTTGCTTCCTCAAAAGCTTCAATTTTGACCCGTTTCAGGCACAGAAATGACTTTAAACACACTTATTTTAGTTGACAAAGTCATAATTCACATCCAACAGTAATTTAGAGTCAAAAGATTAAATGTTAAAATGTCATCATTATAGACCATTTTGGGATCGTTCAACAGGTCCGGAGTCATCGTTTTTCATCCGAAAATTGATTTTTTGGACTGAACCAAAAATGATTCAAAATGTCAATTGGATCATGCCTCATGTTGAATAACCACATTTAAACCCTCACAGTGACCAAAATTGCCATTTTTACAGAGTTTCGCTTACTCAAAAGCTTCCATTTTGACCCGTTTCAGGCACAGAAATGACTTTAAACACACTTATTTTAGTTGACAAAGTCATAATTCACATCCAACAGTAATTTAGAGTCAAAAGATTAAATGTTGAAATTTCATCATTATAGACCATTTTGGGATCGTTCGACAGGTCCGGAGTCATCGTTTTTCATCCGAAAATTGATTTTTTGGACTGTACCAAAAATTATTCAAAATGTGAATTGGATCATGCCTCATGTTGAATAACCACTTTTTAAACCCTCACAGTGACCAAAATTGCCATTTTTACAGAGTTTTGCTTACTCAAAAGCTTCCATTTTGACCCGTTTCAGGGACAGAAATGACTTTAAACACACTTATTCTAGTTGACAAAGTCATAATTCACATCCAACAGTCATTTAGAGTCAAAAGATTAAATGTTGAAATGTCATCATTATAGACCATTTTGGGATCGTTCGACAGGTCCGGAGTCATCGTTTTTCATCCGAAAATTGATTTTTTGGACTGTACCAAAAATGATTCAAAATGTCAATTGGATCATGCCTCATGTTGAATAACCACTTTTTAAACCCTCACAGTGATCAAAATTGCAATTTTTACAGAGTTTTGCTTACTCAAAAGCTTCAATTTTGACCCGTTTCAGGCACAGAAATGACTTTAAACACACTTATTTTAGTTGACAAAGTCATAATACACATCCAACAGTAATTTAGAGTCAAAAGATTAAATGTTAAAATTTCATCATTATAGACCATTTTGGGATCGTTCGACAGGTCCGGAGTCATCGTTTTTCATCCGAAAATTGATTTTTTGGACTGTACCAAAAATGATTCAAAATGTCAATTGGATCATGCCTCATGTTGAATAACCACTTTTTAAACCCTCACAGTGACCAAAATTGCCATTTTTACAGAGTTTTGCTTACTCAAAAGCTTCCATTTTGACCCGTTTCAGGCACAGAAATGACTTTAAACACACTTATTCTAGTTGACAAAGTCATAATTCACATCCAACAGTAATTTAGAGTCAAAAGATTAAATGTTGAAATGTCATCCATATTGACCATTTTGGGATCGTTCGACAGGTCCGGAGTCATCGTTTTTCATCCGAAAATTGATTTTTTGGACTGTACCAAAAATGATTCAAAATGTCAATTGGATCATGCCTCATGTTGAATAACCACTTTTTAAACCCTCACAGTGACTAAAATTGCCATTTTTACAGAGTTTTGCTTACTCAAAAGCTTCCATTTTGACCCGTTTCAGGCACAGAAATGACTTTAAACACACTTATTCTAGTTGACCAAGTCATAATTCACATCCAACAGTCATTTAGAGTCAAAAGATTAAATGTTGAAATTTCATCATTATAGACCATTTTGGGATCGTTCGACAGGTCCGGAGTCATCGTTTTTCATCCGAAAATTGATTTTTTGGACTGTACCAAAAATGATTCAAAATGTCAATTAGATCATGCCTCATGTTGAATAACCACTTTTTAAACCCTCACAGTGCATTTTTACAGAGTTTTGCTTCCTCAAAAGCTTCAATTTTGACCCGTTTCAGGCACAGAAATGACTTTAAACACACTTATTTTAGTTGACAAAGTCATAATTCACATCCAACAGTAATTTAGAGTCAAAAGATTAAATGTTAAAATGTCATCATTATAGACCATTTTGGGATCGTTCAACAGGTCCGGAGTCATCGTTTTTCATCCGAAAATTGATTTTTTGGACTGAACCAAAAATGATTCAAAATGTCAATTGGATCATGCCTCATGTTGAATAACCACATTTAAACCCTCACAGTGACCAAAATTGCCATTTTTACAGAGTTTCGCTTACTCAAAAGCTTCCATTTTGACCCGTTTCAGGGACAGAAATGACTTTAAACACACTTATTCTAGTTGACAAAGTCATAATTCACATCCAACAGTCATTTAGAGTCAAAAGATTAAATGTTGAAATTTCATCATTATAGACCATTTTGGGATCGTTCGACAGGTCCGGAGTCATCGTTTTTCATCCGAAAATTGATTTTTTGGACTGTACCAAAAATGATTCAAAATGTGAATTGGATCATGCCTCATGTTGAATAACCACTTTTTAAACCCTCACAGTGACCAAAATTGCCATTTTTACAGAGTTTTGCTTACTCAAAAGCTTCCATTTTGACCCGTTTCAGGGACAGAAATGACTTTAAACACACTTATTCTAGTTGACAAAGTCATAATTCACATCCAACAGTCATTTAGAGTCAAAAGATTAAATGTTGAAATGTCATCATTATAGACCATTTTGGGATCGTTCGACAGGTCCGGAGTCATCGTTTTTCATCCGAAAATTGATTTTTTGGACTGTACCAAAAATGATTCAAAATGTCAATTGGATCATGCCTCATGTTGAATAACCACTTTTTAAACCCTCACAGTGATCAAAATTGCAATTTTTACAGAGTTTTGCTTACTCAAAAGCTTCAATTTTGACCCGTTTCAGGCACAGAAATGACTTTAAACACACTTATTTTAGTTGACAAAGTCATAATACACATCCAACAGTAATTTAGAGTCAAAAGATTAAATGTTAAAATTTCATCATTATAGACCATTTTGGGATCGTTCGACAGGTCCGGAGTCATCGTTTTTCATCCGAAAATTGATTTTTTGGACTGTACCAAAAATGATTCAAAATGTCAATTGGATCATGCCTCATGTTGAATAACCACTTTTTAAACCCTCACAGTGACCAAAATTGCCATTTTTACAGAGTTTTGCTTCCTCAAAAGCTTCCATTTTGACCCGTTTCAGGCACAGAAATGACTTTAAACAAACTTATTCTAGTTGACAAAGTCATAATTCACATCCAACAGTAATTTAGAGTCAAAAGATTAAATGTTGAAATTTCATCCATATTGACCATTTTGGGATCGTTCGACAGGTCCGGAGTCATCGTTTTTCATCCGAAAATTGATTTTTTGGACTGTACCAAAAATGATTCAAAATGTCAATTGGATCATGCCTCATGTTGAATAACCACTTTTTAAACCCTCACAGTGACTAAAATTGCCATTTTTACAGAGTTTTGCTTACTCAAAAGCTTCCATTTTGACCCGTTTCAGGCACAGAAATTACTTTAAACACACTTATTCTAGTTGACCAAGTCATAATTCACATCCAACAGTCATTTAGAGTCAAAAGATTAAATGTTGAAATTTCATCATTATAGACCATTTTGGGATCGTTCGACAGGTCCGGAGTCATCGTTTTTCATCCGAAAATTGATTTTTTGGACTGTACCAAAAATGATTCAAAATGTCAATTAGATCATGCCTCATGTTGAATAACCACTTTTTAAACCCTCACAGTGCATTTTTACAGAGTTTTGCTTCCTCAAAAGCTTCAATTTTGACCCGTTTCAGGCACAGAAATGACTTTAAACACACTTATTTTAGTTGACAAAGTCATAATTCACATCCAACAGTAATTTAGAGTCAAAAGATTAAATGTTAAAATGTCATCATTATAGACCATTTTGGGATCGTTCAACAGGTCCGGAGTCATCGTTTTTCATCCGAAAATTGATTTTTTGGACTGAACCAAAAATGATTCAAAATGTCAATTGGATCATGCCTCATGTTGAATAACCACATTTAAACCCTCACAGTGACCAAAATTGCCATTTTTACAGAGTTTTGCTTACTCAAAAGCTTCCATTTTGACCCGTTTCAGGGACAGAAAGGACTTTAAACACACTTATTCTAGTTGACAAAGTCATAATTCACATCCAACAGTCATTTAGAGTCAAAAGATTAAATGTTGAAATTTCATCATTATAGACCATTTTGGGATCGTTCGACAGGTCCGGAGTCATCGTTTTTCATCCGAAAATTGATTTTTTGGACTGTACCAAAAATGATTCAAAATGTGAATTGGATCATGCCTCATGTTGAATAACCACTTTTTAAACCCTCACAGTGACCAAAACTGCCATTTTTACAGAGTTTTGCTTACTCAAAAGCTTCCATTTTGACCCGTTTCAGGGACAGAAATGACTTTAAACACACTTATTCTAGTTGACAAAGTCATAATTCACATCCAACAGTCATTTAGAGTCAAAAGATTAAATGTTGAAATTTCATCATTATAGACCATTTTGGGATCGTTCGACAGGTCCGGAGTCATCGTTTTTCATCCGAAAATTGATTTTTTGGACTGTACCAAAAATGATTCAAAATGTCAATTGGATCATGCCTCATGTTGAATAACCACTTTTTAAACCCTCACAGTGACCAAAATTGCCATTTTTACAGAGTTTTGCTTCCTCAAAAGCTTCCATTTTGACCCGTGTCAGGCACAGAAATGACTTTAAACAAACGTATTCTAGTAGACAAAGTCATAATTCACATCCAACAGTCATTTAGAGTCAAAAGATTCAATGTTGAAATTTCATCCATATTGACCATTTTGGGATCGTTCGACAGGTCCGGAGTCATCGTTTTTCATCTGAAAATTGATTTTTGGACTGTACCAAAAATGATTCAAAATGTCAATTGGATCATGCCTCATGTTGAATAACCACTTTTTAAACCCTCACAGTGACCAAAATTGCCATTTTTACAGAGTTTTGCTTACTCAAAAGCTTCCATTTTGACCCGTTTCAGGCACAGAAATGACTTTAAACACACTTATTCTAGTTGACAAAGTCATAATTCACATCCAACAGTAATTTAGAGTCAAAAGATTAAATGTTGAAATTTCATCCATATTGACCATTTTGGGATCGTTCGACAGGTCCGGAGTCATCGTTTTTCATCTGAAAATTGATTTTTGGACTGTACCAAAAATGATTCAAAATGTCAATTGGATCATGCCTCATGTTGAATAACCACTTTTTAAACCCTCACAGTGACCAAAATTGCCATTTTTACAGAGTTTTGCTTCCTCAAAAGCTTCCATTTTGACCCGTTTCAGGCACAGAAATGACTTTAAACAAACTTATTCTAGTTGACAAAGTCCTAATTCACATCCAACAGTCATTTAGAGTCAAAAGATTCAATGTTGAAATTTCATCCATATTGACCATTTTGGGATCGTTCGACAGGTCCGGAGTCATCGTTTTTCATCCGAAAATTGATTTTTGAACTGTACCAAAAATGATTCAAAATGTCAATTGGATCATGCCTCATGTTGAATAACCACTTTTTAAACCCTCACAGTGACTAAAATTGCCATTTTTACAGAGTTTTGCTTACTCAAAAGCTTCCATTTTGACCCGTTTCAGGCACAGAAATGACTTTAAACACACTTATTCTAGTTGACCAAGTCATAATTCACATCTAACAGTCATTTAGAGTCAAAAGATTAAATGTTGAAATTTCATCCATATTGACCATTTTGGGATCGTTCGACAGGTCCGGAGTCATCGTTTTTCATCCGAAAATTGATTTTTTGGACTGTACCAAAAATGATTCAAAATGTCAATTGGATCATGCCTCATGTTGAATAACCACTTTTTAAACCCTCACAGTGATCAAAATTGCGATTTTTACAGAGTTTTGCTTACTCAAAAGCTTCAATTTTGACCCGTTTCAGGCACAGAAATGACTTTAAACACACTTATTTTAGTTGACAAAGTCATAATACACATCCAACAGTAATTTAGAGTCAAAAGATTAAATGTTAAAATGTCATCATTATAGACCATTTTGGGATCGTTCGACAGGTCCGGAGACATCGTTTTTCATCCGAAAATTGATTTTTTGGACTGTACCAAAAATGATTCAAAATGTCAATTGGATCATGCCTCATGTTGAATAACCACTTTTTAAACCCTCACAGTGACCAAAATTGCCATTTTTACAGAGTTTTGCTTACTCAAAAGCTTCCATTTTGACCCGTTTCAGGCACAGAAATGACTTTAAACACACTTATTCTAGTTGACAAAGTCATAATTCACATCCAACAGTAATTTAGAGTCAAAAGATTAAATGTTGAAATTTCATCCATATTGACCATTTTGGGATCGTTCGACAGGTCCGGAGTCATCGTTTTTCATCCGAAAATTGATTTTTTGGACTGTACCAAAAATGATTCAAAATGTCAATTGGATCATGCCTCATGTTGAATAACCACTTTTTAAACCCTCACAGTGACTAAAATTGCCATTTTTACAGAGTTTTGCTTACTCAAAAGCTTCCATTTTGACCCGTTTCAGGCACAGAAATTACTTTAAACACACTTATTCTAGTTGACCAAGTCATAATTCACATCCAACAGTCATTTAGAGTCAAAAGATTAAATGTTGAAATTTCATCATTATAGACCATTTTGGGATCGTTCGACAGGTCCGGAGTCATCGTTTTTCATCCGAAAATTGATTTTTTGGACTGTACCAAAAATGATTCAAAATGTCAATTAGATCATGCCTCATGTTGAATAACCACTTTTTAAACCCTCACAGTGCATTTTTACAGAGTTTTGCTTCCTCAAAAGCTTCAATTTTGACCCGTTTCAGGCACAGAAATGACTTTAAACACACTTATTTTAGTTGACAAAGTCATAATTCACATCCAACAGTAATTTAGAGTCAAAAGATTAAATGTTAAAATGTCATCATTATAGACCATTTTGGGATCGTTCGACAGGTCCGGAGTCATCGTTTTTCATCCGAAAATTGATTTTTTGGACTGTATCAAAAATGATTCAAAATGTGAATTGGATCATGCCTCATGTTGAATAACCACTTTTTAAACCCTCACAGTGACCAAAACTGCCATTTTTACAGAGTTTTGCTTACTCAAAAGCTTCCATTTTGACCCGTTTCAGGGACAGAAATGACTTTAAACACACTTATTCTAGTTGACAAAGTCATAATTCACATCCAACAGTCATTTAGAGTCAAAAGATTAAATGTTGAAATTTCATCATTATAGACCATTTTGGGATCGTTCGACAGGTCCGGAGTCATCGTTTTTCATCCGAAAATTGATTTTTTGGACTGTACCAAAAATGATTCAAAATGTCAATTGGATCATGCCTCATGTTGAATAACCACTTTTTAAACCCTCACAGTGACCAAAATTGCCATTTTTACAGAGTTTTGCTTCCTCAAAAGCTTCCATTTTGACCCGTGTCAGGCACAGAAATGACTTTAAACAAACGTATTCTAGTAGACAAAGTCATAATTCACATCCAACAGTCATTTAGAGTCAAAAGATTCAATGTTGAAATTTCATCCATATTGACCATTTTGGGATCGTTCGACAGGTCCGGAGTCATCGTTTTTCATCTGAAAATTGATTTTTGGACTGTACCAAAAATGATTCAAAATGTCAATTGGATCATGCCTCATGTTGAATAACCACTTTTTAAACCCTCACAGTGACCAAAATTGCCATTTTTACAGAGTTTTGCTTACTCAAAAGCTTCCATTTTGACCCGTTTCAGGCACAGAAATGACTTTAAACACACTTATTCTAGTTGACAAAGTCATAATTCACATCCAACAGTAATTTAGAGTCAAAAGATTAAATGTTGAAATTTCATCCATATTGACCATTTTGGGATCGTTCGACAGTTCCGGAGTCATCGTTTTTCATCTGAAAATTGATTTTTGGACTGTACCAAAAATGATTCAAAATGTCAATTGGATCATGCCTCATGTTGAATAACCACTTTTTAAACCCTCACAGTGACCAAAATTGCCATTTTTACAGAGTTTTGCTTCCTCAAAAGCTTCCATTTTGACCCGTTTCAGGCACAGAAATGACTTTAAACAAACTTATTCTAGTTGACAAAGTCATAATTCACATCCAACAGTCATTTAGAGTCAAAAGATTCAATGTTGAAATTTCATCCATATTGACCATTTTGGGATCGTTCGACAGGTCCGGAGTCATCGTTTTTCATCCGAAAATTGATTTTTGAACTGTACCAAAAATGATTCAAAATGTCAATTGGATCATGCCTCATGTGGAATAACCACTTTTTAAACCCTCACAGTGACTAAAATTGCCATTTTTACAGAGTTTTGCTTACTCAAAAGCTTCCATTTTGACCCGTTTCAGGCACAGAAATGACTTTAAACACACTTATTCTAGTTGACCAAGTCATAATTCACATCCAACAGTCATTTAGAGTCAAAAGATTAAATGTTGAAATTTCATCCATATTGACCATTTTGGGATCGTTTGACAGGTCCGGAGTCATCGTTTTTCATCCGAAAATTGATTTTTTGGACTGTAACAAAAATGATTCAAAATGTCAATTAGATCATGCCTCATGTTGAATAACCACTTTTTAAACCCTCACAGTGCATTTTTACAGAGTTTTGCTTCCTCAAAAGCTTCAATTTTGACCCGTTTCAGGCACAGAAATGACTTTAAACACACTTATTTTAGTTGACAAAGTCATAATTCACATCCAACAGTAATTTAGATTCAAAAGATTAAATGTTGAAATTTCATCCATATTGACCATTTTGGGATCGTTCGACAGGTCCGGAGTCATCGTTTTTCATCTGAAAATTGATTTTTGGACTGTACCAAAAATGATTCAAAATGTCAATTGGATCATGCCTCATGTTGAATAACCACTTTTTAAACCCTCACAGTGACCAAAATTGCCATTTTTACAGAGTTTTGCTTACTCAAAAGCTTCCATTTTGACCCGTTTCAGGCACAGAAATGACTTTAAACACACTTATTCTAGTTGACAAAGTCATAATTCACATCCAACAGTAATTTAGAGTCAAAAGATTAAATGTTGAAATTTCATCCATATTGACCATTTTGGGATCGTTCGACAGGTCCGGAGTCATCGTTTTTCATCCGAAAATTGATTTTTTGGACTGTACCAAAAATGATTCAAAATGTCAATTGGATCATGCCTCATGTTGAATAACCACTTTTTAAACCCTCACAGTGACTAAAATTGCCATTTTTACAGAGTTTTGCTTACTCAAAAGCTTCCATTTTGACCCGTTTCAGGCACAGAAATGACTTTAAACACACTTATTCTAGTTGACCAAGTCATAATTCACATCCAACAGTCATTTAGAGTCAAAAGATTAAATGTTGAAATTTCATCATTATAGACCATTTTGGGATCGTTCGACAGGTCCGGAGTCATCGTTTTTCATCCGAAAATTGATTTTTTGGACTGTACCAAAAATGATTCAAAATGTCAATTAGATCATGCCTCATGTTGAATAACCACTTTTTAAACCCTCACAGTGCATTTTTACAGAGTTTTGCTTCCTCAAAAGCTTCAATTTTGACCCGTTTCAGGCACAGAAATGACTTTAAACACACTTATTTTAGTTGACAAAGTCATAATACACATCCAACAGTAATTTAGAGTCAAAAGATTAAATGTTAAAATGTCATCATTATAGACCATTTTGGGATCGTTCGACAGGTCCGGAGACATCGTTTTTCATCCGAAAATTGATTTTTTGGACTGTACCAAAAATGATTCAAAATGTCAATTGGATCATGCCTCATGTTGAATAACCACTTTTTAAACCCTCACAGTGACCAAAATTGCCATTTTTACAGAGTTTTGCTTACTCAAAAGCTTCCATTTTGACCCGTTTCAGGCACAGAAATGACTTTAAACACACTTATTCTAGTTGACAAAGTCATAATTCACATCCAACAGTAATTTAGAGTCAAAAGATTAAATGTTGAAATTTCATCCATATTGACCATTTTGGGATCGTTCGACAGGTCCGGAGTCATCGTTTTTCATCCGAAAATTGATTTTTTGGACTGTACCAAAAATGATTCAAAATGTCAATTGGATCATGCCTCATGTTGAATAACCACTTTTTAAACCCTCACAGTGACTAAAATTGCCATTTTTACAGAGTTTTGCTTACTCAAAAGCTTCCATTTTGACCCGTTTCAGGCACAGAAATTACTTTAAACACACTTATTCTAGTTGACCAAGTCATAATTCACATCCAACAGTCATTTAGAGTCAAAAGATTAAATGTTGAAATTTCATCATTATAGACCATTTTGGGATCGTTCGACAGGTCCGGAGTCATCGTTTTTCATCCGAAAATTGATTTTTTGGACTGTACCAAAAATGATTCAAAATGTCAATTAGATCATGCCTCATGTTGAATAACCACTTTTTAAACCCTCACAGTGCATTTTTACAGAGTTTTGCTTCCTCAAAAGCTTCAATTTTGACCCGTTTCAGGCACAGAAATGACTTTAAACACACTTATTTTAGTTGACAAAGTCATAATTCACATCCAACAGTAATTTAGAGTCAAAAGATTAAATGTTAAAATGTCATCATTATAGACCATTTTGGGATCGTTCAACAGGTCCGGAGTCATCGTTTTTCATCCGAAAATTGATTTTTTGGACTGTACCAAAAATGATTCAAAATGTCAATTGGATCATGCCTCATGTTGAATAACCACTTTTTAAACCCTCACAGTGACCAAAATTGCCATTTTTACAGAGTTTTGCTTCCTCAAAAGCTTCCATTTTGACCCGTTTCAGGGACAGAAAGGACTTTAAACACACTTATTCTAGTTGACAAAGTCATAATTCACATCCAACAGTCATTTAGAGTCAAAAGATTAAATGTTGAAATTTCATCATTATAGACCATTTTGGGATCGTTCGACAGGTCCGGAGTCATCGTTTTTCATCCGAAAATTGATTTTTTGGACTGTACCAAAAATGATTCAAAATGTGAATTGGATCATGCCTCATGTTGAATAACCACTTTTTAAACCCTCACAGTGACCAAAATTGCCATTTTTACAGAGTTTTGCTTACTCAAAAGCTTCCATTTTGACCCGTGTCAGGCACAGAAATGACTTTAAACAAACGTATTCTAGTTGACAAAGTCATAATTCACATCCAACAGTAATTTAGAGTCAAAAGATTAAATGTTGAAATTTCATCCATATTGACCATTTTGGGATCGTTCGACAGGTCCGGAGTCATCGTTTTTCATCTGAAAATTGATTTTTGGACTGTACCAAAAATGATTCAAAATGTCAATTGGATCATGCCTCATGTTGAATAACCACTTTTTAAACCCTCACAGTGACCAAAATTGCCATTTTTACAGAGTTTTGCTTCCTCAAAAGCTTCCATTTTGACCCGTTTCAGGCACAGAAATGACTTTAAACAAACTTATTCTAGTTGACAAAGTCATAATTCACATCCAACAGTCATTTAGAGTCAAAAGATTCAATGTTGAAATTTCATCCATATTGACCATTTTGGGATCGTTCGACAGGTCCGGAGTCATCGTTTTTCATCCGAAAATTGATTTTTGAACTGTACCAAAAATGATTCAAAATGTCAATTGGATCATGCCTCATGTTGAATAACCACTTTTTAAACCCTCACAGTGACTAAAATTGCCATTTTTACAGAGTTTTGCTTACTCAAAAGCTTCCATTTTGACCCGTTTCAGGCACAGAAATGACTTTAAACACACTTATTCTAGTTGACCAAGTCATAATTCACATCCAACAGTCATTTAGAGTCAAAAGATTAAATGTTGAAATTTCATCCATATTGACCATTTTGGGATCGTTCGACAGGTCCGGAGTCATCGTTTTTCATCCGAAAATTGATTTTTTGGACTGTAACAAAAATGATTCAAAATGTCAATTAGATCATGTCTCATGTTGAATAACCACTTTTTAAACCCTCACAGTGCATTTTTACAGAGTTTTGCTTCCTCAAAAGCTTCAATTTTGACCCGTTTCAGGCACAGAAATGACTTTAAACACACTTATTTTAGTTGACAAAGTCATAATTCACATCCAACAGTAATTTAGAGTCAAAAGATTAAATGTTGAAATTTCATCCATATTGACCATTTTGGGATCGTTCGACAGGTCCGGAGTCATTGTTTTTCATCTGAAAATTGATTTTTGGACTGTACCAAAAATGATTCAAAATGTCAATTGGATCATGCCTCATGTTGAATAACCACTTTTTAAACCCTCACAGTGATCAAAATTGCCATTTTTACAGAGTTTTGCTTACTCAAAAGCTTCCATTTTGACCCGTTTCATGCACAGAAATGACTTTAAACACACTTATTCTAGTTGACAAAGTCATAATTCACATCCAACAGTAATTTAGAGTCAAAAGATTAAATGTTGAAATTTCATCCATATTGACCATTTTGGGATCGTTCGACAGGTCCGGAGTCATCGTTTTTCATCCGAAAATTGATTTTTTGGACTGTACCAAAAATGATTCAAAATGTCAATTGGATCATGCCTCATGTTGAATAACCACTTTTTAAACCCTCACAGTGACTAAAATTGCCATTTTTACAGAGTTTTGCTTACTCAAAAGCTTCCATTTTGACCCGTTTCAGGCACAGAAATGACTTTAAACACACTTATTCTAGTTGACCAAGTCATAATTCACATCCAACAGTCATTTAGAGTCAAAAGATTAAATGTTGAAATTTCATCATTATAGACCATTTTGGGATCGTTCGACAGGTCCGGAGTCATCGTTTTTCATCCGAAAATTGATTTTTTGGACTGTACCAAAAATGATTCAAAATGTCAATTAGATCATGCCTCATGTTGAATAACCACTTTTTAAACCCTCACAGTGCATTTTTACAGAGTTTTGCTTCCTCAAAAGCTTCAATTTTGACCCGTTTCAGGCACAGAAATGACTTTAAACACACTTATTTTAGTTGACAAAGTCATAATTCACATCCAACAGTAATTTAGAGTCAAAAGATTAAATGTTAAAATGTCATCATTATAGACCATTTTGGGATCGTTCAACAGGTCCGGAGTCATCGTTTTTCATCCGAAAATTGATTTTTTGGACTGAACCAAAAATGATTCAAAATGTCAATTGGATCATGCCTCATGTTGAATAACCACATTTAAACCCTCACAGTGACTAAAATTGCCATTTTTACAGAGTTTTGCTTACTCAAAAGCTTCCATTTTGACCCGTTTCAGGCACAGAAATGACTTTAAACACACTTATTCTAGTTGACAAAGTCATAATTCACATCCAACAGTAATTTAGAGTCAAAAGATTAAATGTTGAAATTTCATCCATATTGACCATTTTGGGATCGTTCGACAGGTCCGGAGTCATCGTTTTTCATCCGAAAATTGATTTTTTGGACTGTACCAAAAATGATTCAAAATGTCAATTGGATCATGCCTCATGTTGAATAACCACTTTTTAAACCCTCACAGTGACTAAAATTGCCATTTTTACAGAGTTTTGCTTACTCAAAAGCTTCCATTTTGACCCGTTTCAGGCACAGAAATTACTTTAAACACACTTATTCTAGTTGACCAAGTCATAATTCACATCCAACAGTCATTTAGAGTCAAAAGATTAAATGTTGAAATTTCATCATTATAGACCATTTTGGGATCGTTCGACAGGTCCGGAGTCATCGTTTTTCATCCGAAAATTGATTTTTTGGACTGTACCAAAAATGATTCAAAATGTCAATTAGATCATGCCTCATGTTGAATAACCACTTTTTAAACCCTCACAGTGCATTTTTACAGAGTTTTGCTTCCTCAAAAGCTTCAATTTTGACCCGTTTCAGGCACAGAAATGACTTTAAACACACTTATTTTAGTTGACAAAGTCATAATTCACATCCAACAGTAATTTAGAGTCAAAAGATTAAATGTTAAAATGTCATCATTATAGACCATTTTGGGATCGTTCAACAGGTCCGGAGTCATCGTTTTTCATCCGAAAATTGATTTTTTGGACTGTACCAAAAATGATTCAAAATGTCAATTGGATCATGCCTCATGTTGAATAACCACTTTTTAAACCCTCACAGTGACCAAAATTGCCATTTTTACAGAGTTTTGCTTCCTCAAAAGCTTCCATTTTGACCCGTTTCAGGGACAGAAAGGACTTTAAACACACTTATTCTAGTTGACAAAGTCATAATTCACATCCAACAGTCATTTAGAGTCAAAAGATTAAATGTTGAAATTTCATCATTATAGACCATTTTGGGATCGTTCGACAGGTCCGGAGTCATCGTTTTTCATCCGAAAATTGATTTTTTGGACTGTACCAAAAATGATTCAAAATGTGAATTGGATCATGCCTCATGTTGAATAACCACTTTTTAAACCCTCACAGTGACCAAAATTGCCATTTTTACAGAGTTTTGCTTACTCAAAAGCTTCCATTTTGACCCGTGTCAGGCACAGAAATGACTTTAAACAAACGTATTCTAGTTGACAAAGTCATAATTCACATCCAACAGTAATTTAGAGTCAAAAGATTAAATGTTGAAATTTCATCCATATTGACCATTTTGGGATCGTTCGACAGGTCCGGAGTCATCGTTTTTCATCTGAAAATTGATTTTTGGACTGTACCAAAAATGATTCAAAATGTCAATTGGATCATGCCTCATGTTGAATAACCACTTTTTAAACCCTCACAGTGACCAAAATTGCCATTTTTACAGAGTTTTGCTTCCTCAAAAGCTTCCATTTTGACCCGTTTCAGGCACAGAAATGACTTTAAACAAACTTATTCTAGTTGACAAAGTCATAATTCACATCCAACAGTCATTTAGAGTCAAAAGATTCAATGTTGAAATTTCATCCATATTGACCATTTTGGGATCGTTCGACAGGTCCGGAGTCATCGTTTTTCATCCGAAAATTGATTTTTGAACTGTACCAAAAATGATTCAAAATGTCAATTGGATCATGCCTCATGTTGAATAACCACTTTTTAAACCCTCACAGTGACTAAAATTGCCATTTTTACAGAGTTTTGCTTACTCAAAAGCTTCCATTTTGACCCGTTTCAGGCACAGAAATGACTTTAAACACACTTATTCTAGTTGACCAAGTCATAATTCACATCCAACAGTCATTTAGAGTCAAAAGATTAAATGTTGAAATTTCATCCATATTGACCATTTTGGGATCGTTCGACAGGTCCGGAGTCATCGTTTTTCATCCGAAAATTGATTTTTTGGACTGTAACAAAAATGATTCAAAATGTCAATTAGATCATGTCTCATGTTGAATAACCACTTTTTAAACCCTCACAGTGCATTTTTACAGAGTTTTGCTTCCTCAAAAGCTTCAATTTTGACCCGTTTCAGGCACAGAAATGACTTTAAACACACTTATTTTAGTTGACAAAGTCATAATTCACATCCAACAGTAATTTAGAGTCAAAAGATTAAATGTTGAAATTTCATCCATATTGACCATTTTGGGATCGTTCGACAGGTCCGGAGTCATTGTTTTTCATCTGAAAATTGATTTTTGGACTGTACCAAAAATGATTCAAAATGTCAATTGGATCATGCCTCATGTTGAATAACCACTTTTTAAACCCTCACAGTGATCAAAATTGCCATTTTTACAGAGTTTTGCTTACTCAAAAGCTTCCATTTTGACCCGTTTCATGCACAGAAATGACTTTAAACACACTTATTCTAGTTGACAAAGTCATAATTCACATCCAACAGTAATTTAGAGTCAAAAGATTAAATGTTGAAATTTCATCCATATTGACCATTTTGGGATCGTTCGACAGGTCCGGAGTCATCGTTTTTCATCCGAAAATTGATTTTTTGGACTGTACCAAAAATGATTCAAAATGTCAATTGGATCATGCCTCATGTTGAATAACCACTTTTTAAACCCTCACAGTGACTAAAATTGCCATTTTTACAGAGTTTTGCTTACTCAAAAGCTTCCATTTTGACCCGTTTCAGGCACAGAAATGACTTTAAACACACTTATTCTAGTTGACCAAGTCATAATTCACATCCAACAGTCATTTAGAGTCAAAAGATTAAATGTTGAAATTTCATCATTATAGACCATTTTGGGATCGTTCGACAGGTCCGGAGTCATCGTTTTTCATCCGAAAATTGATTTTTTGGACTGTACCAAAAATGATTCAAAATGTCAATTAGATCATGCCTCATGTTGAATAACCACTTTTTAAACCCTCACAGTGCATTTTTACAGAGTTTTGCTTCCTCAAAAGCTTCAATTTTGACCCGTTTCAGGCACAGAAATGACTTTAAACACACTTATTTTAGTTGACAAAGTCATAATTCACATCCAACAGTAATTTAGAGTCAAAAGATTAAATGTTAAAATGTCATCATTATAGACCATTTTGGGATCGTTCAACAGGTCCGGAGTCATCGTTTTTCATCCGAAAATTGATTTTTTGGACTGAACCAAAAATGATTCAAAATGTCAATTGGATCATGCCTCATGTTGAATAACCACATTTAAACCCTCACAGTGACTAAAATTGCCATTTTTACAGAGTTTTGCTTACTCAAAAGCTTCCATTTTGACCCGTTTCAGGCACAGAAATGACTTTAAACACAATTATTCTAGTTGACAAAGTCATATTTCACATCCAACAGTAATTTAGAGTCAAAAGATTAAATGTTGAAATTTCATCATTATAGACCATTTTGGGATCGTTCGACAGGTCCGGAGTCATCGTTTTTCATCCGAAAATTGATTTTTTGGACTGTACCAAAAATGATTCAAAATGTCAATTGGATCATGCCTCATGTTGAATAACCACTTTTTAAACCCTCACAGTGACCAAAATTGCCATTTTTACAGAGTTTTGCTTCCTCAAAAGCTTCAATTTTTACCCGTTTCAGGCACAGAAATGACTTTAAACACGCTTATTTTAGTTGACAAAGTCATAATTCACATCCAACAGTAATTTAGAGTCAAAAGATTAAATGTTAAAATTTCATCATTATAGACCATTTTGGGATCGTTCGACAGGTCCGTAGTCATCGTTTTTCATCCGAAAATTGATTTTTTGGACTGTACCAAAAATGATTCAAAATGTCAATTGGATCATGCCTCATGTTGAATAACCACTTTTTAAACCCTCACAGTGACCAAAATTGCCATTTTTACAGAGTTTTGCTTACTGAAAAGCTTCCATTTTGACCCGTTTCAGGCACAGAAATGACTTTAAACACACTTATTCTAGTTGACAAAGTCATAATTCACATCCAACAGTCATTTAGAGTCAAAAGATTAAATGTTGAAATTTCATCATTATAGACCATTTTGGGATCGTTCGACAGGTCCGGAGTCATCGTTTTTCATCCGAAAATGGATTTTTTGGACTGTACCAAAAATGATTCAAAATGTCAATTGGATCATGCCTCATGTTGAATAACCACTTTTTAAACCCTCACATTGACCAAAATTGCCATTTTTACAGAGTTTTGCTTGCTCAAAAGCTTCCATTTTGACCCGTTTCAGGCACAGAAATGACTTTAAACACAATTATTCTAGTTGACAAAGTCATAATTCACATCCAACAGTAATTTAGAGTCAAAAGATTAAATGTTGAAATTTCATCATTATAGACCATTTTGGGATCGTTCGACAGGTCCGGAGTCATCGTTTTTCATCCGAAAATTGATTTTTTGGACTGTACCAAAAATGATTCAAAATGTCAATTGGATCATGCCTCATGTTGAATAACCACTTTTTAAACCCTCACAGTGACCAAAATTGCCATTTTTACAGAGTTTTGCTTACTCAAAAGCTTCCATTTTGACCCGTTTCAGGCACAGAAATGACTTTAAACACAATTATTCTAGTTGACAAAGTCATAATTCACATCCAACAGTAATTTAGAGTCAAAAGATTAAATGTTGAAATTTCATCATTATAGACCATTTTGGGATCGTTCGACAGGTCCGGAGTCATCGTTTTTCATTTAAAATTGATTTTTTGGATTGTACCAAAAATGATTCAAAATGTCAATTGGATCATGCCTCATGTTGAATAACCACTTTTTAAACCCTCACAGTGACCAAATTGCCATTTTTACAGAGTTTTGCTTACTCAAAAGCTCCCATTTTGACCCGTTTCAGGCACAGAAATGACTTTAAACACACTTATTCTAGTTGACAAAGTCATAATTCACATCCAACAGTAATTTAGAGTCAAAAGATTAAATGTTGAAATTTCATCCATATTGACCATTTTGGGATCGTTCGACAGGTCCGGAGTCATCGTTTTTCATCCGAAAATTGATTTTTTGGACTGTACCAAAAATGATTCAAAATGTCAATTAGATCATGCCTCATGTTGAATAACCACTTTTTAAACCCTCACAGTGACCAAAATTGCCATTTTTACAGAGTTTTGCTTCCTCAAAAGCTTCAATTTTGACCCGTTTCAGGCACAGAAATGACTTTAAACACACTTATTTTAGTTGACAAAGTCATAATTCACATCCAACAGTAATTTAGAGTCAAAAGATTAAATGTTAAAATGTCATCATTATAGACCATTTTGGGATCGTTCAACAGGTCCGGAGTCATCGTTTTTCATCCGAAAATTGATTTTTTGGACTGAACCAAAAATGATTCAAAATGTCAATTGGATCATGCCTCATGTTGAATAACCACATTTAAACCCTCACAGTGACCAAAATTGCCATTTTTACAGAGTTTTGCTTACTCAAAAGCTTCCATTTTGACCCGTTTCAGGCACAGAAATGACTTTAAACACAATTATTCTAGTTGACAAAGTCATATTTCACATCCAACAGTAATTTAGAGTCAAAAGATTAAATGTTGAAATTTCATCATTATAGACCATTTTGGGATCGTTCGACAGGTCCGGAGTCATCGTTTTTCATCCGAAAATTGATTTTTTGGACTGTACCAAAAATGATTCAAAATGTGAATTGGATCATGCCTCATGTTGAATAACCACTTTTTAAACCCTCACAGTGACCAAAATTGCCATTTTTACAGAGTTTTGCTTCCTCAAAAGCTTCAATTTTTACCCGTTTCAGGCACAGAAATGACTTTAAACACGCTTATTTTAGTTGACAAAGTCATAATTCACATCCAACAGTAATTTAGAGTCAAAAGATTAAATGTTGAAATTTCATCATTATAGACCATTTTGGGATCGTTCGACAGGTCCGGAGTCAGGGTTTTTCATCCGAAAATTGATTTTTTGGATTGTACCAAAAATGATTCAAAATGTGAATTGGATCATGCCTCATGTTGAATAACCACTTTTTAAACCCTCACAGTGACCAAAATTGACATTTTTACAGAGTTTTGCTTCCTCAAAAGCTTCAATTTTGACCCGTTTCAGGCACAGAAATGACTTTAAACACGCTTATTTTAGTTGACAAAGTCATAATTCACATCCAACAGTAATTTAGAGTCAAAAGATTAAATGTTAAAATTTCATCATTATAGACCATTTTGGGATCGTTCGACAGGTCCGGAGTCATCGTTTTTCATCCGAAAATTGATTTTTTGGACTGTACCAAAAATGATTCAAAATGTCAATTGGATCATGCCTCATGTTGAATAACCACTTTTTAAACCCTCACAGTGACCAAAATTGCCATTTTTACAGAGTTTTGCTTACTCAAAAGCTTCCATTTTGACCCGTTTCAGAGACAGAAATGACTTTAAACACACTTATTCTAGTTGACAAAGTCATAATTCACATCCAACAGTCATTTAGAGTCAAAAGATTAAATGTTGAAATTTCATCATTATAGACCATTTTGGGATCGTTCGACAGGTCCGGAGTCATCGTTTTTCATCCGAAAATTGATTTTTTGGACTGTACCAAAAATGATTCAAAATGTCAATTGGATCATGCCTCATGTTGAATAACCACTTTTTAAACCCTCACAGTGACTAAAATTGCCATTTTTACAGAGTTTTGCTTACTCAAAAGCTTCCATTTTGACCCGTTTCAGGCACAGAAATGACTTTAAACATACTTATTCTAGTTGACCAAGTCATAATTCACATCCAACAGTCATTTAGAGTCAAAAGATTAAATGTTGAAATTTCATCATTATAGACCATTTTGGGATCGTTCGACAGGTCCGGAGTCATCGTTTTTCATCCGAAAATTGATTTTTTGGATTGTACCAAAAATGATTCAAAATGTGAATTGGATCATGCCTCATGTTGAATAACCACTTTTTAAACCCTCACAGTGACCAAAATTGACATTTTTACAGAGTTTTGCTTCCTCAAAAGCTTCAATTTTGACCCGTTTCAGGCACAGAAATGACTTTAAACACGCTTATTTTAGTTGACAAAGTCATAATTCACATCCAACAGTAATTTAGAGTCAAAAGATTAAATGTAAAAATTTCATCATTATAGACCATTTTGGGATCGTTCGACAGGTCCGGAGTCATCGTTTTTCATCCGAAAATTGATTTTTTGGACTGTACCAAAAATGATTCAAAACGTCAATTGGATCATGCCTCATGTTGAATAACCACTTTTTAAACCCTCACAGTGACCAAAATTGCCATTTTTACAGAGTTTTGCTTGCTCAAAAGCTTCCATTTTGACCCGTTTCAGGGACAGAAATGACTTTAAACACACTTATTCCAGTTGACAAAGTCATAATTCACATCCAACAGTCATTTAGAGTCAAAAGATTAAATGTTGAAATTTCATCATTATAGACCATTTTGGGATCGTTTGACAGGTCCGGAGTCATCGTTTTTCATCCGAAAATGGATTTTTTGGACTGTACCAAAAATGATTCAAAATGTCAATTGGATCATGCCTCATGTTGAATAACCACTTTTTAAACCCTCACAGTGACCAAAATTGCCATTTTTACAGAGTTTTGCTTACTCAAAAGCTTCCATTTTGACCCGTTTCAGGCACAGAAATGACTTTAACCCTATTAGTGCCCATTGAAAATCCTTCAGTGCTAAGCCATTTAATGACTTTTTGGGGTGCTTTGCTTTAACATGCTGTAGTTTGTATAATTATGATTATAATGTTGGGAAACTATACATTTTTGGTTTCAGTACTTCTTGAACTATTAATTTGCATATAAAACTTACATTTATAAAACACCCTGAAGTCACATGACACAATTCAAGATGGCCGCCAGGTGACTGAGAAAATGATAAGTGTAAATGACCGCGTTGGTAGGGTAATAAAAAAAATAGTGTTTTCCAAAAGCAGATACTCAGAAATATTTATTAGTTTGTTTGCTCAATGGAAATAGGGCAGATTTTGATTTTGATTTTGTTTTTTGTGTTTTTTATGGCTCTTTGTCAAACTATGACATAGATATAAGCCACAAACATCTGTCATGTTTTTTCTATTGTTGTGCAGAATCTAAACTTATAAGCCTAGCAGAATTGGTTTACAGAAGTAAAATGGATGGTTCCGAGACTACCGTTAGTAAATTTATGAAAATACATATTTTTGCTGCTTTTGACAGCACTTTACATGCTACAAAATGGCCGACATGCTGTTTGGTCTGTTGGGGTTTTTCATATAATGATCTCAATCTTGTTATTGGACATATGTTCAACATCTCAAAATATATTTTCTGACTTTTATGCACAGTAGTGATGCATATTTTGTGAATGGTTGGCATATTATTTCATGCATATAACTCCTGAAGGTCACAGTCCTTGGCCTCTGACCCTAAATGGTAGCTACTGGAAGTGTGCAAAGGATATATCTTTGTAACAGTGAATTTGTTTTTGCAAAGTGAGGTATCTTTGTAAAGGTCGTAGTCTGATCTCACAGGTCAGCTAGTCAAATTTTACAAGAGGTGAAAAAAACGTGACCTTTGACCCCTAAATACACTTTTTTAAAACCTTTTTTCTGTTTATTCTGTTACCGTTGGATCAATTTCAACAAGTGTGGCATTATTGGACTCGGCATGCAAAGTACTATGTTTTCCCTTGTTCAAATTATTGTAGAGGTCATAAAACTTGACCTTTGACCTCTATTTGCCCTTATTGCAGATGTATACGGAGTTTATTCCATTACAGTGAGACCATTGTTTACAAGTGTTGCAGTGTTTGAATTGTAATGATAATTACTTACATTTTTGTTCATTAAATTGGTGGGAGGAGGGTCATGTAGTTTGACCTTTGACCTCTATTTACACTGTTCTAAGTGTTTCATGGCCTTTAATCCATTACTGTTAGATCATTTGTTACAATTGAGGCATTATTGGAATTGTAATGATGAGTACCTGCATCCTCTTTAGTTATAGTGTTGGAGGAGGTTATGCTTTATGACCTTTGACCTCTAATTATACTTGTTTAGGTGTATCAAAGTCGTCATTGCACACTACTCTTGGATAATGTGTTACTAGTGTTGCTTTATTGTAATTGTCTTGATAAATACTTGTGCTTTCATTGGTTTCATTGGTGTCGGGGATCATGTCTGTTGACCTTTGACCTTTAATTACACTTTTCCAAGTCTTTCAATGTCATTAATGCATTATGGCTGGATCCTTCCTGCCCATATGACCCTCTACACCTCTACTTACCTCTGCTATCATTGGTCTCTCGCCTGCAACCTCCGGTGCCACGCCTGCAGACTTTTTGGCAAAAGAAGAAACTCTATTGAGAAGCATTGGGTGCCTGGAACTTAATTGGCAACCTGCACTTGGCCACCCCTGTGCCCTGGGTGATGTATGTTTGGTTCTACTCTGAAGCCCCCCCCCTGTGCTTGTGCTAACCCCCAACGCTTGTACAAAAGGGGGTGGTGATGGACAGAGCATCTGAATCAATCAAACACTCACACCCAGTCAAAAGATTTGGGTTTAATCCATCACCGTTCTTTAGCCCACTCTGCCACCCCAGTTCAGACATGGCTATATGCAAATCAGTCTGACCCTGTGCCTCATGGGAACAGTCCAGCCCGACTGCCAAGCCATGTCTTCCCTGGACAGGAATCAAGCTTCCGAGGACCGGTTTCTGGCATTCCAGCCGTCTTCAGCCCGGCTTGCTTGAATCCAGTGGCAAAGTGAGCGAGGGACTCACGTCTGAGCATACCCTGCCACACTTATGGCAGCCAAAAGCGGTACAAAAGGGGGCCAAATTGCAGGCAGAAATGTCTAAGTATATGAGAAAGAAAGGGGTATTGGCATGCGCCTTTAGAGAAAAGAAAAGCCAACGCAAGCCTGTTCTACTGCTGTCCACCTCTAGCCTAGCAAATGATGTGACTGTGCAAACAAGGTCTGGGAAGTCAATCATCAAACCTCAAGTCATTCTAGACTACAATAAAGGAATGGGTGGGGTTGATGTAAGCGACCGCAAAATATACAAATTCGCAGCAGAGATCAACACACAGATACTGGTCCAAGGTTTGGCGTAATCTGATTGATGTGTCGATCATGAATGCTTACGTATTGTATAAATTGAATACTGATCCATGCAATGTTCAGAGTCGCCACAGTTTTATAGTGTCTTGTAGAGGCACTTTGTCTACGGCAGGATGGTTTCTCTCAAGAACAAATACCTACAACACCACTACTTTCTCTTTGTAGTGAGGAGCACGGCTTTGCGCTGTTGCCTGGGCGAAAAGAGAGAGACTGTGCTGTGTGCTCTGACAGGAGTCAGCCTGGGGGGAGAAAAAGGTCCCGCCACTGGTGTCCTGCCTGTAAACTTGGTGTTCATGAGCAATGTTATCCCCAGTTAAGTCACTGTCATCCCTCTCCTAGTGTTCAGGAGGAACAGAACTAGCTTTTTGTTGCCCTACAATTTACTTCATAACTATCAAAATATTTTACATTATTATTACTATATTACCATTTTAAATATTTCAGTGTTTGCAGTTTATTTGAAGTAGTTGTAGGTTGAGTAAGTAACAGTTATAAAAAAATTATCAAAAATAAAAAACAAAAAAAAATAAAAATGTAAAAAATAAAAAAAGTTTATTCTTTTTTTGTTCATTCTTTATAGTTCAAACCTGTTGTATAGTATATGTAAAGATTTTTGGAGTACCTTTTACGGAGGTTGCCTTGAACCAACTGTACAAAAAGGTGCTGTGGGTCTCCTGCCACCAAAAGCACCTCAGTGAGGGCATTAGCACAAGGCAAGCTGCCATAAACCTACAAGCTGTCCCTAGGCTAAACATGTGTACTTGACGGTTGTTGAGGACCCGGTCCACCTAGAGGGAAAAAAGAGAGAGAGTGTGCCTATAACCTGACCCTTTACTAAACATTGTTGGTACAGCCAGGAGAAACCAAAGCAGACGGAGGTTGCCTTGAACCAACTGTACAAAGTGGTGCTGTGGGTCTCCTGACACCGAACACACCTCAGTGAGGGCATTAGCACAAGGCAAGCTGCCATAAACCTACAAGCTGTCCCTAGGCTAAACATGTGTACTTGACGGTTGTTGAAGACCCGGTCCACCTAGAGGGAAAAAAGAGAGAGAATGTGCCTATAATCTGACCCTTTACTAAACATTGTTGGTACAGCCAGGAGAAACCAAAGCAGACGTAGGTTGCCTTGAACCAACTGTACAAAGTGGTGCTGTGAGTCTCCTGCCACTAAAAGCACCTCAGTGAGGGCATTAGCACAAGGCAAGCTGCCATAAACCTACAAGCTGTCCCTAGGCTAAACATGTGTACTTGACGGTTGTTGAAGACCCGGTCCACCTAGAGGGAAAAAAGAGAGAGAGTGTGCCTATAACCTGACCCTTTACTAAACATTGTTGGTACAGCCAGGAGAAACCAAAGCAGACGGAGGTTGCCTTGAACCAACTGTACAAAGTGGTGCTGTGGGTCTACTGCCACCAAAAGCACCTCAGTGAGGGCATTAGCACAAGGCAAGCTGCCATAAACCTACAAGCTGTCCCTAGGCTAAACATGTGTACTTGACGGTTGTTGAAGACCCGGTCCACCTAGAGGGAAAAAAGAGAGAGTGTGCCTATAATCTGACCCTTTACTAAACATTGTTGGTACAGCCAGGAGAAACCAAAGGAGACAGAGGTTGCCTTGAACCAACTGTACAAAGTGGTGCTGTGGGTCTCCTGCCACCAAAAGCACCTCAGTGAGGGCATTAGCACAAGGCAAGCTGCCATAAACCTACAAGCTGTCCCTAGGCTAAACATGTGTACTTGACGGTTGTTGAAGACCCGGTCCACCTAGAGGGAAAAAAGAGAGAGAGTGTGCCTATAACCTGACCCTTTACTAAACATTGTTGGTACAGCCAGGAGAAACCAAAGCAGACGGAGGTTGCCTTGAACCAACTGTACAAAGTGGTGCTGTGGGTCTCCTGACACCGAACACACCTCAGTGAGGGCATTAGCACAAGGCAAGCTGCCATAAACCTACAAGCTGTCCCTAGGCTAAACATGTGTACTTGACGGTTGTTGAAGACCCGGTCCACCTAGAGGGAAAAAAGAGAGAGAATGTGCCTATAATCTGACCCTTTACTAAACATTGTTGGTACAGCCAGGAGAAACCAAAGCAGACGGAGGTTGCCTTGAACCAACTGTACAAAGTGGTGCTGTGAGTCTCCTGCCACCAAAAGCACCTCAGTGAGGGCATTAGCACAAGGCAAGCTGCCATAAACCTACAA
This sequence comes from Lissotriton vulgaris, assembly GCF_964263255.1. Lineage (NCBI taxonomy): Eukaryota > Metazoa > Chordata > Amphibia > Caudata > Salamandridae > Lissotriton > Lissotriton vulgaris. The sequence continues at coordinate 38,909 of NW_028242221.1, read as the reverse complement.
GCTGTCCCTAGGCTAAACATGTGTACTTGACGGTTGTTGAAGACCCAGTCCACCTAGAGGGAAAAAAGAGAGAGAGTGTGCCTATAATCTGACCCTTTACTAAACATTGTTGGTACAGCCAGGAGAAAACAAAGCAGACGGAGGTTGCCTTGAACCAACTGTACTAAGTGGTGCTGTGGGTCTCCTGCCACCAAAAGCACCTCAGTGAGGGCATTAGCACAAGGCAAGCTGCCATAAACCTACAAGCTGTCCCTAGGCTAAACATGTGTACTTGACGGTTGTTGAAGACCCGGTCCACCTAGAGGGAAAAAAGAGAGAGAGTGTGCCTATAATCTGACCCTTTACTAAACATTGTTGGTACAGCCAGGAGAAACCAAAGCAGACGGAGGTTGCCTTGAACCAACTGTACAAAGTGGTGCTGTGGGTCTCCTGCCACCAAAAGCACCTCAGTGAGGGCATTAGCACAAGGCAAGCTGCCATAAACCTACAAGCTGTCCCTAGGCTAAACATGTGTACTTGACGGTTGTTGAAGACCCGGTCCACCTAGAGGGAAAAAAGAGAGAGAGTGTGCCTATAATCTGACCCTTTACTAAACATTGTTGGTACAGCCAGGAGAAACCAAAGCAGACGGAGGTTGCCTTGAACCAACTGTACAAAGTGGTGCTGTGGGTCTCCTGCCACCAAAAACACCTCAGTGAGGGCATTAGCACAAGGCAAGCTGCCATAAACCTACAAGCTGTCCCTAGGCTAAACATGTGTACTTGACGGTTGTTGAAGACCCGGTCCAACTAGAGGGAAAAAAGAGAGAGAGTGTGCCTATAATCTGACCCTTTACTAAACATTGTTGAAAGAGTAAAAACTAGATCCGGATTCCTAGAGCGTATACCAAGATGCTTCCCAGGAGGTCAACAGACTTGGTATACCTTCTAGTCACCGACTTACCTGACAAATGCTTCTTTGGCAACATCCAACAGTCTTTTCAGCGTGACATGATTATTCATCTTCTTCACCTTCATCACAGACACCATCCAAGTGTTCTCATGAGTACGGTTTCCAGCATGTGAAGAAAAAACATGATTTAATGATTAAATACTACTAGTCACACATCCCCAAAACGCACAAATCCATTTATTTTATACTCGCCCTCTTACTATGCAGAGTTGGAATGGAAGTAGCATTTTCAGAAGCAGCGCATCCCATCAGAAACTCTCATGCAGAACACGGTTGGTATTAGTGAAACCATGTAGTGCTAAACCAAGGGCAATCAAATCACTTCTAAAAAGACATTGGTCACTCTCTCTCACCCCACATCAAATGTGACTGACTTTGCACTGGTTTATATCCACCCACTTGTCAGTCAAGACAATATGCTTCTCTTTATCCTTGCCTGATAAGTTAGACTGCTATTTATTATGCAGAGTAGAGCAGTTCTATTTACTCTGCACTGTCCGCAAGGCATGCAAGGCTAAGCTCATTATTTATCCAAGCTGAGATCAAAAGATAGACACGTAACAGGACCCTGCCTTCTAGACTAACAACCCATCTGACCATCCCCCTGCCAACAAGATACCAAGAGACCAAAGCTTGCTTCGGGTTCACCAAATGAGCCATGTAGCAAAAGCCGTATGCACGATATCAGATATCCATGTTATGTCATGTTATCCCAGAAGGGTATCCTGGTGCTGAAGCAGGAAATATTTTGGCCAAAGTAGGTGCTAGATCAAGAGTCAGGGCTTCACTTCCTAGTGGAATTCAAGAACTGAGGTGGTGGATCTGATGCACAGGGGCAGATCATTCCTGACTTTAGGAGGGAGGAGAGAGCATGACTGCCAGATCTGCCTCTGTATATGTAGGGGTGTGTGTGAGTCAAATGCCAAGGCTCACAAACACATAATAAGGAGTCGGGACAAAAACTGAATTTCTAATGAGAGACTAAGTGTGGTAAACTGAAAAAGATAATAGTGAGTAAAAGACATAGAGAGAGCAGTAAGGTTGTTTATGCCACTGTAGGTAGAGGACAGTTGGAGAAATTAGCTGGTTAATTAGTGTGGTGCATGACTTACCTTGAGACTGTCTTTACCTGCCAATATGCCATCAGATACCCTAACAAAGCCAACTCCTTTCACAGGTGGCCCAAGAGCAATACTGTACCAGCACTCCAAGAACTCTAAAATGCCTCTAGGCTCCCTCCACACAATTCCAACCTATACTCGTCGAAAAAAATGCTTCAAAACTCCATCAGGGGTAGCGAGGACTATATCAATGCAAATCTTTTTCCCTCTCTATCTCTCTCTGCTATTCTCCTCAATCAAAATAACTGACTAATATCCACCACTTAAATTACGTTCATATTTCACCATACTAATTATCCACTAATCCTTTATGGTTTCTAGGGTAGCGTGCTACTCGCCAAAAAAGCACTGGCTCCACCCGTCCCATTTTATGCCCCACTTTGCGGTTGAGGAAGGTTACATGGCCCGATAACCCACGCGGCTTATGTTTACATGACAGTGAAGGCGCGGGAGGGAGATCCATCAACAGTGGATTGTACCGTCCTTGCATGGCACAAAATAGCCCGTAACCTTGCTGCGCAATCCCCTGCTGCAAGTAACGTGCGAAAGCATCTGCCGAAAGATGCTTGAAGACCTTAATTATTCTACTTGGGGAGACCTTTACATGGGAGGGCAATTTCGTACTAAAGAACAGTTCTTCACTACAAGAACACCGACCACAATGGATACATTCTTGTATATCAGGCTCCGACAGAGTGTGAAGGCTGTCACACCAGCATTTCCGGAAGGAGCCACCTACGTTGGAGCCTCTACATGCTTTCTCACAGGCAAGCCCTCCCAAACATGCCATCTCCCTTCTGTAGAAACACACACAAGCTGCGACCCCATCTCGCCCTATTAGAGCCAGGAGAGAATGGGATAAAGACCTGAACACCCCACTGATGGATGACCAATGAGAACACAGCTGCGGTCATGCGGTTGCTGTCACTGGGAATAGCAGACTACGACTTGTCCATTTTACATTTTTAAATAGACTGTACTATACCCCGACCAGACTCCACCCGTTCCACCTCAGGGATAATGATAGATGCGCTCGCTGTGGCGGGGGGGAGCGGCTTTCCTGCATTTGGCATGGTGTTGCCCCCTAGTGGCGGAATATTGTACACAGGTGTTTGATTGCCTCTCGGGCACGTTGGGGTACAGCTGACACCATGCATACTAGTAGAGCTATTAGGCCTGTCTCACGACAACAACACGGCCCATAGAAAATTTCTTGCTATGAGGCTCCTTTTGGCTAAACGACTTGTAGCTTGTCGATGGGGGAGAGGACGTGCGCCTAAATTCAAATTTTGGATACACACAGTGTCTACTTGGCAAGAAAACCTGAGCTATTATGCAGAACTATTGTCCACTGAATCACACCCAAAAGATATTTGGGGCCCGCTCACCTCCTACTTTCTTGCGCAAGAGGCGGAACACGAGGGAGAGGCAGAAACTGAAGGCTTGGATGCTGGTAACGAGCCTGGGCCGTGAGGAACACATGGGCCGAATAGATGGGACTGGCTAGTTAAAATCTGGCGTGATATTGATGACAAGGGAGAAATTTGATGTTGATTTGGTGTGTTGATTTATCCGGATGTGTTGGTGGGGACGTACAGAGGGGCTGAAGAGGGGCTGAAGAGGAAATGTGTGAAGTTTCTGTGCTTCCTTGGCCGGGATTACCTGCCTTTTGTATAGCGCACTATTGTTGATTCTCTGCACTACACGACGTGATTACTGTTTGTTCCTATTAAAGTATGGATTGCGATGCTAGAAAGTTCGCCAACATCATGGACACTCGTGGGAGGGGGGTAGTTGGGGTTTTAGATAGTTTGATGCGGGAAGGTGCTAATCTCTGTAGACTATGCTGTAATGTACGACTCGCTGACTTTTTATTGCACTGATGTACTGCTTAATATTTCAATAAACCACACAAGATGAACGACACAACTGACAGGCGCACAATAACCGCAAAATGAAACTTTGTGGCAAATCAATGCAGAAGGCAAAATCCATGTAAATCTTCTGATATGCAACTTCACCCTACTAGATACATTCATGTTGAGAACAATAAGGTAGTAAGGTTCAAGGCTCTGCACCGGTGGCTCCAGAAGAAAGCCTCACTGAATGCCACCTGTAGATTGCCACACTCCCAGGTCATTCACTTTTTTCCTTATATCTATCCAGATGCATAGGCAAATGCTGAAAGCTGAATTTCATTTGGTGCAGAGCATTGGGGATGGGCTAAAGACATTCAAAATTGGAAATCATGAAATGACATTTCGGGCAGTCACATTCGATACCACCCATAGGATTCCTGACTATCCTCCTGCAATCAGACACCCTGAATAGATGCCAAGTGGCATCAACACAATACAGCTTGAAAAGGCAGAGATTGGCAGGAATAAACCTGGTAGACAAGTCTGGAGAGAACAGATCAAGCTGCAACTCAACGTTTGCTGTCAAACAGGAGAGTGAAGCACACTATATTGCCATAATCTTGACTCCCCAAAATTTGAGAAAGTGATCCATATCCATTTTGTAAATAATTTGTAATACTTCAGATGGAAAAAACACTGCTCAAGAAACAAAATCAAGCGTCAGCGCCAGGGAGCGTGGCTAGGACAGGGAGCGTGGCTAGAACAGGGAGCGTGACAAGGTAGCCACGATGGCCGCGTGTCGTGCAGGTGCACAGCTGAGCTCGACATTGACCTCTCAACGTGATGTCTGAGCAGTGCAGATGGCAAAAATTGCAATGTTTACTTTGTGAAAAGTAAGTGCCTCGGCCCTCAACAGGAGGTCACTGCAGCATGCATCACACATTCACCCTGCCATGCTGCCAATGATAGTACCAACACAACTACTAACCATCGCACTCCTATAAGTGTGACAATTCTGACTATTCCAGGCTCCAAAAGCTATGAGAAGTACTTGTGTGGCAGGCATCAGTCATTTTGAATTAATATGGAATTAATAAGCTACTGTTGTGCTCATTGCTAAATTCCCCAGAGTCCAGCAGGCGTGCACACTCTCAGTCCTTGGACACCAATTGACAGTTGCTCCGCCTAAACTGCATGCCTGGAACCTGGATCTGTTCCACATCACTGAGGCATATGGCAGAACCCTGGGCCTGGTGGAGACAGAGGTGACCTGGGGATGTAGGGCCTCTCTAATTATACTGGTGAGGTGCACCAACCTCCCCATCTGCTACTGCCTCCAATAGACTCCCATGCCCACCTGTGCTACCCGTCGTGCAGCCCTCAGTGTCCGAGCACTGGGATTAGACATGGAGGACACATTGCTGGGAGCATAGGAAAAGCTAAATATTACCCCAATCACCCTGAAGACACTAAGGTCTCAGATGCCTCCTCACACTCTATATACAGTGTACTACTTCCTCTTCAGAATCATAACTGACACACAGCCACAGTTAGCTATACAAACATCTAGAGGCACCCTCATACATCCAAAATCACAAAGACTATTACCTCAGACATGACCCAACATCACAAACACCTAATATCCATATGCCTACCCACAAAGAGCAACACGGTCTATCACCAATTAGTACATATGAAGCAACACATCTGAATACTCTCACAATGGCCCATTTTATGAAAAGTAGCACATCACTGGTTGAAAACACTGATGCGTCACTTTTAATTGTCAAATCCTTGCAACACTATGGATGTGATGTATTTACACTACAGTGCTCCATGTATCAAGGATTCAACAGATACGTCAGGAATCCTGTCGTACTATTTGGCACAATAATGACGCATTGCTGGAGTCGTATACTTAACGCACCTCCAATAATGTGTCATTACAAAAGTCCCATGTGAAACGCCCTGCATCACTCCATAAGTCTGCTTGACGCAGGCGTAAGGATTGTTACACAGTCAAGTCGTAGGAGTGGTATAGTGAAATCTCATAGATTTCACTACGCCACTTCTACAAGGTTTTTGCAGGGAAACGCCCACCCTCCATACATTATACTTGACGCAGGTATAATGTGGTGCAGGCATTTACAAAATGACGCATCTGCCTCGGAACGTCACTTTGCAAATAGGGTGCAGTGTGGCACATTGTTTACAACCCCGGAGTGTCACAAAAAAAGTGATGCAAGCCCTCATAAATAAGGTCCACAATATATATTACATGCTATTCATAATAAGAATCACCTCCGTCTCTCTGCTTTTCTCAGCATAAGGGGAGAAAGAGGTTGATGGGAAGAGGTACAGGATTACAAAAAAATCACATGAGTGATAAAACCAGCTGAATTTTTATCAGACTATCTTCGCACACCACAGCCTTATGATTACACAGTTCCCTCCAACAAGGAGGTCAGCACATTTTAGCCTGTGAAGTGATAGCTAAGGATGTTTTTCATTTTTGCAAAATGATCAACTTCAACAATGATAAATTTTGAGAGCAAGAGAAAGGTGCCAGTCTAGCCTGATGCTTTCTCTTCAAGTAAAAACATAATATTGCAAAAACCAAATTGGGCTGTCCTTTTGTTTTTTACAATTTTCAAAGTGTATTCGTGCACTAAAATATGGCATTTATCCATTTTTTTTAAAATGAGGAGAAAATCAAGCTTGTCAAGAGTAAACAGAGGCTGGTTGATATTGCGGTCTGCAGTTGGGCCTTGGTCTGTAAATACTAGTGTGTCTTTGCATGATAGCAAAACATGTAATTTCGAATTATTAGGATAGCAAGCAATAACATCTAACAGACACACAAACAATACTCACATACGCTTACCTATGCCCCTATTCATCTGCTAAATGGTAGGTAATAGGAGTAAAGGTGTCTGCAGCGACACTGGTTGCGTCATGATGTTTTTTACAAGCAGATTCCTTGATTCTGCGAAATGGTAAAAGCTTGTACTGACAGGGAGAAAGACATGTGAAGCGCTAACTCAAAAATTGGCTGAGCAAAGAGTGTTAGGGACATTGCACTGCTGCCTGTGACTGGATGCAAGACCCTTCGGAGCATATTTCATTGCTGCTGGTGAATGTCAGTCCACCTCCAAGCTTGTCAGTGTGACTGCCCCCTTCCATCAAACCTCAACACAACTCTCCAAGAAAGTACAGGTCTTTTTCATAGCAAAGGTAATCTGAAGCCTATCAACAAAGATGGAAACACTGCATTCGTCAACCCATCCATCCAAAATGAAATAATCAAGTTAATTCCCTTCCCACATATTATTTATGTTGCTTACAAAAGCTGTAGAACGATGTACGTGGTACAACTTAGAAAAGTGAGCTGCTTCTCAAAACACAGACGAAACACACAAACACAGCTTCCAAACGATAGCCTTTCCTTGCCAAAGCTGTTTCATAGTAAAGACAGTTACGAAGCAGTAACTTTTATTTTCATTTCAAGGAAATACATTTTCCATTGCATGAGAGACTTTTATCACATAAATCGTTTTATTGCAGCTTGTGAGGGCACTGTGAGAATTGAGGGGGAAGGCCGAAAAGATTGCAAAACTAAAAACATTACATTATAGTCAAGTTTATTTTCAGTCAGAAGAGTTCGGATTCAAAGGCACCGTCTACTAAAATTCACCCATTGTGCATGAACCACAGGCCTCGTTATGGCCACTGTTACTTGCTCTCTTCATTTATTGTTATGTATTCCCTGCACGCTAGAATGCTTACATTTCCTCACTATATATTTTATAATATCGGCCTGCACATGTGTGATAGCTACTTCCTTTCCCCAAACCGTGTAAACTGCCTACTCACGTTATTTTCATTGTGGCATGCTCCGAAGGCCTGCTTTCAAGGCCTGCTTTCAAGGCCTGCTGTCACTGCTATGAGAGGATAGAACGACCTTTAGTAACCGATCCCTGTCTAATAAAGTGTAAATAAGGGTGGGAGTATTTAGAGGGATCGGTTGAAAAGAGGAATGCAATACAAAAAAAAGTAGAATAGGCAAAGTGAACATTTAATTTTGGAAACGAGTCGGAGAGTCACCCAAGATTTTAAAGTGACGTGCAATCTCTCCTCAAGTGAATCCTTTTGATTTTAGATAAAATAATTGGAACTGTGAGCCGTACCTGTTCTGGTTTGTGGATGTTTTCAGCCCGATTGCCAGAAGCTTCTGCAGTGCAACACTCCAGCTCAGAGACTTGCTGCACTGTCTCTGGGGCTGCCGGCAGATTAGAGCCCTCTGCTGGTGAACAGGGGTTTGTGCAGCTTCAAGCAAACGCTCGTTTCCATTTCCTGAACCCGATTACTGCCTTACTTTTAGGTGAGGAAATATGTGTGATTGAGACTGAATATGGGCAAATACAGCTTTCACAAGAAAGATGAAAGTGTTCCAGATTGGTATTAGGTGAAAATATTGATTTTCAAGCAACATAACTTGAAAGAAACCCCTGCCAAATGAGTGTCTGCTCTTGGGCCGATCAGATCGGCCAGAGCACTTTCACTTTTAACACAGGGCCGATTAGATCGGCCCGTGGCACTACTTAGGTTAAACACAATTATTCTAGTTGACAAAGTCATAATTCACATCCAACAGTAATTTAGAGTCAAAAGATTAAATGTTGAAATTTCATCATTATAGACCATTTTGGGATCGTTCGACAGGTCCGGAGTCATCGTTTTTCATCCGAAAATTGATTTTTTGGACTGTACCAAAAATGATTCAAAATGTCAATTGGATCATGCCTCATGTTGAATAACCACTTTTTAAACCCTCACAGTGACCAAAATTGCCATTTTTACAGAGTTTTGCTTACTCAAAAGCTTCCATTTTGACCCGTTTCAGGCACAGAAATGACTTTAAACACACTTATTTTAGTTGACAAAGTCCTAATTCACATCCAACAGTAATTTAGAGTCAAAAGATTAAATGTTAAAATTTCATCATTATAGACCATTTTGGGATCGTTCGACAGGTCCGGAGTCATCGTTTTTCATCCGAAAATTGATTTTTTGGATTGTACCAAAAATGATTCAAAATGTGAATTGGATCATGCCTCATGTTGAATAACCACTTTTTAAACCCTCACAGTGACCAAAATTGACATTTTTACAGAGTTTTGCTTCCTCAAAAGCTTCAATTTTGACCCGTTTCAGGCACAGAAATGACTTTAAACACGCTTATTTTAGTTGACAAAGTCATAATTCACATCCAACAGTAATTTAGAGTCAAAAGATTAAATGTTAAAATTTCATCATTATAGACCATTTTGGGATCGTTCGACAGGTCCGGAGTCATCGTTTTTGATCCGAAAATTGATTTTTTGGACTGTACCAAAAATGATTCAAAATGTCAATTGGATCATGCCTCATGTTGAATAACCACTTTTTAAACCCTCACAGTGACCAAAATTGCCATTTTTACAGAGTTTTGCTTACTCAAAAGCTTCCATTTTGACCCGTTTCAGGGACAGAAATGACTTTAAACACACTTATTCCAGTTGACAAAGTCATAATTCACATCCAACAGTCATTTAGAGTCAAAAGATTAAATGTTGAAATTTCATCATTATAGACCATTTTGGGATCGTTTGACAGGTCCGGAGTCATCGTTTTTCATCCGAAAATTGATTTTTTGGACTGTACCAAAAATGATTCAAAATGTGAATTGGATCATGCCTCATGTTGAATAACCACTTTTTAAACCCTCACAGTGACCAAAATTGCCATTTTTACAGAGTTTTGCTTCCTCAAAAGCTTCAATTTTGACTCGTTTCAGGCACAGAAATGACTTTAAACACACTTATTTTAGTTGACAAAGTCATAATTCACATCCAACAGTAATTTAGAGTCAAAAGATTAAATGTTAAAATGTCATCATTATAGACCATTTTGGGATCGTTCAACAGGTCCGGAGTCATCGTTTTTCATCCGAAAATTGATTTTTTGGACTGTACCAAAAATGATTCAAAATGTCAATTGGATCATGCCTCATGTTGAATAACCACTTTTTAAACCCTCACAGTGACCAAAATTGCCATTTTTACAGAGTTTTGCTTACTCAAAAGCTTCCATTTTGACCCGTTTCAGGCACAGAAATGACTTTAAACACAATTATTCTAGTTGACAAAGTCATAATTCACATCCAACAGTAATTTAGAGTCAAAAGATTAAATGTTGAAATTTCATCATTATAGACCATTTTGGGATCGTTCGACAGGTCCGGAGTCATCGTTTTTCATCCGAAAATTGATTTTTTGGACTGTACCAAAAATGATTCAAAATGTCAATTGGATCATGCCTCATGTTGAATAACCACTTTTTAAACCCTCACAGTGACCAAAATTGCCATTTTTACAGAGTTTTGCTTACTCAAAAGCTTCCATTTTGACCCGTTTCAGGCACAGAAATGACTTTAAACACACTTATTCTAGTTGACAAAGTCATAATTCACATCCAACAGTAATTTAGAGTCAAAAGATTAAATGTTGAAATTTCATCCATATTGACCATTTTGGGATCGTTCGACAGGTCCGGAGTCATCGTTTTTCATCCGAAAATTGATTTTTTGGACTGTACCAAAAATGATTCAAAATGTCAATTGGATCATGCCTCATGTTGAATAACCACTTTTTAAACCCTCACAGTGACTAAAATTGCCATTTTTACAGAGTTTTGCTTACTCAAAAGCTTCCATTTTGACCCGTTTCAGGCACAGAAATGACTTTAAACACACTTATTCTAGTTGACCAAGTCATAATTCACATCCAACAGTCATTTAGAGTCAAAAGATTAAATGTTGAAATTTCATCATTATAGACCATTTTGGGATCGTTCGACAGGTCCGGAGTCATCGTTTTTCATCCGAAAATTGATTTTTTGGACTGTAACAAAAATGATTCAAAATGTCAATTAGATCATGCCTCATGTTGAATAACCACTTTTTAAACCCTCACAGTGCATTTTTTCAGAGTTTTGCTTCCTCAAAAGCTTCAATTTTGACCCGTTTCAGGCACAGAAATGACTTTAAACACACTTATTTTAGTTGACAAAGTCATAATTCACATCCAACAGTAATTTAGAGTCAAAAGATTAAATGTTGAAATTTCATCATTATAGACCATTTTGGGATCATTCGACAGGTCTGGAGTCATCGTTTTTCATCCGAAAATTGATTTTTTGGACTGTACCAAAAATGATTCAAAATGTCAATTGGATCATGCCTCATGTTGAATAACCACTTTTTAAACCCTCACAGTGATCAAAATTGTGATTTTTACAGAGTTTTGCTTACTCAAAAGCTTCAATTTTGACCCGTTTCAGGCACAGAAATGACTTTAAACACACTTATTTTAGTTGACAAAGTCATAATACACATCCAACAGTAATTTAGAGTCAAAAGATTAAATGTTAAAATGTCATCATTATAGACCATTTTGGGATCGTTCGACAGGTCCGGAGATATCGTTTTTCATCCGAAAATTGATTTTTTGGACTGTACCAAAAATGATTCAAAATGTCAATTGGATCATGCCTCATGTTGAATAACCACTTTTTAAACCCTCACAGTGACCAAAATTGCCATTTTTACAGAGTTTTGCTTCCTCAAAAGCTTCCATTTTGACCCGTTTCAGGCACAGAAATGACTTAAAACAAACTTATTCTAGTTGACAAAGTCATAATTCACATCCAACAGTCATTTAGAGTCAAAAGATTAAATGTTGAAATTTCATCCATATTGACCATTTTGGGATCGTTCGACAGGTCCGGAGTCATCGTTTTTCATCTGAAAATTGATTTTTGGACTGTACCAAAAATGATTCAAAATGTCAATTGGATCATGCCTCATGTTGAATAACCACTTTTTAAACCCTCACAGTGACCAAAATTGCCATTTTTACAGAGTTTTGCTTACTCAAAAGCTTCCATTTTGACCCGTTTCAGGCACAGAAATGACTTTAAACACACTTATTCTAGTTGACAAAGTCATAATTCACATCCAACAGTAATTTAGAGTCAAAAGATTAAATGTTGAAATTTCATCCATATTGACCATTTTGGGATCGTTCGACAGGTCCGGAGTCATCGTTTTTCATCCGAAAATTGATTTTTTGGACTGTACCAAAAATGATTCAAAATGTCAATTGGATCATGCCTCATGTTGAATAACCACTTTTTAAACCCTCACAGTGCATTTTTACAGAGTTTTGCTTCCTCAAAAGCTTCAATTTTGACCCGTTTCAGGCACAGAAATGACTTTAAACACACTTATTTTAGTTGACAAAGTCATAATTCACATCCAACAGTAATTTAGAGTCAAAAGATTAAATGTTGAAATTTCATCATTATAGACCATTTTGGGATCATTCGACAGGTCTGGAGTCATCGTTTTTCATCCGAAAATTGATTTTTTGGACTGTACCAAAAATGATTCAAAATGTCAATTGGATCATGCCTCATGTTGAATAACCACTTTTTAAACCCTCACAGTGACCAAAATTGCCATTTTTACAGAGTTTTGCTTCCTCAAAAGCTTCCATTTTGACCCGTTTCAGGCACAGAAATGACTTTAAACAAACTTATTCTAGTTGACAAAGTCATAATTCACATCCAACAGTCATTTAGAGTCAAAAGATTAAATGTTGAAATTTCATCCATATTGACCATTTTGGGATCGTTCGACAGGTCCGGAGTCATCGTTTTTCATCTGAAAATTGATTTTTGGACTGTACCAAAAATGATTCAAAATGTCAATTGGATCATGCCTCATGTTGAATAACCACTTTTTAAACCCTCACAGTGACCAAAATTGCCATTTTTACAGAGTTTTGCTTACTCAAAAGCTTCCATTTTGACCCGTTTCAGGCACAGAAATGACTTTAAACACACTTATTCTAGTTGACAAAGTCATAATTCACATCCAACAGTAATTTAGAGTCAAAAGATTAAATGTTGAAATTTCATCCATATTGACCATTTTGGGATCGTTCGACAGGTCCGGAGTCATCGTTTTTCATCCGAAAATTGATTTTTTGGACTGTACCAAAAATGATTCAAAATGTCAATTGGATCATGCCTCATGTTGAATAACCACTTTTTAAACCCTCACAGTGACTAAAATTGCCATTTTTACAGAGTTTTGCTTACTCAAAAGCTTCCATTTTGACCCGTTTCAGGCACAGAAATGACTTTAAACACACTTATTCTAGTTGACCAAGTCATAATTCACATCCAACAGTCATTTAGAGTCAAAAGATTAAATGTTGAAATTTCATCATTATAGACCATTTTGGGATCGTTCGACAGGTCCGGAGTCATCGTTTTTCATCCGAAAATTGATTTTTTGGACTGTACCAAAAATGATTCAAAATGTCAATTAGATCATGCCTCATGTTGAATAACCACTTTTTAAACCCTCACAGTGCATTTTTACAGAGTTTTGCTTCCTCAAAAGCTTCAATTTTGACCCGTTTCAGGCAAAGAAATGACTTTAAACACACTTATTTTAGTTGACAAAGTCATAATTCACATCCAACAGTAATTTAGAGTCAAAAGATTAAATGTTGAAATTTCATCCATATTGACCATTTTGGGATCGTTCGACAGGTCCGGAGTCATCGTTTTTCATCTGAAAATTGATTTTTGGACTGTACCAAAAATGATTCAAAATGTCAATTGGATCATGCCTCATGTTGAATAACCACTTTTTAAACCCTCACAGTGACCAAAATTGCCATTTTTACAGAGTTTTGCTTACTCAAAAGCTTCCATTTTGACCCGTTTCAGGCACAGAAATGACTTTAAACACACTTATTCTAGTTGACAAAGTCATAATTCACATCCAACAGTAATTTAGAGTCAAAAGATTAAATGTTGAAATTTCATCCATATTGACCATTTTGGGATCGTTCGACAGGTCCGGAGTCATCGTTTTTCATCCGAAAATTGATTTTTTGGACTGTACCAAAAATGATTCAAAATGTCAATTGGATCATGCCTCATGTTGAATAACCACTTTTTAAACCCTCACAGTGACTAAAATTGCCATTTTTACAGAGTTTTGCTTACTCAAAAGCTTCCATTTTGACCCGTTTCAGGCACAGAAATGACTTTAAACACACTTATTCTAGTTGACCAAGTCATAATTCACATCCAACAGTCATTTAGAGTCAAAAGATTAAATGTTGAAATTTCATCATTATAGACCATTTTGGGATCGTTCGACAGGTCCGGAGTCATCGTTTTTCATCCGAAAATTGATTTTTTGGACTGTAACAAAAATGATTCAAAATGTCAATTAGATCATGCCTCATGTTGAATAACCACTTTTTAAACCCTCACAGTGCATTTTTACAGAGTTTTGCTTCCTCTTAAGCTTCAATTTTGACCCGTTTCAGGCACAGAAATGACTTTAAACACACTTATTTTAGTTGACAAAGTCATAATTCACATCCAACAGTAATTTAGAGTCAAAAGATTAAATGTTGAAATTTCATCCATATTGACCATTTTGGGATCGTTCGACAGGTCCGGAGTCATCGTTTTTCATCTGAAAATTGATTTTTGGACTGTACCAAAAATGATTCAAAATGTCAATTGGATCATGCCTCATGTTGAATAACCACTTTTTAAACCCTCACAGTGACCAAAATTGCCATTTTTACAGAGTTTTGCTTACTCAAAAGCTTCCATTTTGACCCGTTTCAGGCACAGAAATGACTTTAAACACACTTATTCTAGTTGACAAAGTCATAATTCACATCCAACAGTAATTTAGAGTCAAAAGATTAAATGTTGAAATTTCATCCATATTGACCATTTTGGGATCGTTCGACAGGTCCGGAGTCATCGTTTTTCATCCGAAAATTGATTTTTTGGACTGTACCAAAAATGATTCAAAATGTCAATTGGATCATGCCTCATGTTGAATAACCACTTTTTAAACCCTCACAGTGACTAAAATTGCCATTTTTACAGAGTTTTGCTTACTCAAAAGCTTCCATTTTGACCCGTTTCAGGCACAGAAATGACTTTAAACACACTTATTCTAGTTGACCAAGTCATAATTCACATCCAACAGTCATTTAGAGTCAAAAGATTAAATGTTGAAATTTCATCATTATAGACCATTTTGGGATCGTTCGACAGGTCCGGAGTCATCGTTTTTCATCCGAAAATTGATTTTTTGGACTGTAACAAAAATGATTCAAAATGTCAATTAGATCATGCCTCATGTTGAATAACCACTTTTTAAACCCTCACAGTGCATTTTTACAGAGTTTTGCTTCCTCTTAAGCTTCAATTTTGACCCGTTTCAGGCACAGAAATGACTTTAAACACACTTATTTTAGTTGACAAAGTCATAATTCACATCCAACAGTAATTTAGAGTCAAAAGATTAAATGTTGAAATTTCATCCATATTGACCATTTTGGGATCGTTCGACAGGTCCGGAGTCATCGTTTTTCATCTGAAAATTGATTTTTGGACTGTACCAAAAATGATTCAAAATGTCAATTGGATCATGCCTCATGTTGAATAACCACTTTTTAAACCCTCACAGTGACCAAAATTGCCATTTTTACAGAGTTTTGCTTACTCAAAAGCTTCCATTTTGACCCGTTTCAGGCACAGAAATGACTTTAAACACACTTATTCTAGTTGACAAAGTCATAATTCACATCCAACAGTAATTTAGAGTCAAAAGATTAAATGTTGAAATTTCATCCATATTGACCATTTTGGGATCGTTCGACAGGTCCGGAGTCATCGTTTTTCATCCGAAAATTGATTTTTTGGACTGTACCAAAAATGATTCAAAATGTCAATTGGATCATGCCTCATGTTGAATAACCACTTTTTAAACCCTCACAGTGACTAAAATTGCCATTTTTACAGAGTTTTGCTTACTCAAAAGCTTCCATTTTGACCCGTTTCAGGCACAGAAATGACTTTAAACACACTTATTCTAGTTGACCAAGTCATAATTCACATCCAACAGTCATTTAGAGTCAAAAGATTAAATGTTGAAATTTCATCATTATAGACCATTTTGGGATCGTTCGACAGGTCCGGAGTCATCGTTTTTCATCCGAAAATTGATTTTTTGGACTGTACCAAAAATGATTCAAAATGTCAATTAGATCATGCCTCATGTTGAATAACCACTTTTTAAACCCTCACAGTGCATTTTTACAGAGTTTTGCTTCCTCAAAAGCTTCAATTTTGACCCGTTTCAGGCACAGAAATGACTTTAAACACACTTATTTTAGTTGACAAAGTCATAATTCACATCCAACAGTAATTTAGAGTCAAAAGATTAAATGTTAAAATGTCATCATTATAGACCATTTTGGGATCGTTCAACAGGTCCGGAGTCATCGTTTTTCATCCGAAAATTGATTTTTTGGACTGAACCAAAAATGATTCAAAATGTCAATTGGATCATGCCTCATGTTGAATAACCACATTTAAACCCTCACAGTGACCAAAATTGCCATTTTTACAGAGTTTTGCTTACTCAAAAGCTTCCATTTTGACCCGTTTCAGGCACAGAAATGACTTTAAACACGCTTATTTTAGTTGACAAAGTCATAATTCACATCCAACAGTAATTTAGAGTCAAAAGATTAAATGTTAAAATTTCATCATTATAGACCATTTTGGGATCGTTCGACAGGTCCGGAGTCATCGTTTTTCATCCGAAAATTGATTTTTTGGACTGTACCAAAAATGATTCAAAATGTCAATTGGATCATGCCTCATGTTGAATAACCACTTTTTAAACCCTCACAGTGACCAAAATTGCCATTTTTACAGAGTTTTGCTTACTCAAAAGCTTCCATTTTGACCCGTTTCAGGCACAGAAATGACTTTAAACACACTTATTCTAGTTGACAAAGTCATAATTCACATCCAACAGTAATTTAGAGTCAAAAGATTAAATGTTGAAATTTCATCATTATAGTCCATTTTGGGATCGTTCGACAGGTCCGGAGTCATCGTTTTTCATCCGAAAATTGATTTTTTGGACTGTACCAAAAATGATTCAAAATGTCAATTAGATCATGCCTCATGTTGAATAACCACTTTTTAAACCCTCACAGTGCATTTTTACAGAGTTTTGCTTCCTCAAAAGCTTCAATTTTGACCCGTTTCAGGCACAGAAATGACTTTAAACACACTTATTTTAGTTGACAAAGTCATAATTCACATCCAACAGTAATTTAGAGTCAAAAGATTAAATGTTAAAATGTCATCATTATAGACCATTTTGGGATCGTTCAACAGGTCCGGAGTCATCGTTTTTCATCCGAAAATTGATTTTTTGGACTGAACCAAAAATTATTCAAAATGTCAATTGGATCATGCCTCATGTTGAATAACCACATTTAAACCCTCACAGTGACCAAAATTGCCATTTTTACAGAGTTTTGCTTACTCAAAAGCTTCCATTTTGACCCGTTTCAGGGACAGAAATGACTTTAAACACACTTATTCTAGTTGACAAAGTCATAATTCACATCCAACAGTCATTTAGAGTCAAAAGATTAAATGTTGAAATTTCATCATTATAGACCATTTTGGGATCGTTCGACAGGTCCGGAGTCATCGTTTTTCATCCGAAAATTGATTTTTTGGACTGTACCAAAAATGATTCAAAATGTGAATTGGATCATGCCTCATGTTGAATAACCACTTTTTGAACCCTCACAGTGACCAAAATTGCCATTTTTACAGAGTTTTGCTTACTCAAAAGCTTCCATTTTGACCCGTTTCAGGGACAGAAATGACTTTAAACACACTTATTCTAGTTGACAAAGTCATAATTCACATCCAACAGTAATTTAGAGTCAAAAGATTAAATGTTGAAATTTCATCCATATTGACCATTTTGGGATCGTTCGACAGGTCCGGAGTCATCGTTTTTCATCCGAAAATAGATTTTTTGGACTGTACCAAAAATGATTCAAAATGTCAATTGGATCATGCCTCATGTTGAATAACCACTTTTTAAACCCTCACAGTGACTAAAATTGCCATTTTTACAGAGTTTTGCTTACTCAAAAGCTTCCATTTTGACCCGTTTCAGGCACAGAAATGACTTTAAACACACTTATTCTAGTTGACCAAGTCATAATTCACATCCAACAGTCATTTAGAGTCAAAAGATTAAATGTTGAAATTTCATCATTATAGACCATTTTGGGATCGTTCGACAGGTCCGGAGTCATCGTTTTTCATCCGAAAATTGATTTTTTGGACTGTAACAAAAATGATTCAAAATGTCAATTAGATCATGCCTCATGTTGAATAACCACTTTTTAAACCCTCACAGTGCATTTTTACAGAGTTTTGCTTACTCAAAAGCTTCAATTTTGACCCGTTTCAGGCACAGAAATGACTTTAAACACACTTATTTTAGTTGACAAAGTCATAATACACATCCAACAGTAATTTAGAGTCAAAAGATTAAATGTTAAAATGTCATCATTATAGACCATTTTGGGATCGTTCGACAGGTCCGGAGACATCGTTTTTCATCCGAAAATTGATTTTTTGGACTGTACCAAAAATGATTCAAAATGTCAATTGGATCATGCCTCATGTTGAATAACCACTTTTTAAACCCTCACAGTGACCAAAATTGCCATTTTTACAGAGTTTTGCTTCCTCAAAAGCTTCCATTTTGACCCGTTTCAGGCACAGAAATGACTTTAAACAAACTTATTCTAGTTGACAAAGTCATAATTCACATCCAACAGTCATTTAGAGTCAAAAGATTAAATGTTGAAATTTCATCCATATTGACCATTTTGGGATCGTTCGACAGGTCCGGAGTCATCGTTTTTCATCTGAAAATTGATTTTTGGACTGTACCAAAAATGATTCAAAATGTCAATTGGATCATGCCTCATGTTGAATAACCACTTTTTAAACCCTCACAGTGACCAAAATTGCCATTTTTACAGAGTTTTGCTTACTCAAAAGCTTCCATTTTGACCCGTTTCAGGCACAGAAATGACTTTAAACACACTTATTCTAGTTGACAAAGTCATAATTCACATCCAACAGTAATTTAGAGTCAAAAGATTAAATGTTGAAATTTCATCCATATTGACCATTTTGGGATCGTTCGACAGGTCCGGAGTCATCGTTTTTCATCCGAAAATTGATTTTTTGGACTGTACCAAAAATGATTCAAAATGTCAATTGGATCATGCCTCATGTTGAATAACCACTTTTTAAACCCTCACAGTGACTAAAATTGCCATTTTTACAGAGTTTTGCTTACTCAAAAGCTTCCATTTTGACCCGTTTCAGGCACAGAAATGACTTTAAACACACTTATTCTAGTTGACCAAGTCATAATTCACATCCAACAGTCATTTAGAGTCAAAAGATTAAATGTTGAAATTTCATCATTATAGACCATTTTGGGATCGTTCGACAGGTCCGGAGTCATCGTTTTTCATCCGAAAATTGATTTTTTGGACTGTACCAAAAATGATTCAAAATGTCAATTAGATCATGCCTCATGTTGAATAACCACTTTTTAAACCCTCACAGTGCATTTTTACAGAGTTTTGCTTCCTCAAAAGCTTCAATTTTGACCCGTTTCAGGCACAGAAATGACTTTAAACACACTTATTTTAGTTGACAAAGTCATAATTCACATCCAACAGTAATTTAGAGTCAAAAGATTAAATGTTGAAATTTCATCCATATTGACCATTTTGGGATCGTTCGACAGGTCCGGAGTCATCGTTTTTCATCTGAAAATTGATTTTTGGACTGTACCAAAAATGATTCAAAATGTCAATTGGATCATGCCTCATGTTGAATAACCACTTTTTAAACCCTCACAGTGACCAAAATTGCCATTTTTTACAGAGTTTTGCTTACTCAAAAGCTTCCATTTTGACCCGTTTCAGGCACAGAAATGACTTTAAACACACTTATTCTAGTTGACAAAGTCATAATTCACATCCAACAGTAATTTAGAGTCAAAAGATTAAATGTTGAAATTTCATCCATATTGACCATTTTGGGATCGTTCGACAGGTCCGGAGTCATCGTTTTTCATCCGAAAATTGATTTTTTGGACTGTACCAAAAATGATTCAAAATGTCAATTGGATCATGCCTCATGTTGAATAACCACTTTTTAAACCCTCACAGTGACTAAAATTGCCATTTTTACAGAGTTTTGCTTACTCAAAAGCTTCCATTTTGACCCGTTTCAGGCACAGAAATGACTTTAAACACACTTATTCTAGTTGACCAAGTCATAATTCACATCCAACAGTCATTTAGAGTCAAAAGATTAAATGTTGAAATTTCATCATTATAGACCATTTTGGGATCGTTCGACAGGTCCGGAGTCATCGTTTTTCATCCGAAAATTGATTTTTTGGACTGTAACAAAAATGATTCAAAATGTCAATTAGATCATGCCTCATGTTGAATAACCACTTTTTAAACCCTCACAGTGCATTTTTACAGAGTTTTGCTTCCTCTTAAGCTTCAATTTTGACCCGTTTCAGGCACAGAAATGACTTTAAACACACTTATTTTAGTTGACAAAGTCATAATTCACATCCAACAGTAATTTAGAGTCAAAAGATTAAATGTTGAAATTTCATCCATATTGACCATTTTGGGATCGTTCGACAGGTCCGGAGTCATCGTTTTTCATCTGAAAATTGATTTTTGGACTGTACCAAAAATGATTCAAAATGTCAATTGGATCATGCCTCATGTTGAATAACCACTTTTTAAACCCTCACAGTGACCAAAATTGCCATTTTTACAGAGTTTTGCTTACTCAAAAGCTTCCATTTTGACCCGTTTCAGGCACAGAAATGACTTTAAACACACTTATTCTAGTTGACAAAGTCATAATTCACATCCAACAGTAATTTAGAGTCAAAAGATTAAATGTTGAAATTTCATCCATATTGACCATTTTGGGATCGTTCGACAGGTCCGGAGTCATCGTTTTTCATCCGAAAATTGATTTTTTGGACTGTACCAAAAATGATTCAAAATGTCAATTGGATCATGCCTCATGTTGAATAACCACTTTTTAAACCCTCACAGTGACTAAAATTGCCATTTTTACAGAGTTTTGCTTACTCAAAAGCTTCCATTTTGACCCGTTTCAGGCACAGAAATGACTTTAAACACACTTATTCTAGTTGACCAAGTCATAATTCACATCCAACAGTCATTTAGAGTCAAAAGATTAAATGTTGAAATTTCATCATTATAGACCATTTTGGGATCGTTCGACAGGTCCGGAGTCATCGTTTTTCATCCGAAAATTGATTTTTTGGACTGTAACAAAAATGATTCAAAATGTCAATTAGATCATGCCTCATGTTGAATAACCACTTTTTAAACCCTCACAGTGCATTTTTACAGAGTTTTGCTTCCTCTTAAGCTTCAATTTTGACCCGTTTCAGGCACAGAAATGACTTTAAACACACTTATTTTAGTTGACAAAGTCATAATTCACATCCAACAGTAATTTAGAGTCAAAAGATTAAATGTTGAAATTTCATCCATATTGACCATTTTGGGATCGTTCGACAGGTCCGGAGTCATCGTTTTTCATCTGAAAATTGATTTTTGGACTGTACCAAAAATGATTCAAAATGTCAATTGGATCATGCCTCATGTTGAATAACCACTTTTTAAACCCTCACAGTGACCAAAATTGCCATTTTTACAGAGTTTTGCTTACTCAAAAGCTTCCATTTTGACCCGTTTCAGGCACAGAAATGACTTTAAACACACTTATTCTAGTTGACAAAGTCATAATTCACATCCAACAGTAATTTAGAGTCAAAAGATTAAATGTTGAAATTTCATCCATATTGACCATTTTGGGATCGTTCGACAGGTCCGGAGTCATCGTTTTTCATCCGAAAATTGATTTTTTGGACTGTACCAAAAATGATTCAAAATGTCAATTGGATCATGCCTCATGTTGAATAACCACTTTTTAAACCCTCACAGTGACTAAAATTGCCATTTTTACAGAGTTTTGCTTACTCAAAAGCTTCCATTTTGACCCGTTTCAGGCACAGAAATGACTTTAAACACACTTATTCTAGTTGACCAAGTCATAATTCACATCCAACAGTCATTTAGAGTCAAAAGATTAAATGTTGAAATTTCATCATTATAGACCATTTTGGGATCGTTCGACAGGTCCGGAGTCATCGTTTTTCATCCGAAAATTGATTTTTTGGACTGTACCAAAAATGATTCAAAATGTCAATTAGATCATGCCTCATGTTGAATAACCACTTTTTAAACCCTCACAGTGCATTTTTACAGAGTTTTGCTTCCTCAAAAGCTTCAATTTTGACCCGTTTCAGGCACAGAAATGACTTTAAACACACTTATTTTAGTTGACAAAGTCATAATTCACATCCAACAGTAATTTAGAGTCAAAAGATTAAATGTTAAAATGTCATCATTATAGACCATTTTGGGATCGTTCAACAGGTCCGGAGTCATCGTTTTTCATCCGAAAATTGATTTTTTGGACTGAACCAAAAATGATTCAAAATGTCAATTGGATCATGCCTCATGTTGAATAACCACATTTAAACCCTCACAGTGACCAAAATTGCCATTTTTACAGAGTTTTGCTTACTCAAAAGCTTCCATTTTGACCCGTTTCAGGCACAGAAATGACTTTAAACACGCTTATTTTAGTTGACAAAGTCATAATTCACATCCAACAGTAATTTAGAGTCAAAAGATTAAATGTTAAAATTTCATCATTATAGACCATTTTGGGATCGTTCGACAGGTCCGGAGTCATCGTTTTTCATCCGAAAATTGATTTTTTGGACTGTACCAAAAATGATTCAAAATGTCAATTGGATCATGCCTCATGTTGAATAACCACTTTTTAAACCCTCACAGTGACCAAATTGCCATTTTTACAGAGTTTTGCTTACTCAAAAGCTTCCATTTTGACCCGTTTCAGGCACAGAAATGACTTTAAACACACTTATTCTAGTTGACAAAGTCATAATTTACATCCAACAGTAATTTAGAGTCAAAAGATTAAATGTTGAAATTTCATCATTATAGACCATTTTGGGATCGTTCGACAGGTCCGGAGTCATCGTTTTTTATCCGAAAATTGATTTTTTGGACTGTACCAAAAATGATTCAAAATGTCAATTGGATCATGCCTCATGTTGAATAACCACTTTTTAAACCCTCACAGTGACCAAAATTGCCATTTTTACAGAGTTTTGCTTACTCAAAAGCTTCCATTTTGACCCGTTTCTGGCACAGAAATGACTTTAAACACACTTATTCTAATTGACAAAGTCATAATTCACATCCAACAGTCATTTAGAGTCAAAAGATTAAATGTTAAAATTTCATCATTATAGACCATTTTGGGATCGTTCGACAGGTCCGGAGTCATCGTTTTTCATCCGAAAATTGATTTTTTGGACTGTACCAAAAATGATTCAAAATGTGAATTGGATCATGCCTCATGTTGAATAACCACTTTTTAAACCCTCACAGTGACCAAAATTGCCATTTTTACAGAGTTTTGCTTCCTCAAAAGCTTCAATTTTTACCCGTTTCAGGCACAGAAATGACTTTAAACACGCTTATTTTAGTTGACAAAGTCATAATTCACATCCAACAGTAATTTAGAGTCAAAAGATTAAATGTTAAAATTTCATCATTATAGACCATTTTGGGATCGTTCGACAGGTCTGGAGTCATCGTTTTTCATCCGAAAATTGATTTTTTGGACTGTACCAAAAATGATTCAAAATGTCAATTGGATCATGCCTCATGTTGAATAACCACTTTTTAAACCCTCACAGTGACCAAAATTGCCATTTTTACAGAGTTTTGCTTACTCAAAAGCTTCCATTTTGACCCGTTTCAGGCACAGAAATGACTTTAAACACACTTATTCTAGTTGACAAAGTCATAATTCACATCCAACAGTCATTTAGAGTCAAAAGATTAAATGTTGAAATTTCATCATTATAGACCATTTTGGGATCGTTCGACAGGTCCGGAGTCATCGTTTTTCATCCGAAAATGGATTTTTTGGACTGTACCAAAAATGATTCAAAATGTCAATTGGATAATGCCTCATGTTGAATAACCACTTTTTAAACCCTCACGTTGACCAAAATTGCCATTTTTACAGAGTTTTGCTTGCTCAAAAGCTTCCATTTTGACCCGTTTCAGGCACAGAAATGACTTTAAACACAATTATTCTAGTTGACAAAGTCATAATTCTCATCCAACAGTAATTTAGAGTCAAAAGATTAAATGTTGAAATTTCATCATTATAGACCATTTTGGGATCGTTCGACAGGTCCGGAGTCATCGTTTTTTATCCGAAAATTGATTTTTTGGATTGTACCAAAAATGATTCAAAATGTGAATTGGATCATGCCTCATGTTGAATAACCACTTTTTAAACCCTCACAGTGACCAAAATTGACATTTTTACAGAGTTTTGCTTCCTCAAAAGCTTCAATTTTGACCCGTTTCAGGCACAGAAATGACTTTAAACACGCTTATTTTAGTTGACAAAGTCATAATTCACATCCAACAGTAATTTAGAGTCAAAAGATTAAATGTTAAAATTTCATCATTATAGACCATTTTGGGATCGTTCGACAGGTCCGGAGTCATCGTTTTTCATCCGAAAATTGATTTTTTGGACTGTACCAAAAATGATTCAAAATGTCAATTGGATCATGCCTCATGTTGAATAACCACTTTTTAAACCCTCACAGTGACTAAAATTGCCATTTTTACAGAGTTTTGCTTACTCAAAAGCTTCCATTTTTACCCGTTTCAGGCACAGAAATGACTTTAAACACACTTATTCTAGTTGACCAAGTCATAATTCACATCCAACAGTCATTTAGAGTCAAAAGATTAAATGTTGAAATTTCATCGTTATAGACCATTTTGGGATCGTTCGACAGGTCCGGAGTCATCGTTTTTCATCCGAAAATTGATTTTTTGGACTGTACCAAAAATGATTCAAAATGTCAATTAGATCATGCCTCATTTTGAATAACCACTTTTTAAACCCTCACAGTGACCAAAATTGCCATTTTTACAGAGTTTTGCTTCCTCAAAAGCT
Source organism: Lissotriton vulgaris (assembly GCF_964263255.1). NCBI lineage: Eukaryota > Metazoa > Chordata > Amphibia > Caudata > Salamandridae > Lissotriton > Lissotriton vulgaris. Next base: position 13,756 of record NW_028242221.1, on the reverse strand, counting down.
TCAATTTTGACCCGTTTCAGGCACAGAAATGACTTTAAACACACTTATTTTAGTTGACAAAGTCATAATTCACATCCAACAGTAATTTAGAGTCAAAAGATTAAATGTTGAAATGTCATCATTATAGACCATTTTGGGATCGTTCAACAGGTCCGGAGTCATCGTTTTTCATCCAAAAATTGATTTTTTGGACTGAACCAAAAATGATTCAAAATGTCAATTGGATCATGCCTCATGTTGAATAACCACATTTAAACCCTCACAGTGACCAAAATTGCCATTTTTACAGAGTTTTGCTTACTCAAAAGCTTCCATTTTGACCCGTTTCAGGCACAGAAATGACTTTAAACACAATTATTCTAGTTAACAAAGTCATATTTCACATCCAACAGTAATTTAGAGTCAAAAGATTAAATGTTGAAATTTCATCATTATAGACCATTTTGGGATCGTTCGACAGGTCCGGAGTCATCGTTTTTCATCCGAAAATTGATTTTTTGGACTGTACCAAAAATGATTCAAAATGTCAATTGGATCATGCCTCATGTTGAATAACCACTTTTTAAACCCTCACAGTGACCAAAATTGCCATTTTTACAGAGTTTTGCTTACTCAAAAGCTTCCATTTTGACCCCTTTCTGGCACAGAAATGACTTTAAACACACTTATTCTAATTGACAAAGTCATAATTCACATCCAACAGTCATTTAGAGTCAAAAGATTAAATGTTAAAATTTCATCATTATAGACCATTTTGGGATCGTTCGACAGGTCCGGAGTCATCGTTTTTCATCCGAAAATTGATTTTTTGGACTGTACCAAAAATGATTCAAAATGTGAATTGGATCATGCCTCATGTTGAATAACCACTTTTTAAACCCTCACAGTGACCAAAATTGCCATTTTTACAGAGTTTTGCTTCCTCAAAAGCTTTAATTTTGACCCGTTTCAGGCACAGAAATGACTTTAAACACGCTTATTTTAGTTGACAAAGTCATAATTCACATCCAACAGTAATTTAGAGTCAAAAGATTAAATGTTAAAATGTCATCATTATAGACCATTTTGGGATCGTTCAACAGGTCCGGAGTCATCGTTTTTCATCCGAAAATTGATTTTTTGGACTGAACCAAAAATGATTCAAAATGTCAATTGGATCATGCCTCATGTTGAATAACCACATTTAAACCCTCACAGTGACCAAAATTGCCATTTTTACAGAGTTTTGCTTACTCAAAAGCTTGCATTTTGACCCGTTTCAGGGACAGAAATGACTTTAAACACACTTATTCTAGTTGACAAAGTCATAATTCACATCCAACAGTCATTTAGAGTCAAAAGATTAAATGTTGAAATTTCATCATTATAGACCATTTTGGGATCGTTCGACAGGTCCGGAGTCATCGTTTTTCATCCGAAAATTGATTTTTTGGACTGTACCAAAAATGATTCAAAATGTGAATTGGATCATGCCTCATGTTGAATAACCACTTTTTAAACCCTCACAGTGACCAAAATTGCCATTTTTACAGAGTTTTGCTTACTCAAAAGCTTCCATTTTGACCCGTTTCAGGGACAGAAATGACTTTAAACACACTTATTCTAGTTGACAAAGTCATAATTCACATCCAACAGTCATTTAGAGTCAAAAGATTAAATGTTGAAATTTCATCATTATAGACCATTTTGGGATCGTTCGACAGGTCCGGAGTCATCGTTTTTCATCCGAAAATTGATTTTTTGGACTGTACCAAAAATGATTCAAAATGTCAATTGGATCATGCCTCATGTTGAATAACCACTTTTTAAACCCTCACAGTGATCAAAATTGCGATTTTTACAGAGTTTTGCTTACTCAAAAGCTTCAATTTTGACCCGTTTCAGGCACAGAAATGACTTTAAACACACTTATTTTAGTTGACAAAGTCATAATACACATCCAACAGTAATTTAGAGTCAAAAGTAAGCATGGGCGAATTTTGCGAATCTCGCGTTCGCGAATTTTGCGGATTTGCGAACTCGCAATCCGCAAAATCCGCGAATTCTCGCGAATTTGCGGATTTTTTTTTTGGTGTGTTTGCGCAGGTTTCTGCCAGTTCGCGAGGGTTTTGTACAATGTCGCAAATTGCGAACTTACCTGTCGGGTCGCAAGTTTCGCGAACTTGTTGTTTCTACGTGTCCAGCCTGTTTGGGACACTCTTCTTCATCACTGCCACTCTCTGTCACCACTGCCACTCTCTGACTACTCGTGCCACCCTCTGGCCCACCCATGCCACCCTCTGTTTCATCACAGCACCCTCTGGTTGTCCAGTCAGTGTACATTATTGTGGCAACGCAAGCACACCTTCCCTGCCTCAAGTGACCTGAATTAATTTGGGGCTGATTAATGTGTCACAGAATATTTTTTTAGCTGGCACCTGCTTCCTTAGTGCTTCCTGATTAGTGAACTTTTGCACTTGCTAAGTGCTTTCATTGTTGCAAAATTAGTTACAACACATGCCCTGCCCCAACTGACAATAATGAATTAGGGGCTGATTAATGGATTTGAACTGCCAGCCTGGCTCCTGCTTGTCTCCCTTAGCTGTAATTCAGGACCTTTGTGGCATATGTGTAACTATTCTGAGGTTCAGAGCAGGGTCACATAATAGTTGCAACTGGCAACTGAACTCTGGAGGGGCCCCTCAGCAAGCACTACAGGAAATGGCTACTAATGATGAGCCTGAACTTTTGAACCTGGTAAGTAGTTACTTTCAGTTTGCTAAAATCGTATTTCTGCAATTTTGCACTTATTCGCGGGGCGCGAACTCACGCGAACTCACGCGAACAGTGCAAGCAGTGCGAGCAAAATCCGCTGCTCGCGGATTTGCGGATTTTGCGGGAGATTCGAGAATCTCGCGGATTGCGAATTTCCCGAAAATCCGCAAAATCCGCGAGCGAAACGGATTTTCCGCCCATGCTTAGTCAAAAGATTAAATGTTAAAATTTCATCATTATAGACCATTTTGGGATCGTTCGACAGGTCCGGAGTCATCGTTTTTCATCCGAAAATTGATTTTTTGGACTGTACCAAAAATGATTCAAAATGTCAATTGGATCATGCCTCATGTTGAATAACCACTTTTTAAACCCTCACAGTGACCAAAATTGCCATTTTTACAGAGTTTTGCTTACTCAAAAGCTTCCATTTTGACCCGTTTCAGGCACAGAAATGACTTTAAACACACTTATTCTAGTTGACAAAGTCATAATTCACATCCAACAGTCATTTAGAGTCAAAAGATTAAATGTTGAAATTTCATCATTATAGACCATTTTGGGATCGTTCGACAGGTCCGGAGTCATCGTTTTTCATCCGAAAATTGATTTTTTGGACTGTAACAAAAATGATTCAAAATGTCAATTAGATCATGCCTCATGTTGAATAACCACTTTTTAAACCCTCACAGTGCATTTTTACAGAGTTTTGCTTCCTCAAAAGCTTCAATTTTGACCCGTTTCAGGCACAGAACTGACTTTAAACACACTTATTTTAGTTGACAAAGTCATAATTCACATCCAACAGTTATTTAGAGTCAAAAGATTAAATGTTGAAATTTCATCCATATTGACCATTTTGGGATCGTTCGACAGGTCCGGAGTCATCGTTTTTCATCTGAAAATTGATTTTTGGACTGTACCAAAAATGATTCAAAATGTCAATTGGATCATGCCTCATGTTGAATAACCACTTTTTAAACCCTCACAGTGACCAAAATTGCCATTTTTACAGAGTTTTGCTTACTCAAAAGCTTCCATTTTGACCCATTTCAGGCACAGAAATGACTTTAAACACACTTATTCTAGTTGACAAAGTCATAATTCACATCCAACAGTAATTTAGAGTCAAAAGATTAAATGTTGAAATTTCATCCATATTGACCATTTTGGGATCGTTCGACAGGTCCGGAGTCATCGTTTTTCATCCGAAAATTGATTTTTTGGACTGTACCAAAAATGATTCAAAATGTCAATTGGATCATGCCTCATGTTGAATAACCACTTTTTAAACCCTCACAGTGACTAAAATTGCCATTTTTACAGAGTTTTGCTTACTCAAAAGCTTCCATTTTGACCTGTTTCAGGCACAGAAATGACTTTAAACACACTTATTCTAGTTGACCAAGTCATAATTCACATCCAACAGTCATTTAGAGTCAAAAGATTAAATGTTGAAATTTCATCATTATAGACCATTTTGGGATCGTTCGACAGGTCCGGAGTCATCGTTTTTATCCGAAGATTGATTTTTTGGACTGTACCAAAAATGATTCAAAATGTCAATTAGATCATGCCTCATGTTGAATAACCACTTTTTAAACCCTCACAGTGCATTTTTACAGAGTTTTGCTTCCTCAAAAGCTTCAATTTTGACCCGTTTCAGGCACAGAAATGACTTTAAACACACTTATTTTAGTTGACAAAGTCATAATTCACATCCAACAGTAATTTAGAGTCAAAAGATTAAATGTTAAAATGTCATCATTATATACCATTTTGGGATCGTTCAACAGGTCCGGAGTCATCGTTTTTCATCCGAAAATTGATTTTTTGGACTGAACCAAAAATGATTCAAAATGTCAATTGGATCATGCCTCATGTTGAATAACCACATTTAAACCCTCACAGTGACCAAAATTGCCATTTTTACAGAGTTTTGCTTACTCAAAAGCTTCCATTTTGACCCGTTTCAGGGACAGAAATGACTTTAAACACACTTATTCTAGTTGACAAAGTCATAATTCACATCCAACAGTCATTTAGAGTCAAAAGATTAAATGTTGAAATTTCATCATTATAGACCATTTTGGGATCGTTCGACAGGTCCGGAGTCATCGTTTTTCATCCGAAAATTGATTTTTTGGACTGTACCAAAAATGATTCAAAATGTGAATTGGATCATGCCTCATGTTGAATAACCACTTTTTAAACCCTCACAGTGACCAAAATTGCCATTTTTACAGAGTTTTGCTTACTCAAAAGCTTCCATTTTGACCCGTTTCAGGGACAGAAATGACTTTAAACACACTTATTCTAGTTGACAAAGTCATAATTCACATCCAACAGTCATTTAGAGTCAAAAGATTAAATGTTGAAATTTCATCATTATAGACCATTTTGGGATCGTTCGACAGGTCCGGAGTCATCGTTTTTCATCCGAAAATTGATTTTTTGGACTGTACCAAAAATGATTCAAAATGTCAATTGGATCATGCCTCATGTTGAATAACCACTTTTTAAACCCTCACAGTGATCAAAATTTCGATTTTTACAGAGTTTTGCTTACTCAAAAGCTTCAATTTTGACCCGTTTCAGGCACAGAAATGACTTTAAACACACTTATTTTAGTTGACAAAGTCATAATACACATCCAACAGTAATTTAGAGTCAAAAGATTAAATGTTAAAATTTCATCATTATAGACCATTTTGGGATCGTTCGACAGGTCCGGAGTCATCGTTTTTCATCCGAAAATTGATTTTTTGGACTGTACCAAAAATGATTCAAAATGTCAATTGGATCATGCCTCATGTTGAATAACCACTTTTTAAACCCTCACAGTGACCAAAATTGCCATTTTTACAGAGTTTTGCTTCCTCAAAAGCTTCCATTTTGACCCGTTTCAGGCACAGAAATGACTTTAAACAAACTTATTCTAGTTGACAAAGTCATAATTCACATCCAACAGTCATTTAGAGTCAAAACATTCAATGTTGAAATTTCATCCATATTGACCATTTTGGGATCGTTCGACAGGTCCGGAGTCATCGTTTTTCATCTGAAAATTGATTTTTGGACTGTACCAAAAATGATTCAAAATGTCAATTGGATCATGCCTCATGTTGAATAACCACTTTTTAAACCCTCACAGTGACCAAAATTGCCATTTTTACAGAGTTTTGCTTACTCAAAAGCTTCCATTTTGACCCGTTTCAGGCACAGAAATGACTTTAAACACACTTATTCTAGTTGACAAAGTCATAATTCACATCCAACAGTAATTTAGAGTCAAAAAGATTAAATGTTGAAATTTCATCCATATTGACCATTTTGGGATCGTTCGACAGGTCCGGAGTCATCGTTTTTCATCCGAAAATTGATTTTTTGGACTGTACCAAAAATGATTCAAAATGTCAATTGGATCATGCCTCATGTTGAATAACCACTTTTTAAACCCTCACAGTGACCAAAATTGCCATTTTTACAGAGTTTTGCTTACTCAAAAGCTTCCATTTTGACCCGTTTCAGGGACAGAAATGACTTTAAACACACTTATTCTAGTTGACAAAGTCATAATTCACATCCAACAGTCATTTAGAGTCAAAAGATTAAATGTTGAAATTTCATCATTATAGACCATTTTGGGATCGTTCGACAGGTCCGGAGTCATCGTTTTTCATCCGAAAATTGATTTTTTGGACTGTAACAAAAATGATTCAAAATGTCAATTAGATCATGCCTCATGTTGAATAACCACTTTTTAAACCCTCACAGTGCATTTTTACAGAGTTTTGCTTCCTCAAAAGCTTCAATTTTGACCCGTTTCAGGCACAGAAATGACTTTAAACACACTTATTTTAGTTGACAAAGTCATAATTCACATCCAACAGTAATTTAGAGTCAAAAGATTAAATGTTGAAATTTCATCCATATTGACCATTTTGGGATCGTTCGACAGGTCCGGAGTCATCGTTTTTCATCTGAAAATTGATTTTTGGACTGTACCAAAAATGATTCAAAATGTCAATTGGATCATGCCTCATGTTGAATAACCACTTTTTAAACCCTCACAGTGACCAAAATTGCCATTTTTACAGAGTTTTGCTTACTCAAAAGCTTCCATTTTGACCCGTTTCAGGCACAGAAATGACTTTAAACACACTTATTCTAGTTGACAAAGTCATAATTCACATCCAACAGTAATTTAGAGTCAAAAGATTAAATGTTGAAATTTTATCCATATTGACCATTTTGGGATCGTTCGACAGGTCCGGAGTCATCGTTTTTCATCCGAAAATTGATTTTTTGGACTGTACCAAAAATGATTCAAAATGTCAATTGGATCATGCCTCATGTTGAATAACCACTTTTTAAACCCTCACAGTGACTAAAATTGCCATTTTTACAGAGTTTTGCTTACTCAAAAGCTTCCATTTTGACCCGTTTCAGGCACAGAAATGACTTTAAACACACTTATTCTAGTTGACCAAGTCATAATTCACATCCAACATTCATTTAGAGTCAAAAGATTAAATGTTGAAATTTCATCATTATAGACCATTTTGGGATCGTTCGACAGGTCCGGAGTCATTGTTTTTCATCCAAAAATTGATTTTTTGGACTGTACCAAAAATGATTCAAAATGTCAATTGGATCATGCCTCATGTTGAATAACCACTTTTTAAACCCTCACAGTGACCAAATTGCCATTTTTACAGAGTTTTGCTTACTCAAAAGCTTCCATTTTGACCCGTTTCAGGCACAGAAATGACTTTAAACACACTTATTCTAGTTGACAAAGTCATAATTCACATCCAACAGTAATTTAGAGTCAAAAGATTAAATGTTGAAATTTCATCCATATTGACCATTTTGGGATCGTTCGACAGGTCCGGAGTCATTGTTTTTCATCCGAAAATTGATTTTTTGGACTGTACCAAAAATGATTCAAAATGTCAATTAGATCATGCCTCATGTTGAATAACCACTTTTTAAACCCTCACAGTGACCAAAATTGCCATTTTTACAGAGTTTTGCTTCCTCAAAAGCTTCAATTTTGACCCGTTTCAGGCACAGAAATGACTTTAAACACACTTATTTTAGTTGACAAAGTCATAATTCACATCCAACAGTAATTTAGAGTCAAAAGATTAAATGTTAAAATGTCATCATTATAGACCATTTTGGGATCGTTCAACAGGTCCGGAGTCATCGTTTTTCATCCGAAAATTGATTTTTTGGACTGAACCAAAAATGATTCAAAATGTCAATTGGATCATGCCTCATGTTGAATAACCACATTTAAACCCTCACAGTGACCAAAATTGCCATTTTTACAGAGTTTTGCTTACTCAAAAGCTTCCATTTTGACCCGTTTCAGGCACAGAAATGACTTTAAACACAATTATTCTAGTTGACAAAGTCATATTTCACATCCAACAGTAATTTAGAGTCAAAAGATTAAATGTTGAAATTTCATCATTATAGACCATTTTGGGATCGTTCGACAGGTCCGGAGTCATCGTTTTTCATCCGAAAATTGATTTTTTGGACTGTACCAAAAATGATTCAAAATGTGAATTGGATCATGCCTCATGTTGAATAACCACTTTTTAAACCCTCACAGTGACCAAAATTGCCATTTTTACAGAGTTTTGCTTCCTCAAAAGCTTCAATTTTTACCCGTTTCAGGCACAGAAATGACTTTAAACACGCTTATTTTAGTTGACAAAGTCATAATTCACATCCAACAGTAATTTAGAGTCAAAAGATTAAATGTTAAAATTTCATCATTATAGACCATTTTGGGATCGTTCGACAGGTCTGGAGTCATCGTTTTTCATCCGAAAATTGATTTTTTGGACTGTACCAAAAATGATTCAAAATGTCAATTGGATCATGCCTCATGTTGAATAACCACTTTTTAAACCCTCACAGTGACCAAAATTGCCATTTTTACAGAGTTTTGCTTGCTCAAAAGCTTCCATTTTGACCCGTTTCAGGCACAGAAATGACTTTAAACACAATTATTCTAGTTGACAAAGTCATAATTCACATCCAACAGTAATTTAGAGTCAAAAGATTAAATGTTGAAATTTCATCATTATAGACCATTTTGGGATCGTTCGACAGGTCCGGAGTCATCGTTTTTCATCCGAAAATTGATTTTTTGGATTGTACCAAAAATGATTCAAAATGTGAATTGGATCATGCCTCATGTTGAATAACCACTTTTTAAACCCTCACAGTGACCAAAATTGACATTTTTACAGAGTTTTGCTTCCTCAAAAGCTTCAATTTTGACCCGTTTCAGGCACAGAAATGACTTTAAACACGCTTATTTTAGTTGACAAAGTCATAATTCACATCCAACAGTAATTTAGAGTCAAAAGATTAAATGTTAAAATTTCATCATTATAGACCATTTTGGGATCGTTCGACAGGTCCGGAGTCATCGTTTTTCATCCGAAAATTGATTTTTTGGACTGTACCAAAAATGATTCAAAATGTCAATTGGATCATGCCTCATGTTGAATAACCACTTTTTAAACCCTCACAGTGACCAAAATTGCCATTTTTACAGAGTTTTGCTTACTCAAAAGCTTCCATTTTGACCCGTTTCAGGGACAGAAATGACTTTAAACACACTTATTCTAGTTGACAAAGTCATAATTCACATCCAACAGTCATTTAGAGTCAAAAGATTAAATGTTGAAATTTCATCATTATAGACCATTTTGGGATCGTTCGACAGGTCCGGAGTCATCGTTTTTCATCCGAAAATTGATTTTTTGGACTGTACCAAAAATGATTCAAAATGTCAATTGGATCATGCCTCATGTTGAATAACCACTTTTTAAACCCTCACAGTGACTAAAATTGCCATTTTTACAGAGTTTTGCTTACTCAAAAGCTTCCATTTTGACCCGTTTCAGGCACAGAAATGACTTTAAACACACTTATTCTAGTTGACCAAGTCATATTCACATCCAACAGTAATTTAGAGTCAAAAGATTAAATGTTGAAATTTCATCATTATAGACCATTTTGGGATCGTTCGACAGGTCCGGAGTCATCGTTTTTCATCCGAAAATTGATTTTTTGGACTGTACCAAAAATGATTCAAAATGTGAATTGGATCATGCCTCATGTTGAATAACCACTTTTTAAACCCTCACAGTGACCAAAATTGCCATTTTTACAGAGTTTTGCTTCCTCAAAAGCTTCAATTTTTACCCGTTTCAGGCACAGAAATGACTTTAAACACGCTTATTTTAGTTGACAAAGTCATAATTCACATCCAACAGTAATTTAGAGTCAAAAGATTAAATGTTAAAATTTCATCATTATAGACCATTTTGGGATCGTTCGACAGGTCTGGAGTCATCGTTTTTCATCCGAAAATTGATTTTTGGGACTGTACCAAAAATGATTCAAAATGTCAATTGGATCATGCCTCATGTTGAATAACCACTTTTTAAACCCTCACAGTGACCAAAATTGCCATTTTTACAGAGTTTTGCTTACTCAAAAGCTTCCATTTTGACCCGTTTCAGGCACAGAAATGACTTTAAACACACTTATTCTAGTTGACAAAGTCATAATTCACATCCAACAGTCATTTAGAGTCAAAAGATTAAATGTTGAAATTTCATCATTATAGACCATTTTGGGATCGTTCGACAGGTCCGGAGTCATCGTTTTTCATCCGAAAATGGATTTTTTGGACTGTACCAAAAATGATTCAAAATGTCAATTGGATCATGCCTCATGTTGAATAACCACTTTTTAAACCCTCACATTGACCAAAATTGCCATTTTTACAGAGTTTTGCTTGCTCAAAAGCTTCCATTTTGACCCGTTTCAGGCACAGAAATGACTTTAAACACAATTATTGTAGTTGACAAAGTCATAATTCACATCCAACAGTAATTTAGAGTCAAAAGATTAAATGTTGAAATTTCATCATTATAGGCCATTTTGGGATCGTTCGACAGGTCCGGAGTCATCGTTTTTCATCCGAAAATTGATTTTTTGGATTGTACCAAAAATGATTCAAAATGTGAATTGGATCATGCCTCATGTTGAATAACCACTTTTTAAACCCTCACAGTGACCAAAATTGACATTTTTACAGAGTTTTGCTTCCTCAAAAGCTTCAATTTTGACCCGTTTCAGGCACAGAAATGACTTTAAACACGCTTATTTTAGTTGACAAAGTCATAATTCACATCCAACAGTAATTTAGAGTCAAAAGATTAAATGTTAAAATTTCATCATTATAGACCATTTTGGGATCGTTCGACAGGTCCGGAGTCATCGTTTTTCATCCGAAAATTGATTTTTTGGACTGTACCAAAAATGATTCAAAATGTCAATTGGATCATGCCTCATGTTGAATAACCACTTTTTAAACCCTCACAGTGACCAAAATTGCCATTTTTACAGAGTTTTGCTTACTCAAAAGCTTCCATTTTGACCCGTTTCAGGGACAGAAATGACTTTAAACACACTTATTCTAGTTGACAAAGTCATAATTCACATCCAACAGTCATTTAGAGTCAAAAGATTAAATGTTGAAATTTCATCATTATAGACCATTTTGGGATCGTTCGACAGGTCCGGAGTCATCGTTTTTCATCCGAAAATTGATTTTTTGGACTGTACCAAAAATGATTCAAAATGTCAATTGGATCATGCCTCATGTTGAATAACCACTTTTTAAACCCTCACAGTGACTAAAATTGCCATTTTTACAGAGTTTTGCTTACTCAAAAGCTTCCATTTTGACCCGTTTCAGGCACAGAAATGACTTTAAACACACTTATTCTAGTTGACCAAGTCATATTCACATCCAACAGTCATTTAGAGTCAAAAGATTAAATGTTGAAATTTCATCGTTATAGACCATTTTGGGATCGTTCGGCAGGTCCGGAGTCATCGTTTTTCATCCGAAAATTGATTTTTTGGACTGTACCAAAAATGATTCAAAATGTCAATTAGATCATGCCTCATGTTGAATAACCACTTTTTAAACCTTCACAGTGACCAAAATTGCCATTTTTACAGAGTTTTGCTTCCTCAAAAGCTTCAATTTTGACCCGTTTCAGGCACAGAAATGACTTTAAACACACTTATTTTAGTTGACAAAGTCATAATTCACATCCAACAGTAATTTAGAGTCAAAAGATTAAATGTTAAAATGTCATCATTATAGACCATTTTGGGATCGTTCAACAGGTCCGGAGTCACCGTTTTTCATCCGAAAATTGATTTTTTGGACTGAACCAAAAATGATTCAAAATGTCAATTGGATCATGCCTCATGTTGAATAACCACATTTAAACCCTCACAGTGACCAAAATTGCCATTTTTACAGAGTTTTGCTTACTCAAAAGCTTCCATTTTGACCCGTTTCAGGCACAGAAATGACTTTAAACACAATTATTCTAGTTGACAAAGTCATATTTCACATCCAACAGTAATTTAGAGTCAAAAGATTAAATGTTGAAATTTCATCATTATAGACCATTTTGGGATCGTTCGACAGGTCTGGAGTCATCGTTTTTCATCCGAAAATTGATTTTTTGGACTGTACCAAAAATGATTCAAAATGTCAATTGGATCATGCCTCATGTTGAATAACCACTTTTTAAACCCTCACAGTGACCAAAATTGCCATTTTTACAGAGTTTTGCTTACTCAAAAGCTTCCATTTTGACCCGTTTCAGGCACAGAAATGACTTTAAACACACTTATTCTAGTTGACAAAGTCATAATTCACATCCAACAGTCATTTAGAGTCAAAAGATTAAATGTTGAAATTTCATCATTATAGACCATTTTGGGATCGTTCGACAGGTCCGGAGTCATCGTTTTTCATCCGAAAATGGATTTTTTGGACTGTACCAAAAATGATTCAAAATGTCAATTGGATCATGCCTCATGTTGAATAACCACTTTTTAAACCCTCACAGTGACCAAAATTTCCATTTTTACAGAGTTTTGCTTGCTCAAAAGCTTCCATTTTGACCCGTTTCAGGCACAGAAATGACTTTAAACACAATTATTCTAGTTGACAAAGTCATAATTCACATCCAACAGTAATTTAGAGTCAAAAGATTAAATGTTGAAATTTCATCATTATAGACCATTTTGGGATCGTTCGACAGGTCCGGAGTCATCGTTTTTCATCCGAAAATTGATTTTTTGGACTGTACCAAAAATGATTCAAAATGTCAATTGGATCATGCCTCATGTTGAATAACCACTTTTTAAACCCTCACAGTGACCAAAATTGCCATTTTTACAGAGTTTTGCTTCCTCAAAACCTTCAATTTTGACCCGTTTCAGGCACAGAAATGACTTTAAACACACTTATTTTAGTTGACAAAGTCATAATTCACATCCAACAGTAATTTAGAGTCAAAAGATTAAATGTTAAAATGTCATCATTATAGACCATTTTGGGATCGTTCAACAGGTCCGGAGTCATCGTTTTTCATCCGAAAATTGATTTTTTGGACTGTACCAAAAATGATTCAAAATGTCAATTGGATCATGCCTCATGTTGAATAACCACTTTTTAAACCCTCACAGTGACCAAAATTGCCATTTTTACAGAGTTTTGCTTACTCAAAAGCTTCAATTTTGACCCGTTTCAGGCACAGAAATGACTTTAAACACACTTATTTTAGTTGACAAAGTCCTAGTTCCCATCCAACAGTAATTTAGAGTCAAAAGATTAAATGTTAAAATTTCATCATTATAGACCATTTTGGGATCGGTCGACAGGTCCGGAGTCATCGTTTTTCATCCGAAAATTGATTTTTTGGACTGTACCAAAAATGTTTCAAAATGTGAATTGGATCATGCCTCATGTTGAATAACCACTTTTTAAACCCTCACAGTGAACAAAATTGCCATTTTTACAGAGTTTTGCTTCCTGAAAAGCTTCAATTTTGACCCGTTTCAGGCACAGAAATGACTTTAAACACAC